>NC_084514.1:5390833-5747500 GCF_024500385.1 Phyllopteryx taeniolatus | reverse complement strand
AATTCATACGCGGCGAAGACTCGAGTAAAATGTCTTGTGCGGAGCCGATTGATGACGTCATTGATCGGATCGGCGACATATGACATGAAAGCCGATCAGCATAATATGCTAATTATCGGCCGATACCGATAACACCGATCAAATCGGCGTTAAGTCTAGTAATATTTCACAAAGTATGACACCAAAACACTACCATTTCAAAGTCATCTTACAGCATTACCATTAAAAACAAATGGATTACAAGATGATTTGATTTTAGAAAAAACTCACCCAATGTGTGTACATGCTGTGAACCCTCTATGTAACTTCCACTAACAATCAAGGCTAAACTTGTTTCTCTCTGACATACAAATATCATATTTCAGTTGATGCATCAACTATTACTACCAATTACTACTTTCAGGGCTTTGAAACCATCTTGAGGTATCCAACAGGATTATAGAATTGAGTTTTTCAGCAAATACTGTAGCTGACGATAGATTCCTCACACACATTAAAAACAAATGGATTACAAGATGATTTGATTTTGGAAAAAACTCACCCAATGTGTGTACATGCTGTGAACCCTCTATGTAACTTCCACTAACAATCAAGGCTAAACTTGTTTCTCTCTGACATACAAAGCTCATATTTCAGTTGATGCATCAACTATTACTACCAATTACTACTTTCAGGGCTTTGAAACCATCTTGAGGTATCCAAGAGGATTATAGAATAGAGTTTTTCAGCGGATACTGTAGCTGACGATAGATTCCCCACACATTAAAAATGAAACAAAAAAACGAATACGATGATTGAATAACAAAATAAATTACACACCGATTCTACTCAATTATGAATGACTGCTCAAACGATTAACAAGTACTGTTTAGCGGTTACTAAATAACATACTACACCTGCACATGCCTGCCTCTAAGATCCAAGCTTCAACTTAAGTAAAAGTTTAAGCGCCTCTCGGTGTTCGTTACCTTTTTCACACACTCCTCCTCCTCCTGACGCTTCTCGTAGTGCGAAAAATCGTCAAAGATGGAGGTGGTGTGTTTGTAGCCGGCGATGATCTTGAGCACCTGCCGGGCCTTGTCCAGCGGCACCTCCTGCGTGTCCCGAGAGTTGGTCACCGGCTTGTTCTCGTTGTTCTCCAGCCGGATGTGTCTCAGCTGACTGTTGGGAACGTCTTTGACAAAGATCCAGCGCACGTCAAAGCGCCCCTTCCACTTGTCCTGTGACCACACGCCGGCAGACGTGTTGTAGTCCACGGCCGAGCGCATCTCGGCCACGCCGCAGAAGTGCCCGCTGCCGTTGACGCTGAACAGGAGGTAGAGCGGCCCCTTGGCGCCCAGCGAGCGGTATGCGGCGTCCAGCCTCTTGTTGCCGTGCTCCGTGCTGCACCAGATGTTGTACTTGATGGAGCGGTGGATGTCGTCCTCCGAGTAGCTCTTGATGATGAACACGCGGCCTTGCTTGGGGTTCCAGTCAAAGTCCTTGGGGTTGTAGTTGTTGACCATACGCAACTTCTCTAAGACTGGGTGGGGCTCAGAGGGCACCCCGGGAACCATGCCCACCCCGGAGGAGGCAGGGGGCGACTGGCCCGCACCGGTCCCGCCACCATCCCCAAATCCATTGGCCCGGTTCCGAGGGGGCACCCAGCGGGTGGGCTGGGCAGCCTGCTGCTGTTGACTAGGCAGAGGCAGGGGGCCCTGAGACGGAGGCGGCTGGGGCATTTGAGCCATGCCGGGCTGCCCACTCGGCGGTAGCTGATGCTGCCCCATCTGGGAGACTGGGGGTACCAGCTGTCCATTGCTGAGGGGCATCTGTGGGTTCCCTGCCGCCATACTTCCAGGCTGGGGGGACGCCTGATTGGGTGGCTGCCCATTGCTGGGATTTGGGGGCACCTGCTGAGGCGTGACCGCTTTGGGCACGGTCCCCTTGTTGTCCCAGGTGCCGATGTCCATGTTGTGTTTAATGGGCGGAGGTGGCAAATTGGCCCCGGCCATGCCACCCTTGGTTTTCAGCTTGGGCTGAGGCTTAGCTGGCTTGCTGGCGATGTCTGCCCACGAGGCAGGCTTGGCGGGGGCAATTGAGACAGGGGGCATGCTCGGGGGTCCTACAGAAGACACTGGGCCAAGAGGACCCCCTCCAGGTAAGCCAGAGCCGACCACCTTAGGAGCCATATCCCCGCTTCCCCCAGGAGATGCAGCCCCGATCTTTAAACCAGCCATGCCCTGGTCCAGGCTGTTCATACCGGGCGCCTTGTTTAGGGGTTCATTGGCAGCGGGCGCAAAGGGGGACTGTCCATCAATCATGGCACCTCCCAGGGAGCTGGGAGCGTATGCGTAGCTGCTGCTGTAGCCGGAGCTCTGCGGCGTGCCCGACTGTCCCTGAGAGCTGCTGTTCCCCCATGCCGAGAAGTCGATGCCGCTGGGGAAGAAGTTGAAGCCGTGCTGGCCTAAGAAGGGGTTGCTTCCCAAGGGGCCCGGCTGCCCAAACATGGCATCCGGGAGGTAGTGGGGCTCCCCGTTGCTTAGCTGTCCATAGGAGGCCAGGTAAGGCATAGGAGGGTCCCCGCCGGTGGACCATGCTGCCTCGTTGAGGGAGTAGGAAAATCCTATGGAGGGGCTGTAATAGCTGGGCATGTAGGAGTCCGACATGGCCGTATAGGCATTGCTCTAGAGGGAGAAACAAGGTGTTTCAGTTACATTTGCTCATCGCAATAAGTCATTGGGGTTGACGTGAAGACTTGCTGTACAAATAAAATGTTTGTACAGTATGCCACAATACTTAAATTCCCAATACTACAGAACTACAGACAAAAACTAAGAACTGGGGTTAATCCAAGCCTGATAATTAAGTACACCTTTAGAATGCTAATCAGTAGGCATGAATTTCAATGAAGTGAGTCTCCAACACACACTGTCATTTGCAAGTAGCAAATAAAAACTTCAATAGGTTCCTTATGCCACCTCAGATAATGCATGTTTAATGCTACTTTCCAGGCTTCTGGGAAGTCTGAAATATTCCACCTCAAAGCGTTCCAGTCAAAAGTAAACAAAAAATAATAATCTGACAACCTAGATGAACATGTCATTTTGAACTGTCATGGTGGAAACACAAAGTTGAAATACAATATATTGTATTGTATTGCCATACATCCGTTATGCAATTGCTAGTATGTATATCATCGCTGTCGGACGGAAACCTTGTATGTCCAAATATGGTCAATTTCTTTTTTTATCCATAAATGGATACTATTAGTCTGTCCCCACTTCATCAGTTATTAAGTCCATGAGCCATGGAGGTAAGTTTTGTGGTCAAAGTGCAGAGGTTCATATTCACCCATTCACACACACATTCATACAACAATGGGCAGCTGGTGCCATGCAAGGCGCTGCCAGGCCCAATGGGCGCAATCAGACTATCGTTATATTGTCTGTCTACACCATTTGAGTTTAAATATGTTGCTTAAAGATGTGATTCTCAACAAGTGGGTTGGGACCCAAAAGTGGGTCGCAGAGACATTTTTTGCTGGACAGTTAAAACTCATTGTTTGGTCTGCAGACTACATTTCCTAAAAGATGATTGATGTTGGATTTTCCTAAAAATTAGAGATCAATGCCAATATATTTTTTTGTACATGCAGTTATGTTCATCCTCAGTTTCTTAAGAAGGTGCTTTGAAAGGCACTTTAAACATCTAAGCATGAGTATTATTTAAAAAAAATATATAATATTCATATGGGTGGCACGGTGACCGGTTAGCATATCTGCCTCACAGTTCTGAGGACCCAGGTTCAAATCCGGCCTCACCTGTGTGGAGTTGGCATGTTCTCCCTGTGCCTGTGTGAGTTTTCTCCGGGTACTCCAGTTTCCTCCCACATCCCAAGACATGCAGGATAGGTTTATTGAAGACTCTAAATTGCCCATAGGTGTGAATGTGAGTGTGAACGGTTGTTTGTTTAAATGTGCCCTGCGATTGGCTGGCGACCCACTTCAGGGTGTACCCTGCCTCTCACCCAAAGATAGCGCAGATGGGATCCAGCACGCCCGCGACCCTAGTGAGGATAAGCGGTACAGAATATGGATGGATATTCATGTTTTTTAAGGCTATTTTTCAACAACATCCTTCTTTATTGTTCCTATTGTCTGTAATAGTGGGTCATGACTTAGCAACAATGGAAAAATGCAGGTCCCATGGTGACAACAGTTGAGAACCAATAGCTTAAAGGGTTATAACTACCGCATTGTATGTTTGCAATAAGGTTTGGTTAAATACAAAACATGTTATTCTTTGTTTTATGGTAAATTTCACCAAGCACTAGACCTCTTTTTTGAAATAATTGTTTACTATCTGCCATTCTTGTGCAATGTCAGCTTCCCACAGTTGAGTTATTGGTGATGTTGGATTTTCAGTAGAAACCCAAAGCAAATGCATTAGGTTGCTCCTGAAAATAGTATTGTAATAGTATCCATGTTTCTTAAATAAGTTATCAAGTCTCAACAAGGACCAACAGTGCTTACCTGTCTGGCCTGAGTGCTCAGATAAGGCTCAAACTCATCATCATTCAAGGAATCCTTTTGGGTCACAGCTCCGTTTTGCACTGCAAACAAAAAAGGTAAAAATCAACATAAGAGTCTAAATTACATTGTTAATATTAGCATGACGGGACATTACAAAAAACTTTTCCTGTGGTAGTCACAATCTTAAAAGCTCGATTTTTGTGCATGGCTTACGTGACACAATCAGGATGTGAGTCATGTCATGAGAAGGAGGAAAAAAACAACATGGAATTGGATTTCTTCAGATCAGAACGGGGCATTTTCCAAATGTGGATAAAGATCAGATAGAAATTTCTGATATCTAACAATGTGAGTGCAGCATAAATGCACGGATCAAATATATCAGGATCAGATACACACCGTGGACCAGAGATTGGCATCATCATAATACACCTAATGGTGTCGTATACACAAGCCTGCGTCTGCCTCAAGCGCACAAATAAACAAAAAACACCCACTGTAAATCTAAACTACAGCAAAAGCAGAGGCAATTAAACATGGTCTATATATAGTACATTAAAGATGTGCCCATCATTTAATAAGCAAAATGATTGCTGACTGCGACTAGTGGAGTAATGTGGAGGTAGTCCTCATTTAAATTAATGGAGGGGAAGAGTCAGCCCAGGCAAACTAAACACTATATAGCCATTAAAATTTGTAGTACAGTATATAATCTACAATGAACAATTATTTAATTAACATTGGCCGACTCACGAGCAAATTTTACTGTTGTTAAAGATTCACATTTCAGCTGTATTGAAAATTTGGAAAACTATTTACTGTAGAAAGCTTTAGAAAGCCATTTCTTTAACTTTATGACATGCTGTTGGAAGCTCCCTGCACTTTTTGTTAGGATTTCAAAACAAAGATTTTTTTATATAATTATTTTAAAGACATTTTATATTTCCTTTTTGTTTTCTTTGTGCAGCCGGAGCTGGGCTTTGAACCGCCTTCGGTCAGTGGATGACCTGGTCTGCCAACTAAGACGCCCTACTGCTTACTACTTGGGTCACCAAACATGGTGCCCGCGGGCACCAGGTAGCCCCGAAGGAACACAGAAGGAGACCGCGGGCCTGCTCTTAAAAATAGCTCACCATGAATGGAACATTGTAATTGCCAAGAAATTTTGTCGAAGTGACCATTTGAAAATGTAAACACCAAGAGCTTTACAGAAATAAAGTGTTGTTGTTGTTTACGTCTTATACCTTGTTAAATCATCAGTTGATAGTTATTGTGCGAAATCATTAACATGATCAGTCTTCACAGAGCTGAGTTTCCATCCATCCATTTTCTGTAGTTTACCCTCAATAGGGTCGCAGCATTAAATAATAAAATATCATTAAAAGTTCAGCAAACTTATTTGAAAAGTATGCATCAAACTGGTAGCCCTTCGTATTAATCAGTACCCAAAAAGTAGCACTCAGTGTAAAAAAGGCTGCTGATCCATTGTCGAAAATGATTAAAAAACAGACATGTTCCAAATCTGAAAAGCTGTTCAATAAACATGTTTAAAGGCATTTAACCTTAGTTAGGTGTTGGGAGTTTGTATTCCAAATTTTGATGCCAATATTTCATTTTTAGGCAAATGAATAACATGTATATTATATTTGAATAGCTTCAAATATTGGTTATCGGCCTCCTTGACTACCAATAATCGGTTTCCGCCCTGAAATATTTATTACTTAACACCAACATTCAATATCTTAATTATCAAGGTTTTTGTCTTCTAGCATCTATTAGGTTTAAATGTCTTGATACCTCCTCGTTACTGCGCTGGTTGGTTGTTTCTATAGTATTAATACGAGCGTCTGTGGGTGTGTAATGCCGCTGTAAAGTATCGATCTGTCCATCTATAGATCAATCTAAAGTGCCACTTGAAGCCAATGTCTGGAAGACGTGTCATTCGGGGTTAACCTAGCAACCGGCTAGCAGGCTAAGCAAACAAGTGTCCCGAATGAGCGCCAAGGCAGGCTGCTTTTCGCATGCACTTCGCCAACCAGGCGTCCTGAGAGTTCTGTCACCTGGAGATTTTAAAACTACATGAATGTTATAAATGTGAGCTGCGGATTGGGAACGGTGTGGGAGACGAGTCACTCGCACACGTGTCATCGCGATACAAAGCCGAGTTGGATGCAAACGTGCATCATGTAGCAAACTTTCGGGGCTAAACGTTTAAAGTCGACTGGCCGTAGGCCTCATTTATTACTCCCAACGTTTGTAGCAGGCGTGTTGGTCAAGAATCCGGGGGGTGGGGGGATACGGCGCTTCAAAGCGACGAGCACACGTTAACCCGAGCTTTCAAGTCCATATAAGTGAACGTCTTACCTTTACTTGCTTGGCCTTTCGGTCTCTGGATTGGGTCCAGGTGATTCATGAAGGTTTGATTTATGAGAAGAGAGGAAGGGGAAAAATAGATGAAGAGATACTAGGTTGAGCAGTCAGTTCCGTTTAGCAGGTGGTCAAGGCCTACTTGCTGCTGCACTACTTCGCCACAGCCGCTTTTTTGCCTCTCGAGCTGCTGCTGCTGCTGCTGCTAAGCTATCCCTCGCCTCGCTAGCCGTAGCCGCCGCGCGATGCTGCCGACAAATTGCTTCACAAAATACCTCTCTTTACCTGTTCGAGGAGGCTGCTGGCTGACATGTCTTTTTATCCCCTCGTATATTACGAGCGGCAGGCTGGAGAATTTGGCGTAGCTAAGGGTGATTTGTTGAGCCGAGCGCCCCTGTCTCCCTCCAGAGCCTGCTTGCTTGGTGTCTACACAATGGCGGGCTGCACTTTGCTTGACAGACTTCTCAACATGGCTGGGCGGCCTCGTCAGCCTCGAGATGACGTTGAGCCAAAACGAACGAGCGCCCCCTACACTCTCGGAGGAACTATTAACAGGCGCAACCTTCACTCCAAGATGGCTGACCTCCTGTGGAAAATTCTGGAAAACATTGGATTTCAGATTTTTGGATGACATTCCAAATTACAAAATACAATTAAAACATGCCCATGTTTTATTTATTGATGCAAGAACACGCCTATTCGCCTGTAGCTGCAGAGGAACTAGTAAAGTAGCGGCCTTCATTCCATGATGGTCTCCAGTGGAAAATTCTGGACAACATAATTGTCTTTTCGATTATTTGATAACATTTTAAATTATAAAACAAAATAAATGTAACTAATGGTGTAGTGGTGCATTCACCTGACTTTGGCCCAGGTAGAGTGATGTCAGTTCCCACTCAGTGATGGTGTGAGTGTGAATGGGTATCTGTCTCTGTATGTGCCCTGCAACTGACTGGCGACCAGTTCAGGGTGTAGTCTGCCTTTCACCCGAAGTCAGCTGGGCTAGGCTCCAGCTCCCCAAGACCCTGAACAGGACAAGCGGTGTACAAAATGGATGGATTCATGGTTTTGAACACTCCCTTTTAATGACCTTTTTCTCTTTTCCCTCCCTAGTTTTGATGACCATTTTGCATATCAAATGCAACAGATAAAATAAGTTTATATATATATGTTATAGCATTAAATAATAGTCATACTTTATCCTTCCCACAACACAGAAATCCCCACACTGTAGTATTTTTATATTTATTATATTATTTATATATTAGTTGGGCACCATACATCCATCCATCCATTTTCTGAGCCGCTTCTCCTCACTAGGGTCGCGGGCGTGCTGGAGCCTATCCCAGCTGTCATCGGGCAGGCGGCGGGGTACACCCTGAACTGGTTGCCAGCCAATCGCAGGGCACATAGGAACAAACAACCATTCGCACTCACAGTCATGCCTACGGGCAATTTAGAGTCTCCAATTCATGCATGTTTTTGGGATGTGGGAGGAAACCGGAGTGCCCGGAGAAAACCCACGCAGGCACGGGAGAACATGCAAACTCCACACAGGCGGGGCCGGGGATTGAACCAGGGTCCTCAGAACTGTGAGGCTGACGCTTTAACCAGTCGTCCACCATGCCGCCGGCACCATACATATTTTTAGAAAAATAATTGTCAAGTGATATACTATGTCATAATGATCACAGTTTCTTTTTTCTTTTATACTGTTATAATACGCAAATGCATACATAAGATTGAAAACCAATGTCATTTATATATTGCTTCTTAAAATAGAAAAAACACATTTTACTTTGGGCTTCTTAATTTTTCCCCTTTCTTTTAAATCTTACAAAATGATTGTCAAGGTCAAATGATACAAAACTTCATATGTGAGGTCATATAATTTTTGTGAGGCTGTTGTCTTTGGGTTCTGTTAATTTAAAAGCCAACCATTTATGTATGAACTAACCAGACACTTCATTAGGTACACCAAAAAAGACGACTTCTTGTAACGACACGCCCTTGCCACAAGGTGGAACGCTTCCGTCATTATGATGGTAGCACTGCATGTCATTATGTTTCACCTCAATTTGTTCTTGCGCGTTATTGATAAGGGTGTATCCAGGCAACATATTCAGTTGCACTGATAATCTTACTGATATGGCATTCCTACAATTGTTAAACATGATGACAGATGTTCTCCATCCAGTCTGGCTGAGCTTTAGCTATTTTGCAAAAAGAATGGGCAAAAAAAAATTATACGCGCACAGCTGGGAAAGACAGACCCCAATAGACTTGCAGTTTTAATTGCAGCGAAAGGTGGCTGTACAAAGTATTGGGGCAGGGGGGCTGAATACAAATGTACACCACATTTTCAGATTTATATTTTCTTAAAATTTTAAAAAACATGTATCATTTGCATTCCACTTTACAATTGTCTGCTACTTTGTGTTGGTCGATCACATAAAATCTCAAGAAAATACATTAAAGTTTGTGTAAATTGTGTAATATCTGTAACTCTGAGTGTGGCCTGTTAAGGTTGGTGGTTGTGATGTCAGCAAAGATGAAGAAAAAAAAGAACAGTTCAGCTTGAACAATACCTCAAGTTAGTCGCCTTCGTGTGGCGTGACTGGGCGCGAGTTGTAGCCGATAGCGGCTCTTGTTTGAATGTATATTGCATCCATTGCAATTAAGCGGCAGTAATATTATTTGTTTTTGTAAAGGATGAAGAATATATGCCTGTGAGTATTGTTGTATGCTGTCTGTATGTGTTACTCCCATTTTTGTTCAAAGGTCTATGAGTACCATGATATCATGCTAGTTACGTGACTATGGCATTTTGCATTGTGTGTTAGTATTAAGCAAGTAGATTTTTGTGAGCCAAAGTTACGTGGTTTTGGTCGAACACACTTGTAATGTTTTATGTTAAGTTTTCCAGTAAACACCGACTAGGGAGTGGCAACAAACAATTCGAAGCAAGCACTTATCCTCTTCTTTTAACTCATTCACTGCCAGCCGTTTCCTGAGCAGGGAACCCCTCGACTGCCAGGCATTTTGTAGCAATTTCACTCATTTTTCAAGCCCCACAGAATATCGTGTACTATGACTATGTACACACCAAAAACCACCAAAAGAAAGATCAGACTCTCTTTTTTCATCAGAAAAAAACATTTGTCTCTAGCTTAGACCGTTCTTTAGTAATCAGGAGTCAAATATAGGCTAATTTCAGCCAAATCTGTTTCTGGAGGAAAAAAACTGAGAAAACAGCCTTTTTGTGAAAACAGAGAGATCAATCAGAGCAATGACTTTGACACCAATATTTTTTTTCTTTAGTGAAAATCTCAAACATCTGAACATAAAACAACACTGAAAAAGTACTTTTGAAAGTATAACTGTACAGAATTTACATTAGACAAAAATGCATGAACAAATGGGGCTCCCACACTTGTCCTTTTTTCCTCCAAATTCTCCTCTACCGTTTGTGCAATAGTCCTGGTTTTTATTACTTTGCGCATAAAATCTAGCTCAATGTTTTATCCACATCTAGATTTTATTCTTCTGTTGGCAGTGAATGGGATCTTGTGTGGTTGTCACTCTCCTTGAAACCAGTCGCAATCGTAAAGGACGTGCGACTTGCGGGTGTTGAATTCCTGCAAGATGGACGAAATGGAAAATTCAAATCAGTACTGGCAACAGATGTTACATTGTAATGTAAAATAGTGTGACTAAATTATGCTTTTACATAACAAGGATTGAAGGAGCGTGTTTGCGCGCTAAATGTAGCTAACGCAAGCTACAAACAAGTTACCTTCGTCTCCATATCACCCGGAGAAAGCTCCGAATGGAGCTCAGCTGCTTTCAGGCGATCCAGAGGCAGTTCACTCATCTAACGATTCCGGATCACATTCACTCAAATGCTGGTCGGCAGACGATCAGCTGGCAAGCCGCCGAGGAAGTGGCCATTTGGCCCGGCATTTTGCCCAATAGCGTTGCTACAAAGCGATCGCTCGGAGCATCATTCTGGCTCGGCGCATCATCCTTTATTCCCCCGCATGATCTAAGGCGTCATTCCTGTCAGTCGCAGGAATATTTTTCTTGCCTTCACGCAATAAATCTCTAGTACCGAAAGCTTTTTTGTTAGATTTTTTTTCATTTTGTCTTTTCTTTTTTCTGCCATTATGTTTGCCTTCTCTCATTGTCTCTTCGACCCCGCCGGCTCGCCCCCTCCTTCTTCTTCTTCTTCCTCTGCGGGAGGGACGTTTACCTTAAGGCATTGTTGCCATCTACAGGGTTCCAATCCTCATTGCAGTTATCCAGAGGCTCGACGATCACACATAAACTGTACAAGACCCTCCCCCACCCATCCCGTTAAAAAACACCATTGACATCTTTAGAGGCATTGTCAGGGAATAGATGGAGTCTGAATGACGTCTTTGGACGCCATTGGCAGGGAATGAGTTAAGAACAGTTCACTATCTTGCCAAACTGCTGCTTGTTGTGAAGTTTGCTGCCACCATGTAGCGCTCACAACTCAGAACAAAAAATTGTCTGAGTGATGGCTCCTTCCTTGAAAAACTCCTAAGTCGGGTCACTCATAAGTCGAGGTACCACTGTATATACAACTACAGGTCACAGCGTTCATAAAATGATGATGAATTACGCTGCTGTCGTCGGCATCATCAAAGGTGAAAATGTGGGACAAAATGTTGTTGCTGTAACGTTTCTTTACCCCCCCTCGTAGCTTCTGTATTAAGCGCTGCCCGAGGCCAAAGGTTGGTCAGATGGCATGCGACGAAAGTGCACCTAAGAACACATGACACAGGCCAGGAATAATCCCAGTCTTAGAGTCACACAAACACACGCTTCAAACCGCGTAGGGGTGAACAAGTGTGCACGTTTGAAAATTACATTGTACAACAGGTGGGGCTATTGGTTTTAGTTTGGAAAAAAGGTATGACATTGTATTCGCATGGAGCTAGCGCTGTTG
Organism: Phyllopteryx taeniolatus; assembly: GCF_024500385.1. Lineage (NCBI taxonomy): Eukaryota > Metazoa > Chordata > Actinopteri > Syngnathiformes > Syngnathidae > Phyllopteryx > Phyllopteryx taeniolatus. Next base: position 5,735,644 of record NC_084514.1, on the reverse strand, counting down.
CCCGGTAGCAGCAGCAAGACATTTGGACTTTGTGAACACGCTCAGAAGCACAAGCACGGCATGCATGTATCATATTCAGCCTTTCAACTCTCAATCACTTTCGAGAGCTCGACTTGTCCTCTCCCCCCAGAGGGCAGCTGCCTGCCTGCCTGCCGCGCAGCGGGACAGGTGACATAGCCCGGAGAAGAGCTGGCTCGCCACCGGCCAATAAAAATAACTGCAGGGCTCCATGATGTCACCCATGAGCAAACCATAGCTACGGCTAACTAAATACATTATTATTATTTTTTTTAATGTTCATACTTGCATAGCATCAACGCCTATAATAGACAGCGTGGCCCAATTACTCATGGGGTTTGTCATCAACTAGTGCCTGACTGTCAGCAACTAGTTTTACTGTGTTTCTGTCACAACACGGCTATTGTTTTACCTGTGTGCGCTCAGTGTTTTTCAATTCACTTCCCCACAGCTCCACACTGTCAGTCAGTCATACCCACTTCATTTGCTACTCTGCTCACCTGGGCACACAGGTGCTTCGAATCAGCAATCGGCCACTATTTAAGCCTCTCCAGTGCTTGCTCTTTGTCAGATTGTTCTTTTGTTTTCATGCAAGACTCTTCAGCGCTGTTCTTTGGATTGTTTTTCTTTTGTTGACTCATCATACATTTTACTTGTAATCACCTCAGCCTTCTGTCCCCAACTACTATTTTGGCTCTTCCTGGTTTCTGCCTGTCCCCTTGGCTGTTTGGTGTTGTGCAATGACATTGTAGTGCGAGTTTCCCTATTGTGCTACCAGCGGATTGTGAAACATTGCATGTCCAAGCCTCAGAACCATTCCCAAGTCTACAGAGACACTTGGTTTGCACTTGTTGTTATTGAACTGTATTACTACTCGCCTGTTTTTCTCTCAAACGGTCACAGCGGACATTAAAACACATTCACGGCCACTGACGGCCTTAGAAGTCAAATATCCATGTTAACTGGGAGAGCTGGCAGTGAATGAGTCTTATTGGTGACAGATGAGAAATTTAAATTGCGTGTAAACAGTGTCACAACATTGCATATGTCATGCCAAACGTAAATGCCATGTTTTATCACATGAATTTTAATAACAAAAATCTACCTTCTGGGTATGTACTGTACCTGTGGAGTCTGTTGCCGAAATACACAAGTGCAGTCAATGAATGGGGCTAATATTTCCAATAGTCTCTCAAATATCCACCTTCTCTCCTTTCTTCTCACCCATTGCCTGTCTTTGTATTATGAAAATATTGCTACAGTGCTCAGGGTAATCCGTTTCTTCCACGACAATTGTGTCATGTTTTTTGTGGTTCAATAAAATACTGTAACATACTATACGTGGTGCCTCATTGTAACACTTGGGTCGCAGTTTTTCCGTTGCACCGAATCGGTATGTGTGCAAGGATCAGTCGCATGCAACTGTAATTTGTTCAGGATTCTCCAGTTCAGTCACGTCCAGTCACATCACTTGGTGTGCAGCGGGCCCAAGACAATTAAATGCCTTGCCTCAAATGGGCATCTCATTTTCCCATCAGGAAAAGACAACTGAAATTACCTCGGTTAATACACACTATTGTTCACACATTGACATCAAAGATTAACAGTGCACCCCATTTAAATTCTGCTATTAACCAATGCAGCAGAACCTACACAGCCATGTAAATAAGTAATAAATGTGGTGCCTTGTGTTGTAAACACATCTGTCAGATGAATTAAAGTGTGTACTCTCATCACGTTGTATACGAGTTCCATGCGCAGTATAAAAAGATTGTCTTATTTTATGTGGAGACATCTTTAATGACAATTAGCGTTGCAGTAGAACTGTTTTGGATGTGATCGCTCCACAATGTGTGCATTCATGTTTACATGGAGCATTGTGGGCTATTTGTTCTACTCCTATTTGTTCCAACACCTCTAACAGTGCAGCAATCAGTGTGTAACATTGTGCGTCACAGTACTGCTTTTGTAGTATTTTCTTAGTGTCTGATGTCTTGTTCATGCTCACTAGATATGGATAAGACAGAGCTTTACATTATGGCGGTACATTATACAAATTGACAGACAGTTGTGCAACTCGACAAACTAACCGTGATAAGGGTGTACCGGTCTACAGGGATACAGTAAGCCTCCAGTTTGTGTTTCAAACAACCTAGTATTTTTTGACTGGCATATGACAAATTCTGAGGGCAGCCGTGGCCCAATGGTTAAGATCATCGCCTGCCACCATGGGGGACCTTGGTTCAAAACCCCGACTGGACCATCCGCCAACATCCCCCGGACTCATGGCTGTGGTGTCCTTGAGCAAGACACTGATACCCCAAAATGCTCCCCGGGCGCTTCAGCTGCCCCCTGCTCCAGTGTGTTCCACTAACATGTGTATGTGTTCACTGTGATGGGTTAAATGCAGAGAACAAATTTCGTGTGCATGCATGCATGTTCATGACAATAAAAGATGATTCTTCTTCATAGGCCTATTAGGAAGTTATCATTGAGCCCTATGGACTCTGCCTAGCAACAGGTGGCCATGGTATAGGGCAGTTAAGATTGAGCCCTATGAACCCTGCTTCGCAAAATGTGGCTGTGCAAAAGTGCAATGTGAAACATTGGCTGTAAATGAAAAATGGCCTTGGATCCTTCATTTTTGTTAGGTAACACTCCCTGTAAAAGGTGGCATTTTTTCACTGTTCTGTATGGCACGAACGCGTAGTGGAAAGACCAAGTGAACCTGGTGACTTTCCAGGTTCAGAGGTAGTAATAGAGCCATGCAGCGCCGCAATGCCAGGACAGGGTTGTCAAGTTTACCACCTGAAACACACTTCTCCTGACGAGTTGTCTTGGAAGCAATTGTCATTGTCCAACAAATATTTTATATGTCACACTAGTCATATACTAGCAGTGGTGGTGTGGTGATGCTGGTTTGGTTCTCCAGTCAATGCCCCGATACAGAGGTTCCACCAGTTCAAGCCTGGATAAAAGATTGTGGGGGTTGTGTCAAGAAGGGCATCCGGCGTAACAACTGTGCTAAATAAGTCATGTGATAGACTTGCTGTGGCAACTCATGATGGGACAAGCGCAAATAAACACCAGTCATATAGACTACTAATTATCTGATCTTATGGGATGCCTTGCTACAAACAGTAGTAGCATTATACCGCTATAAGTGAATAAAAAACTGATTTCATTTAGCTTTGACGCAATTTTGCAGAATCTCTGCGTGAAAGAGGCTATTGATTGACGAGTGGTGCCCTGCTTCTTTCACCTAAATAGGCTCCAGAAAGCCCTGCGATCCTGCAACAGGTAAGTGTCTGGAAAACCGCCGGCTGGATTGCTTTTACTTGATAGGACAATCTGAGTTGCGTTTTCTCCCCAAATCGGAGTTACTTTTCTTAACATTGTGCTGTCCACCAACGACTTCATTGAAAAGACTGTAGAGACCGCTTTGGCCACTTGCGCCCTCAGCCAGTTACCAGAGAGCGTGTGCAAACTAAAGCCGGAGTCTGATCTCACTGCCATACCTGGAATTCTGAGGCCACAACACCATGCTGCCCATGTGGAACCCGATCTGTCGTAAATCTTCCCTCTTTGACCATGTGACATGCCGGATTTGTGATTTCACCCCCCGTCAAACCCACCCCGCCCTCCCCCGGCACACGAAGCACAAATGTCAGGCAGGAGGGCGACAATTCCACGTCTTGAGTGCTCTTTCTGTGCACGTCGTCCATGTGCCTGAATATATTCCCCCTGGCCATGTAGCCATGATATCCTGGTGTGCATTTGTGTGAATTTGCAATTGTGTGTGTGCATAACTGGAGTGACCCAGGTCCGCTTTGGCGGCGGGACACTTTCAGTAAGGGGATGTCAGGAATGTGGCACTTGTCAGCCTCCCCTGAGGATGCTGTTAATTCACATTCTGTCCATTTCAAAGGGTTCGCCTTTAATAAACTGCAAGCATTCAGGGTATTTAACGAGGACCGGATTTCTTGTCTATGTCTTTAGCGTCCCTAACAACCTATTCCTCACAAAGGACACTAGAAAACAGTTATTTTGGCATTACTGTCTAATTAGCTTCTAATGCTAACAGTAACGGTATTTTACTAAAGCTGTCCAATTGGATGTTGAAGATGTATAAGTGCAGATTTATAAAACTCCTTTTGATAACAAGTGACAAACATATGGCAGCTAACCATATTCTTGTACGAGAAGCTCAAGTAGCAGCCTACATCTTCACTCAGTGTTCTTTCCAGGGAAACAAAAAGCAGCTAACTTTGGGCGAGAGGCGGGATACACCCTGAACCGATCGCCAGCCAATCGCAGGGCACATATAGACAAACAACCATTCACTCACATCCACAGCTATAGAAAGACTTCACTTAACCATATTTACATGCTTTCAAAAAGTGGAAGCAAGCCGGAGTACCCGGCAGTAAAGCCGAAAGAGAGATACGAAACCTGAACCTCAGAACGGTGAGGCAGATGTGACACCAGGCACAGAACAACTTAATAATAACCACAAAAAGAACTGGTCAATAAAGACTCAATCTTTGTATCCTATCAAGCCAAATGGAATGGGAACTAGACCATTTGAATAACACTTTTGCTCACTCAACCACATGGGCATGACATGGCAATGTTTTGGCTTCAGAGGTAGTCACAGATCCATAACAGAGGCACAGCAGTATTCCGTAATGCCGCGATAGGGCATGACACTTCTTCTGCCCTGTTGTGTTGAAAGCAACTAATAGTATAATAATATACATTGTGTGAGGGCGCACACAGTTGCGATTATATCCTGTTTCTGTGCAAAAGGCACAGATGATCATATGCCGGATCTTCTGTTAAGGCTCTCCTTCAATAATTTTGTGGGTTCTCTGTGTTCAAGAGATTTATGACTAAGCTCTGCTGTGTACACTCCACTGACCTTCTTTTATTTTTATTCAGCCATATTGTACTGAGCAGCCAGAGCACTAGTTGCCATAATTTCTATTTCTGTTTCCATGGTCATCATCACACTTTTCCATCTTTCCATAATATGCTTAACGATCAAAAGAATTAGGACAAAATAAAAAAAAATGAGTATTGCAGAAATCCTTTGCAGAGAATTCTTTGCAACAAGATTCAACAATCCCTTTTGTTAAAGAGGAGTCATTCAATGTTAATTCACTAATTCATTGTATGGAGTTTATAGTGGACTACATGGACGCTGGTGTCCTTGGTAAAATGTCCTCTAAAATGCATGCTAAATTTAAAGCAGGCAAACACAATTACAGTTACATATTTCTATAGCTCTTTATTAAAGCCCCCGTCTTCCCAATCTCCTGCTTGTCAGTCTGTGTGGACAATGGGGGAGTTGTCTTGGGAAGAAAATACCCGCACACTTGCCCATCACGGAGGATTTATCACCAACATTTGTGTATAACCATGAGAGAGGCCAGACCTGTCCATATGTGGTGGCCTGCATGTGTGTGCGCGTCTGTGTTTCCGATGACACAGCGGAGATGATTTTGAACAGCTGAAATGAGTTTGTGTGGACGCGGGCAGCTGTACATCTCTGTCTTGGACATATATATACACACACACACACACACACACACACACACACACACACACAAACAGCAGTGGAATCCCAAGGTCCGACCCCCTTGAGACTAAGCCAGACTGAGACCTTAATAAAGGCCTTGTTGTTTCAGGAGCTAGCTGGTTGGTTTCGAGTTCAGGCCTCTTCAAACACATCTCTCCAGTGTACTAGCATTTAGTTTTATTTTAACTTCGGATTTACAGTATTCTTATGATGATTGTACATGTTCTATAACTGTATTGTAAATATATTTTACACAGTCCGGTATTTCTAGTATGAACTATTAATGGTGGTTTCGCGACGAGAATGGAGGTCTAAATAAAACCGGGTTGCCATTAGTGTGTTGGCTGGCCTGCAATCCGCTGGATCCATCAGCCAATGGGAGCGTTTGCTCGTTCAGACTACTTTTACGAGGGGCGGGGCCTAGATGTGCAACAGGGTCACAGGGAGTGACGTAACCGCTGTTTATTTTCAGCATATAGGTGTAAATGTAGACACACGCACAAGCAAGCACACACTCAGCCAGACTATTGAACATAGTGTTCTTCATTAGCAAAAGCAGCTGATGCAATTACCTCAGCCAAGCTTTGTGCAAAGGCAAAAGTCATTGTTTTGGTTGTTGTTTGTTCATTTCATAGCAAGATTATGCAAAAATTACACTTATGATTTCCACCAAACTTTGTGGTGGGGTGGTGTATGCGGCAAGGAAGGATAACATTTTGGTGTCAATCCAAACAAAACTGTAGATTTTTTTAGATTTACATTTCAAAAAGGAACTTGCTCATGGAAAAACAGAGAGGCAAGCAAACAAAAACCTTTTTTTCCAAATACTTTTTTTCAACTTGCTGGATGATTTTCAATTTTTGCCATTTGAGTCACGAGGGCTTGGTTCCCCCAATGAGGGAGTTTGTCTTCGTATGACAACGACATGACAAGGTTTTTTAGGTAAGTCGGACGGCACTGTAACCAATGCATTAGTAAAGTCATACTAAATACTAAATATTTGCATGAAAAACACTTGGAGTCCATACATATATATATATATTTTTAAAAAATCAAATGGAAAAAAAGTGAGCATTGTCCTAACTGAGCATGCCGTGTGTGCGCTACTTATGTACTTTCCTAACCTCGAAACGTATGTCGGTACCATCATAAACCGAGAACCACATGTATTCTTAACCGCAAACAAAACATGTCCGTGGATCGACCTTGGTGAGTAGCATTCTGGTTTGGGATCTTTTGACAACAAACATAGCAAAGACGCAAACAAATGAGTGAAAGGTGTCTCGTTGGTGTAATGAGGGACCATCTAAACACGAGGTCTGTTGGTAACAAGGACCAGGTCAGGAAGTGGCAGTGAGAGACATAGGCAGTAATACACTCATTGCCACAAATACTATTAGTGGTGTCTCTTGCCTTCCGTCAGCTGCAGCTGTTGATCACGCTGGTGCAACATTGAGCGTTTTAGCATTGCATCACTCCCCCCTGACTTTAGCGCCATGCCCTCACTTAGTTTGCTCTTATATGGAGCCCCTTTTGCACACTAAGGTGGGCAAAATTTAGCTGATGGAACGACGCACAGCAAAATGGGATTCGGATGCACGATCGGTCTCAGGAGCACGTTCTGCTTCCTTAGCGTGGTGACAACCTGGCACCAGCTATTCATACAATGCATGTCACAGGCATAGCGAGATGTTGGTCATGTTCTCCAATGCGGGGGACGCAAGCAGGGGGACGATGTAACTTCCCAAGGAAGCTTGTCCACTGGCATACATCAGAGACATTCCACCTAATTTGACACTCGTCCATGGAATTCTGCACATTTTCCGCACTGTTCTCCAAGGCATTCTAAAGTGCCTGTCAAATAGACTGGCGTGCTCAAACGGCGGTGTTAAAACAAGGGCGATGGGACACTATTTATTAAAGCTGTCTTTTCCATGAAAACAAATCAGCAGTTGACCTTTTTTTTTTGTATGATTTTTATAATTGAGCGGTAAATGTCAACACTTGTATAAAATGTACAAAGGGCTTACGTGTACTTCATGTGTGTCATCAAACTCATTCTGTTTGCTCTGCTAATGGGTGATAATTTGCCATACATTGGTGCAGGCTGCCTTTCTCTTTCGTGTTGGTACAGTATGAGCAGTGTATGCAACCTATAGTTGACACCTACATGTCGTTCCGGGAGCACACTAAATACTTGAGATGGCTCAAAGGTTTACTTGGCAACCAATGGCTGTTTTAAGAGCGTGGATACACTTTCAGCTTGGACCGAGCGCAAAGAAGTGGCCGCAGTACACGGAGGGAAATAATGGGCTTGATCCGCGCAGTCCTCAGCTTATTCGATGTTGAGAACGTGACCATTGTGCTGGTATGAATCACCGGCTTAAGACAAGTGAGGATCAAGGTTATTATACAGGTAGTTAACGAAAACAAACCAAATTATGAAAACTAAAATTGAAAAATTTGCTATTTGGGCCCAAATGAACTCTAATTATAGTGAAAATGCCCATTGTTTAAGTATTTGTCAATCAATTCCATACATAATCTTTTAAGGTTAATTTTAAATGTATTTATTTTGGCTCGGATGGTTTTACGACAGCTGTATGGTCATACAGCACACCAAGGTTTGAACAGTCGTTTGGGAATTGTAGTTCACTTATTGTGTGTCACTTAGAAGCAATGGCATTGGGAAGCGCCATTGCCGCCCGGCGTGCGGTGCCCGTCAGTTGAAACACTCTTTCACTCACTTCAATCAACTGTCTATCGATCAATCAAATGAAATCATGAAATCAGCTGGAATAGGCTCCAGCACACCTGTGACGCTAGTCAGGATAAGTGGTATAAGATGGATGGATGGCTGGCTGGATGGAATTGAACACATTCAAGTTGAGATATAATTAAGTAGACATTTTTTGTTGACAACACATATTTTTCATTTATAAGTAATGTATGCCCTAATCCACCAATTAGGTAAATGTGGTCCCACTTAGTCATTTTTGTATAATTTTACAGTTTTATGAAATATTCTAAAGGAAAGCTATAAAGGTACTTTGATAAAATCCAGCAAAATAATATGTAAAATTGCCAACCGTAATTTTCACATTGGATTTCACACTGTTATCATAACCAATTGGCATTACAGTACATATTAAATATGAACAGAAGGGATTCATATGCAATCCGATGAGTGTTGGTTGGTTGGTGGTCCACAAAGTGGGAGGAGTTGACACAGAGATGTACAGGACAGTGCTACGTACCCTCAGCACCCAACACATATTGCTTCCGCAGCTGTTGTGGCACCCACACACACACTTGCACACACTTAAGTGTGCTCCTTGTGCAGTAACTGCATGTCCATTCAGGCTGCTGCTTTCTGCTCGACCACCGTCTACTCCGGTTGCCTCTCCAGTCTGCACACACGCACACAAACACACGCACACAACACACACAAAGTGGAATGTTGTCACCGTCTTGCTGGGAAAAGTGGCATTCAGAAGAAGAGTGAAGAAGACTGTGCTCATTTACCATGAGCTGTTTGGATTTTATGTACCCAGCCTATGGACATTACACCACATATGCAGCCAACGCTCCTGCTTTCATCAACACGCTACAGGTAGGACTAATTCTCATCACATTGGATTATTATTATCATTATTATTATTATACAGTAGATGTTATCTCTATTTATCTCTGGTGTGCACAGTGCATAAAAAAGTATTTGCAGGTTGTGCAGCAAGACTGTTGATTGTTAACAAAATACACTTCAGAGTTAATACTAATATATCAAGAAAATATACACAATACACCGAATGTGTGTGTGTCTATATATATATATATATATATATATATATAGACACACACACACACACACAGTGGGTACGGAAAGTTTTCAGACCCCTCTAAAATTTTTCACACTTTGTTATGTTGCAGCCATTTGTTAAAATCATTTAAGTTAATTTTTTCCTCATGAATGTACACACAGCACTCCATAAAACAGCAAAAAAAATTAATTGTTGACATTTTTTCTGATTTATTAAAAAAGAAAAACTGAAATATCACACAGCCATAGGTATTCAGACCCTTTGCTGGGACACTCATATATTTAACTCAGGTGCTGTCCATTTCTTCTGATCATCCTTAAGATAGTTCTAGTCTAGGTGTGTTTGATTATACTGATTGGACTTGATTAGAAAAGCCACACCCCTGTCTATATAATACCTTACAGCTCACAGTGCATGTCAGAGCAAATGAGAATCATGAGGTCAAAGGAACTGCCTGAAGAGCTCAGAGACAGAATTGTGGCAAGGCACACATCTGGCCAAGGTTACAAAAAAATTTATGCTGCACTGAATGTTCCTAAGAGCACAGTGGGCGCCATAATCCTGAAATGGAAGATGTTTGGGACGATCAGAACCCTTCCTAGAGTTGGTCATCCGGCCAAACTGAGCAATCGGGGGAGAAGAGCCTTGGTGAGAGAGGTAAAGAAGAACCCAAAGATCACTGTGGCCTGAGCTCCAGAGATGCAGTCAGGAGATGGGAGAAAGTTCTAGAAAGTCAACCATCACTGCAGCCCTCCACCAGTCGGGACTTTATGGCAGAGTGGCCCGATGGAAGCCTCTCTTCAGTGCAAGACACATGAAAGCCCGCACGGAGTTTGCTAAAAAAAACACCTGAAGGACTTCAAGATTGTGAGAAATAAGATTCTCTGGTCTGGTGAGACCAAGATAGAAATTGTTGGCCTTAATTCTACGTGGCATGTGTGGAGAAAACCAGGCACAGCTCATCACCTGTCCAATACAGTCCCAACAGTGAAGCATGGTGGTGGCAGCATCATGCTGTGGGGGTGGTTTTCAGCTGCAGGGACAGGATGACTTGTTGCAATCGAAGGAAAGATGAATGCGGCCAAGTACAGGGATATCCTGGACGATAACCTGCTCAGAACCTCAGACTGGGCCGAAGGTTCACCTTCAAACAAGACAATGACCCTAAGCACACAGCTAAAATACCGAATGAGTGGCTTCAGAACAACTCCGTGACTATTTTTGAATGGCCCAACCAGAGCCCTGACTTAAACCCAATTGAGCATCTCTGGAAAGACCTGAAAATGGCTGCCCACCAACGTTCACAATCCAACCTGACAGAACTGGTGAGGATCTGCAAGGAGGAATGGCAGAGGATTCCCAAATCCAATTGCATCATTCCCCAAAAGACTCATGGCTATATTAGCTCAAAAGGGTGCTTCTATTAAATACTGAGCAAAGGGTCTGAATACTTATGGCTGTGTGATATTTCAGTTTTTTCTTTTTGAATGAATCTGCAAAGATTTCAACAATTTAGTTTTTTTTCTGTCAATATGGGGTGCTGTGTGTACATTAATGTGAAAAAAATGAACATAAAATGATTTTAGCAAATGGCTGCAATATAAAAAGGAGTAAAAAATTTAAGCGGGTCCGTACCCACTGTATATTCACATCAACAGCACATCTGCATACAAACTGTATCAATTGTTATCTTCCTGGTCATGGGAAACTCAAAACATAATTTGATTCAAGCCTCCCCAGTCTTTCCACTCCTTAGTAAGGCCAGTGTCACCAAAAACACAATACATCTAGCTACAAATACAGGTATATCTTCCTACATTTGCCTATATAGCTATAGCTTTATACTTACAGACATCTCGAGATATATCTTCTACATACATCTCCATATCTTTTTTGCAACAAACATCTGCAGTTATACATCTTATCTACATATACGGTATAGCTATTTATCGTCAGACAACCTATGTACACACATGTATCTATACTGTATATATATCTAGTTACAAATGCCTGTATCTACATGTCTGTAGCGCGATATACAGTTTATCTAGCTGCCTACATGCTGTAAATATATCTTTGGATCTATCTAGTTATCAACATCTATATATCAAGCTTTCTCTCAAATATATCGACATATGTATTGAGCTATCTATGCATTATATAACTACACATCATTAGATCTACATTACAATGTCAATACCTAGCAGCCTTCATCCAGTATCGATCAGCCTACCTCTACACATATGTATACTGTACATAAATCTAGCTACAAATGTCTAAAAAAAAAAATCTATGACACCTGTCTCAACCCTCTTCCTTGATGCCAGACTCCTGCTGGTGTGAGCAGCACCTCACCTCCGTGCCGGGATTTTATGGACACTCCCAGGGGTCCTGAGGGAATGTCCGCCGTCCAGAGCACCGTCGGCAGATCGACGACCTCGTCCTCTTCGTCCGCATCGTCGTCTTCTTCTTCCTCTTCCTCCTCGTCTTCCTCCTATACGCCGGCAGCCCCGCGGCCCGACGAGGGGCCAAAGGACAAGCAGGAGGGCCCCGAGGCCGAGTACCTGAGCTCGCGCTGCGTGCTCTTCACCTACTACCAGGGGGACATCAGCAGCGTGGTGGACGAGCACTTCTCCCGGGCCCTCAGCTCCTACATGGACGGGGAGGGCAAGCGGCGGGCTTCAGAGCAACAGGTCGCCGGTACGCCAGGTATGGATGAGCGTTTGCTACATGTGGATTATACATTAATTGCAAAACGCTAGGGATCATAGTCAGGTTTTGGGTTAAATTTCAGGAAGCACAATAAAAATGAATACATTAAAATGCACTTACAAGTGAATTTAACTCCATGTAGAATAAATTCATATATTTATTTCTAAATACATTACACGTTTGAAGATAATAGCTGAAAATGTGTGCAAAGACTGAGAACTATGTAGAACAGTGGAGATATAGCATTAAACATTTTTCACCATTTCTGCATTCCTGATTTTCTGGGCGCAGCTAAAACGGCTGCGCAGTGACGTATTTGGACCCCCGGCATTAGTCCCCCCTCCCCACTATATAAGAACATGATGGCTGCTAGTTTAATTTGTGACTTTGATGACAAAACTATCTCAAAGAAGTGACAAAATATGTTTGCTATGTTTATTGACAGCTGCTAACCTATAAATGTGAGGGTGGGGGGGGGGGGGGAATACAATTCTACTGCGCCTTCTGGCTCAGAGCTGAATTATGGCTTTGGGGCCTCAACCATGTAGGAATGTCTAATCATAAGAAAGATGCTAGACAAAGTATCATTCATATTTTAGGTCATAGTAGTGGTATTTGATTGAAAGGTAACGGCTGAGCAGGGTGTAGTTTCAGCGTATTCAGTGGAGACGCCCACAGAGTTCGTGAGTGGAGACAAAGGTGGCCGCTGAGCGTCACCATCTGGTTGCAACAGAGATACAGAGAGACCGGAAGAGTCACAGAAAGGCATATAAATGGACGTCTTTGGAAATTTTCATGGATCAGATGGCTGAATGTTTCCATTCAGCTCCTTGCAAGTTGTGCATAAAGTGCAGAAACAAGCAGTGAGAGACATAGAAAAGTTTAGAGAAGGTCAGATTGCTCTACGTTTAGCTCCAAATGTTATAATGCATTTTAAGTTCATACTCATAATTCATCTCTAACTATAAAATATCCCTAACTAATAAATATCCATGTTGAATACTTTAACCTCATACGAGTTTTTCTGAAAATGTTGGCCCGTTTACAAATTGCACATCTTCCGGGGCGTGTTTTTGTCTATCTGTAAGGTGAGTCTCCTCTCATCAAGACGAAACCTTGCTGACTTTGCGGTGTGCATTCTGCTCTTCTGTAATCATTCTTGGACTTTCATCATTACGTTCTGTTAATTCACAATAATTCGATTTCCTATTCAAGGGTTGCCATCGTATGTACCCTTTTGTGGTGACAACAAGATTTGCTGAAATCATCTTATTTTGAGTGTCTGTGCAAATTCTTCCCCAAAAATTTCATCCATTTCCAATTTGTAGAACCTTAGGGGTTTGTTTTCATGTGCCTGGGAGGTGAGTCTCTTCCCATGAGGACAAAACCTAGCTGACTTTGCAGTATACATTCTGTACTTTTTTAATCCTACGGTTTCTCATCACAGGTACTCTGCTGTAGTGGCTCCCTGAGCCGAAGTCTCACACAATATGCTGAAATCTTGCCTACAATAGTTTTAACCCTAAATGTTCAAAATTTTGAGCTATCTTAAAAACGTTAGTCCCGCTGTTGTATCATTGGTGCAATGTTAAAAAGCCGGTCAGTCTGCATGCTGTCTTTCTGACCTCACTTTTGTAACGCGTAATATCAGCAGATTCTGCATTTGTAAGGTGGCAGAGTCTTCTATGTGGCATCTTTTGGGCCACACAGGATGAACATCAGACAGGTGACTCCTTTGGGGGGAATCTGCTTTTTGTAACTGTTGTGCCTTGGAAAGAATAGGGTGTCAGGGGTCAGAGGTAATGAGGGTCAGGGGAGCTGTAAGCAGTCCAAGGGTGACCTCAGTGACTTGATTGACTTGAAATCACAGCTGGACCCCCAAAACAATTTTTACACAATGTCAAGTTCCAGAGTCAAACTGTTGCCTTCCTTGAGCCTACAATAAACACAATACTTATCCTACTATATAAAACTAAAATAAACCAAAGGTACTCCCCCTTTGATGGTACCTGACAGAAGCATTGTTTTTAAGGAAGTCGATAGGCTGGCTGAAGCAATTCATTGTGCTTTTTTTGACGTCCTTAACTGTCATGCAAGTAGGACTGTAAAGATACACCAAAGTTAAGATTTGATTCGTATCTAGATTTCTGACCCACGATTCAATGCATGATTACATTGTTTAAATAAATAAATTCATATAATAAATATAAACTTACGAAAGACTCGCTCTTGACTTTGACTTGGTATTCATGAGACTTGATTTAAGTGACATTTCTTGCTTGTTTAATTTTGCAAATCGTCATTTTCAAAGTAATGTGCCATTCATTTTATCTTTGAAAGAATGTTATGTTTGTGTAGTGCGAGCGAAGCTGACAACCCACCAGCAGGCTATCATGCGGAGTGCAGAGGCCACCTAATATAGGTTGGTATAAATATAGGTTGAAAAGAATCACTGTATTCTGTTTCTATTTACGTATTACACCAAGTCCCAACTTCATTGGAATTGGGGTTTGTACCTTTTTAAAAACATATAGTTTAACATAGCTAAATAGAATGTTGAATATTAAACAGTTTTTGCATCATGATTAATTAATTGTGACTCCTTCCATTATGTGTACGTGCAGTATAATACAATCATGCAGACACAAACAAACGAGAGTTTCACAACTACTGGAAGTAGTAATAGTTTGTAATTGACAGTAATAGTTGTTGTTTTTTTCCACAGAAAAGGCCTGTGAGTATTGTTATATTACTTGTCTACAATGTGTTGATGCACCTGTAGTGTTCAAATATCCTTTGATTAAAGCGTTTGACGCTATTTGTTAGCCTCTATGGCAATTTGCATTGTTAGTTTGCACTAAGCTAAGCAAATTTTCCCAAGGTAAAACAACAACTACATTGTTTAAAATACACGACGTGTAATTCTCTTTGTTTTATGTTTACTTTGACAGTGAACTTCAACTGGGAACGGTGTTTAATTGCTTGAATCCTCTTTTAAGAATGGTTCAATATTTGCAAAAAATTGCTTATTGTGAAGTGAATTGAATTAAATTCTATGCCACCATACAGTGCTCCAATCTCAAAAAGTAAAAAAAAAATAATAATTAAAAAAGATTATTGCCCATACGACGGCTTGTATCTCGAAAAGCTCATAAGTCAAGTCACTCGTGTCTAAAGGCATCACTGCATCTTAAAAACATTAAAATGTTTAAAATTACAAAAAAATGTCGCAATGTTTCTGACCACACTTTTGTGACGCATCATGTCAGTATGCCTCACAACAGATGCTATGTTTGTACACAGCGCTCAGCACCCAGCCTCGCGGCGGGCGTATCCTCCTTCAAAGACGTCGCCCCCCACAATGGCCGCTGTCAGATTTATACACCGTGTGATCGGACACTACCCCTTGCCGTGCCACGCGGTGTCTCTTTTCCAGAGGAATATCTAAATATAAAAGTCTACTGGTTGAAACGTATAATGGCCCGCTGACATTCTGTCAAGGGCGAGGAGGAGGAGGAGGACAGGAGTGGCGAGGGGGACACAGAAAAAACAACAGGTGGGGGTGCAGGGGACTGAAGAGAGGGGCAGCCGGCGCTCGCACAGGGTCACTAGTGTATGCGCATATGAGTGTGTTTTAAAGCTTTCACGAGGGCCGAGTTGACATGGGTGTGAGAGATGTCACCGCAGACAGCGATTTAAGACTCTTTGGGCAGCCTCTAGGTCACAGTGTCTGCCTTATATAGATGGCATTCTGGGATATAGGGTCTCTCACTATCTCTCTACCCCACTCTCTTGCTCTCTCTCTCTACATTACATGTGGTTGTGTTTATTTCTGTGCCTTGCTGGAGCTAGCACAGTGTGACAGTATGATCCAATGGGGAAGATATCTGGGCAAGAGGGCTAAGCCGTCATGTGACTGCCATCTACAATTCGCCATGCGCCCGCTCCTCTTTTTAAGCCCCGTTTCCACCAGCCGCTGTAGTTCAGTTTGGACCTCTGCTATTTTACACGTTTCCGCTGTCAGTGAATGATTAGACAATAACTGGCTGTGGTTCAAATATAAAGACTTGGCTTATATAACAGTTGAGACTGCTTGTTCAAGAGATGTGCCCTTGAGCAAGGCATCAAACGCCGAAACCGTGGGTGGGTAACCTTTTTCGTATCCAATCCTCACGTCAGCTGTCAATTGCCAAACTCAACAAAGGCCCTCCTGTAAGAGAGAAAAGACAAGGAATATTCTGGAATTTCTGCTTGGACAAGGAAACGAAGGGGAGCAGTGGTGGATCAACAACCTCTTCATGGTGAAAATGAACTGTTAATGTCGCTTGTAATCCATTCAGCCATCCATTTTCTGTACCGCTCATCCTCACTAGGGTCGCGGGCGTGCTGGAGCCTATCTCAGCTATCTTCAGGCGGGAGGCGGGGTACTGGTCGCCAGCCAATCGCAGGGCACATAGAAACAAACAACCATTCGAGGCCTGGATTTGAACCCCAGTCCTCAGAACTGTGAGGCAGATGTGCTAACCAGTCGTCCACCGTCCCGCCTCGTTTGTAATCATGGAAAGGGAAGAAAAAAAAAACATCGAACCCGTGTTTCGCTCAGACCTCATCCTCCACACACACATTCTTCTTCCTTGTTTCACTCGCCTAAAACCGCCCGAGTCATCCAATCTCGACCCATCCAATCACAAATCACACTTGGACACCTTCATGGCTTCACAAACAGTCGGAACTTATAGAACTCTAGCAACAGACATGTAACATAACTGCATTCATTATTGCAAAACATCCCCTTCTCCTGGGATTTTTTTTTCAGAATTATATTACTGTAGTGAGTAGCGACCCTGCAGTCGTGTTATGCGAATTGGTGTAAGAGTTACTGTTGCTGTATAAGTTCTGCGAATCCGTGTCTGAATATGATTGGATGACCAATTTGAGGGGGTGCGCTTGGGGATGACATGGAGAGTGATCTTATGTTTGCAGGCAGAAGGCAAACAGCTACGTGGACAGCATTTCAACGACGTCATCGATTAGTCGACCTCAACTTGACTATTATTACCTTAGCATCGATGTCAACAAAAAATCTGAAGTCGTTCAACCTTAACTAAATATATGAGAGTCGGTTATTTATTCAACAGAGAATCGTCACTTTTGTACGGTAATTAGAATGGATTACAAAGACGTCCTTTAACATTCTTTGTTTAATTCACTGGTGGGTTATGCCGTCTTGCATTGTTATGAAGTCAAATCAGTTTACCATTTCCTATCATAGGAAGCTGATCTGAATTGTGTCACTTCGTACATAAATGTGACTTTATAAATGGTAAATGGGCTACAACTTGTTCTGTACAGTTCTTGGTCCTTAAAGCAATTTTACATGGTGACCTCATTCACCCCCATAGAATGATGAAAAGGAATACTATATAGCAGGATATATAGCACTGTAAAGTTTTGGTCAGTAAGACGACCACTATACCACCCAAGCCATGTTACCCTATATAAAGATAAACTAAGCTCCATAAGCTAAGTGAGCCATTGTACTGTACAGTAAGTTGTTCACAAGTATTCCACTGTGTTCCCTCCATCAGACACGCCTTCACCGAGCAGCCGACGAAGCTTCCCTCCATCCTTCTGGGACAGTAACTACTCGTCGCCTCAAAGCCGCGCACACTGCGAGACGGCGGCTCCTTCCTATTCCATGGACCCCTACGCCTCAGGGCTACACCCGGGTCTGCCGCACCCGCATGCGCACCCTCATCCGCACGCTCACCCTCACGCTCACCCTCACCCTCACTCCCACCCACACCCGCACCCGGCGGAGAGCTGGGGATACACCCAGGCTCAGGCCTACGGGCCCCCGAGGCCTCTACATGAACTGTACTCACCCTCCGCACTGGAGCCCCACTACGGGCCCCTGCTCATGCCCACCGTGCGGCCGGCCCACCTGCCCACCTTGCCGAGCCACTACGAAGTAAGCAAGCTGGAGCCCACGGCCTCCTGGCCCGGCCTGCTTCCCCCGGGGGACGTCAGCCAGACACTGGCCCTCAACATGGATGCGGGTAAATGAAATAGACAGTTTTTCTCTTTTAACGTAGCCCTTTACGGGGGTCCTTGGCTTACGAAGGCGTTCCGTTCCGACAGAGGCGATGTCACTTAAAGTCGAAAGGCATCGTAATCTACCACTAACACAGTAGTAGTCATAATTACAGTCAATATTTGTATGAAAATCTAGGAAATAAATATAAAACAATGAAACATGAAAAACAGTAAGTACGGCGGTAAGTGTGCGTGCCTTCTTGTGACGCTACACAAATTAGTTCATTGCGTGCATTCGGAACTTCGAAACATGATATGTCAGTACCGCCATACACGAGGACCCGCTGTATTGGGGAAGGAACCATATTTAGTGACTTTTGTGAGTCTTCAAAAGGGACCAAACACACTGAACTAATAATGCTTGCAGAACTACGTAACTAGTCTAGCATATTTTTCCCAACAATGTTGGCCGTGTTCCCAATTTGTACATCCTCATGGGCCTTCCGACTTTAGAGGTTGCACTGTATTTAAATAAGTGCCCTAAACGGTGTAAGAGAAAATCCTTGATTAGACATCATAATAGCAAGTAGCCTCTCATGTATATTAAAGCTGAAAGGTCCCATAGAACTTGTGAGAGCACACGTGTTCGTTATGTTGACAGCGCTGGCTCGGGAGCGGAAAGGGAAGCAGGAGATCTTCGCTAGTGACGTAGATAAGCTCGAGAAATTTGAATCACCTGATTAACTGAAAAATGTCTGGAATTCAGGAAGGGACGATTTTAATTCATATTTCACATGTTTACTGAGGCACAATAGAGACAATATTAAATCCCAAATACTAGAAAAAGTTGGTTTGGTCAAATATGGGGCCTTTAATGTATATAAGTGTGTACACGTGTAGTGGTTATTGGAGAGCAAGTCGTGGTAAAATATTTATGTGATATTTCACTGACAATATTGATTGTATCACAATACAGCAATAAACGATAATCGACAAATGCGGGGGAAAAAAGTAACGCTTCATCTTGACAACGTTGTTACTGTAGCCTCTTTTCCCGAAACAATCAATCATGAGCCTGCAATGGTGAAGAATCAACACAGTAAGACACGTTTTCATTGGTTGTTGAGCTGTGTTCACAGTACACGGAGAAGAATAAAGGGGGTCCTCGGTTTATGATGGAGTTCCGTTCCATTCCTGAGGACCGATGTAATCCTATTTTTTTGTTTGAAAAACACTTATAAGCCATAAATATAAAACAATCCAATGAAAAACAGTAAGTATGTATCGTAATAACTGAGCATGCCTCATGTGTTGCCGCTGTGCAAAATAGGTAAAAAAAAAGAAAAAAAAAAGTTGTGCCAACAGTAAAAACATTGGTAATAGAGTTTACCTTCATATGCTGCCTGATGACCAATGCCGGTTAGTTGCAAAACAAGAAGCCCCTGTAAAGAAATGTACTAACATGTCAAAACTATCTCGGCTTATAGTGCTTGGAAGATGGACAGTGATCATATCGATATTCTATTGATACTTTATCGCATAGGTCTCAAAGGCCCAGCCAATGGGAGAGGGATGTTTTGATTGGCCAGCGTCTTATTCTAACCATAAAATGAAACGAGGACAACAATAGAACATTACCAAAGAGGATTATAAGAAAATAAGTCATTTTGTGAAATGTATTCCAATGGTCTTGTGCTGGAATAGCAGATCACATTTGCCAGAAGTTGGCGGACTCCATGCAACACTGATGTGAAGCAGTTCTCAGTGGTTATACAAGTTTTTAGTTCAAATACTTTGATAGCACAAATGTTTGAGTTTGTAAAGAAAAATGCAGACACTACTACTTTAAAAAAATGTCTACTATTCATTTTTCTCAGAAATAACAAATTGGATTCATTTTCCTACATGCTTTCATTTGAAATAAACTGTTCAGTGTTGCCAATGCATTTGCATGTCTGGAAATATGAGCGCCCATAAGAGTTTTGAGCTTTACTCACTTTTTTTTCCCTTTAAACCGATGTACATATCGCTATATTGATATTTGTTAGCGTGCACTCTTGCGTATGCATTGACTGTCCATCCCCCACGCACCATTGTGGACTAACACATGCACCTTCAATGCACCAGCCAACACTTCTTAAAGAGAATGCTTGTCTTAAATAAGCTCCATGACAACGTGTGCACTGCTGTTTGCTGACATACTTCTAATCACTGTTTCTCTATTTTTCTTTCTCAGGCCTGCAGCAGCACAAGAAAGGCAAGGAGCTCTACTGGTTCTAATTAGGCCCACAGTCACACTGACCACAGCCAATTAGTCCCTGGACCTTTTCTGTTATTGAACAACCGTTTTATCCCATGCATTAAAACACACACACAAACACACACACACACACACACACACGCATATGAACGCATGCACACACACTCTCCTGGCCTCCCCTTACAGGATGCAGCCTGGCTCCAGGTGGATACGAATGCACCATGGAGATAACACATAATCTGGCCCGCCTTCGCCATGTCCTTCTCCCGGGGCAGACCCTGGCATGGGGGGTACGCCAT
Organism: Phyllopteryx taeniolatus; assembly: GCF_024500385.1. Lineage (NCBI taxonomy): Eukaryota > Metazoa > Chordata > Actinopteri > Syngnathiformes > Syngnathidae > Phyllopteryx > Phyllopteryx taeniolatus. Next base: position 5,714,917 of record NC_084514.1, on the reverse strand, counting down.
GTTGGACCCAGAAAAACAGACTTGAGCTGATCGAGGGATGGACCTGGGGGGGAGGAGTCGTTCCAATGTGCCTGGTTATCTCCATTTCATGCCTTTTGTTTGTCACTGTACCCATCCAAAAAGTCATACGAGAAGATGGAAATTTTTACTTTGTGACTGACGGGATGGTGATTCTATTTATTGGTTTTTTGTTGTTGTTGTTGCATTGTTTGCTTTATAGGCCAGTGCTTCTGCAATGATTGCGGTTGGGTTTCTTGTGTTTTTCCAAAGAGATGTGACAGAAGTGACCACACACAGTGTCGTTGTTGTTTTTGTGGCCTTTGCGATCCACTTGAGGGAAAAATCATGACAACAGTTTTCATCCATCCATTTTCAACACGGCCCATCCTGGTTAGGGCCACGGGGCGCTGGAGCCTATCCCAGCCGACTTCGGGCGAAAGGCGGACTACACCCTGAACTGGTCGCCAGTCAGTCACAGGGCACATATAGACATGGACAACCATTCGCACTCCCATTCACACGGTCACTGAGTGGGAACTGAACCCACCCTGCCCGCACCAAAGTCAGGCGAGTGTACCACTACACCATCAGTGACTGACAACAGTTTTTTTGGGGTAAATTTTGTTCCTTGAATTTGTCACTTTTGATTCTCCATATTTTTAATCAGGACCCTCTCTTGTGTGTGTTGTTTCTTTCTCAATTTATTTTGTGTTCAAAAAGATTGTGATGTCAATAAATATTTTTAAGGTAAAGCGGCACATTTCTCAAGTGTGTTCAATAGGGGAAGGGGTATAATAAGCAATTAATTGATCATTAAGAATTATGTAAATTGTGTAGAATTGATGATTGATAAATTGCGAGCAGGGTTATAATATTTTAGTATTTTGCATTATAGTTAGTTTCTATTCCATTTGGACTTTTTTTCAAATTCAGTTAGTTTTAACTGTTTTTGAAGAATTTCTTTGTCTTTTATTCGTAATTTATAAGCTTCATGTTAATTTATGCGGCACGGTGGGCGACTGGTTAGCACATCTGCCTCACAGTTCTGAGGACTGGGGTCCAAATCCCAGCCCCGCCTGTGTGGAGTTTGCAAGTTCTCCTCGTGCCTGTGTGGGTTTTCTCCGGGTACTCCGGTTTCCTCCCACGTCCCATAAACATGCGTGGTAGATTAATTGAAGACTCTAAATTGCCCGTAGGTGTCAATGTGCGTGCGAATGGATGTTTGTGCCCTGCGATTGGCTGGCGACCAGTTCAGGGTGTACCCCGCCTCTCGCTCGACGATAGCTGGGATAGGCTCCAGCATGCCCGCGACTCTCGTGAGGATAAACGGTACAGAAAATGGATGGATGGATGTTAATTTAGTTTTTATTGTATTTTTTGCACGGGGTGTTTGTGGAGATAAAAAAAGGTCACAGTAAATATTGTGTAATAAAAACTCAAGACTCCACTGCAGCACATGCAACAACACTATATTATATCGCAATATTTTCACCTCAGCTTTAATAAAAAAAAAATGTTCAATACATATTCCATGCGTGGGTTTAAATCCGGCATCGCCTGTGTTGAGTTTGCATGGTCTCCCCCTACTTGCGTGGGTTTTCTCCGGGTACTCCGGTTCCCTACAACATCCCCAAAACATGCGTGGTAGGTTAATTGAAGATGAATGTGAGTGTAAATGGTTGTTTTTTTTTATATGTGCCCTGCGATTGGCTGGCGACCAGTTCAGGATGTACCCCGCCTCTCGCCCAAAAGATAGCTGGGATAGGCTCCAGCACACCCTCGCCCCTTGTGAGGATAAGCGGTACAGAAAATGGATGGATGGACATATTTCATGCTTTTATTAGATGCTGGAGGTGTACCTCACGTTGTGGACATTTCCAATACTCCATCTGCAAAATACAAAACACTTGTTGTATGAATTACAGTTGTCCTAATACAAAATGTAACAGCAGTAAAGTTTATTCCTAAATTTTATTCAAAATACAAAATATTGTAGTTCTTGAGCACCCCTTAAAATGACTTTTTTTGTCTTGTCCCATCCACTTGGTGACCAACCTACATAAATAAAAGATACAAGTTCGAAAAGTAGATTTTAAATCATGATTTTGTTGATCTCTTATGATTGTAAATTAAAACATGTTGTTTTAAATAGTAGTAATTGTGCTCTGAAGTTGTGTCTGTCAACACTGTCTAAAACCTCGGCAGCTATTTAGACTGAGGAAGAGGGGAAAAAAATGATCTACATGACTCAGCATCCTCAAGCTAATCCTACGGTAACTCTTCCTTTTTTCACTGATTTCAGCTGAAATGTATTTCACTCAAACCAACATGACCGTGTTAATCATATTATCAGAAAGAGACATATTGAAAAAAGTTGTATTTCAATTATAACATAGCTAAGTTTGTACTTGACCAGCTAGCATAGTAGGTAACACAGCTAGCATGTATTCTTGATTAAGGACTCTTAATATTAGCACTGACTTGAAACCCCGATACAGCAATTACAGTGATATTGAAATTAAATTAGAAGCCAAATAAAATTTAAAGTTCATTTATTTAATTGTAAAGGATTTATTCAGCAATATTTTCTGTAACAGGGTCGCGCCAAACACAGCACAACAAATAATACCTCATAAAAAGTATGCTGTTGGTGGTTCAGCAAGACAAATCAAATTACGTGATGGTTTATTACCAGTTTTTCTTGAAAACACAACCCAAAAAAAAATCAAATAAATGGTTAATATTTCAAAAATGCTGTTGCCTAAATTGGCCTCCAATTGCGGAATGACCGTGCCTATAGAGGAGCGACAACAGCTCGCAACACAGAATTGGCACAGGTGCCTCTGATGAAGGCTGCCATGTGACTGGTCCCGCTTCAAAAGGCCTTCCATTTTGAATTCCTGCTTGCATTCGCACTTTGTCACCTATAAAGTGGCAACGAGCGCCGAATGCCAGCTATGCGCAACCGGAGAAGACGCCGTGCATGCCAGCTATGCGCCCAATGTTGTTGTGTTATTGATCCGATAATCAGATTATGCACTGAGGTATGCCCGCCTGGACCACTGTCACAATTTAGCGGCTGTTATGTGTGAATCCTACCCCGCTCACCAGCATGCATTTAGATGCAGCCAATTATGTGATTCGCTCTAAGCTGGGGAAATACGTACAGTAATGACATTAAAAGAGTTTACCATCACGGGCCAAGCATCTTTTTAGGCTTGACACGGGGCTTGAGGTTTGTACTTTTCACACCGGATCCACCAGGATGTACTTTGCTGTTACAATGCCCTCACAGCTATTATCACATTATAGCAATAAACACAACATGGCATCCATAACAGCTATGTTTATTATGTAACCCAGTGGAAACTAAATGAGTACAACATATTTTTGGATTGAGATTGTCCTGCAAACACACAGAAGATGATGTGTCCTAATCATTTGCAATTAAATAATGAATGTGGTATTATTCAATTATGACTTATTAACACCAAACCAAAACTGTACAATTCTGCCCTCTACTGCTCGATTTGTGCAATTACAATAGTACATCTCGCGCTATATATACCAATGTTTGAGAAACAACAACTCCTATTAATGATCATGTAAATCGGTAATAATATGTATATCTACGGCTATACATTTGAATACCCGATTGCATATGGGGCTAGAGCAACGTTGTTAAATTATAAATTTGAAAATATACTTTTCCATTCTTTAAAAAAGATGTATTGACAAATAAAATTGTATTGGCGCTTAAATAGATTGTATTGAAGAATAAAATATTTGTAATATTATTTGGTCTTCAATGCCAGTCTTTCCCCCTTCTTCTCAACTCTTTTTCAGTCACACTGCTAATTCTTTTCTTCCTCTGTCATTATGTTTTGATTTTAGCTTTAAGTTTGTACTTTTTCCTACCCCTTTTTTGGGTGAGTGCAATAGAACAATTTTTTTTTAATTACATTTTTAATTTTGTTTGTTTTGTTTGGTCTTTTGATCTCAACATGGAGTTGACTCTCATGTCAACAGTTCGGAGCACACTAAACTGAATGTCTGAGGTTTTAATAGGGCTAAGTCTCATTCAAAATGCTGAGTAACATTGCTGTCATCACGTGCACTTGATGTGGTACAACTGCGTGTGATTTCAGCCAATTTAAGTGTGAGTGGAAAAATGTGGGGTGTCCTAATTTATTCCTCATCACATATTGCACTTTTTATTTTATTGCTTTTTTTTCAAAATGTTTATATATATATATATATATATATATATATATATATATATATATATATATATATATATATATATATATATATTTGTTTATTTTCTCCAGTTTTACTTGTTAGATTTCTTGAATCTCTCAGTGTCTTGATTTTTTTTAAATGAAATATCCATATGATTCAATTTGTTTAAAAAAAGAAAAGAAAAAGGACATGTTTTCGTAGGGTGTCCTAAAATGTTCACATGTCTGTAAGTGTACAGTATAAGGCAAGAAAACGAGACAAAGCTGGTTTAATTTGCTGCTTTCAATTCTGGGAAGAAGGATTAGTACATAATAGTTGCATGCTTGAAGCTTGAAACCCACAAAGTTAATGTTTCATTTTCACATTTACGATCCAGTTCTCGTGACTGTCATGTGGATTTGGGAAGAAACATATACTATTAAAAAAAAAAAAAAAAAAAATGTATTTTGCACACCAGTAAGCATTTTGTTGGAAGATTTTGTGAATCCTGCAATTTTTCAACATAACCTAAACTCTATACTGTAAATGTTCTTTTTTTTCCCAGCTGACAGAAAAGCTTTTACTATTCTACTTGACCCAATTCAATAGATGATCTGCCTTTTCCATTGATTGTAAAGTCTTTATAATGTGGCATCACAAATAAAGTTAACTATATATACTATATTGCAGACCGCCCTTTAATTTGCCTCTTACGTGTTCTATGGTCTATTTAATGTTGTCAGATGTACGCAAAAGAATTTATATATATATATATATATATATATATATATTTGTTTGTTCTACTGGACGTGCCCTAAATTAATATCCCCATAGAGTCGTACAATTCAGAATTTGACCAAATTTTTATAGAGAAAATACACCTCTAAAATTGCTCAAAAATTGCACAAATTGTTGTCAAGCATTCCTCACTGCACATCTCAAGTATGTTTTTCTTTTTTTCTTCTTTTTCTTTTTGTTTAGTCATTGAATTAGTGATGAACTGTGATTATAAAACATTTACTAACTGTAATGTAACTAAATTCTCAAATGTCATATAACTATATGAGAGCCATTCCACTGAATCGGTCCCCAGGACATAAAATGGATAAATGAATGAAAAATGTAACTACAATTGTTTTTTTTTTTTTATTAAGCAAAGTGTTCTGTACATTCATCTGTTTGCATAATGAATAAATACAATTTAAAATATTAATATAAACTACCTTGAACATTGGAAAAAATAGCATTTGTTGCCTGCCAGGAAGTTGCAACACTTAGATCTTCTGCAGGCCATGGAAGGCCAAAATATGTTGACTTATATGACTCTGTGGTTGATACATGGAAAGGAAGTGAATGATAGTCAGCGAACTGACTGAAGAAGACAGAAGCATTAACGGATAATGGCAACCAGCAACAGAGGAAGACGGAGGACTATCTTGTTGAGTTTAGAGTTAATATAATGTGTCCAAGTCTTGCCACAAAATACAGTAATTGCTAAAAACCGCACACCTGGGTACCCAGACTAGCCAATCAACGGTCATGGTGAATGGTCATCCGTAGTCAGGCACACTAATGCACTTGAAGTATCGGTAAAGGTAAAAGTAAAGGTATGCCATTGTCATTAACAAAAATGGTAACATCGTGCTACTAATGTGAGGGCTACAGACGATCTGTGGCGTGAGCAATACTAGCCAGATAAGCCAACGAGCCTAGCTACACACATACTTTGGAGTTGGACTTTTATGCCAATTTGCAACTTAATGATTTAAATGGGCGGCACGGGGACCGACTGGTTAGCACATCCGCCACACAGTTCCAAGGGCCCGGGTTCCGCAACTAATATTTGCTCAGAAGCAATACAAATATAGACGCCGATTATTATTATTATTATTTTTTTTCTGCCGTTCATTGGTTCTCAATTCTGAAAGCGTTTCATGGGAACAATGGGGAAATTACAACTGCTTTTACAAAAACTGAACATTTTTGCGGTTAAAGAGTCACACGTAGCCGTAATGAGCTAAAGTTCTGCTGACTAACTAGCTTCCCAAAAGAATTGCATCATAAAAAAATAAAATAAAATCAGTTATGAAGCACCATTTCCCCATTTCAATGATTGACTGTGCAACATTTTACAGGCTGCTGACAGCCACCTGACTGGACGTGCTGGAGGTCATATAGGGAGTCAGCTATATAAGAAAAAATAGCTGCGATCAAGTCCTGCAGTGCCTACAGCCTTCGACTCACTCACTCACACACACACCGATACTGAAGCAGGTAAGTAGCTGCAAAAACACATACGCAAACATGCAAATACACAACTTCTGTGCTGTAAATCACATCGATGAGACGAACATGAGATGATTCAACGTCTTGATTTAAATTTATGGCATGGCTCGTCAACTAAATTTAGAAGGCTTTGCTGCAAAAGATATTTACAATCAGGAGAAACATACTGTATAATTTTTATTTTATGATTCATGTTATGAAAATAATGTGTCGTAACACAGGGCTTATCCACTCTTTTGAAACTGAGAGCTACTTTCTTGGGCGCTGATTAATGCGAATCGCTACCAGTTTGATACACCCTTCTGAAATAACAAATTTGCTCAATTACCTGTAATTATATGTTATTAATAATTATATTCATTTATGTGAAGACACTAATCATGTTAATGATTCATCACGATAATTATTAAGGATGTACCGATACCTGTATTGGTATTGGTGCTGAGACTGTATGTCTGTACTGTACTCAGAATTGAAAAAAAAATGCTTTAATACTATCGATACACCGATAACCTTTTACTAAACTGACATCAAGCGGATGTGGACATACCGCAACTCGCAGTCCCCGTCGCCGCCCCAACGGGAGTTCATCATCCACTTCGCGGGCCGACTGATAATTATGCTCTGCAAAATGGATGATGAACTTTGGGAGCAACACATTGTGAGTTTGTGTTTGAATTTCATGACAGACGAGATGAAACTGCTGCTGCTTGCGGCTGCTTTTCTGGCTGTGGCCAGCTGTGCGAGCATCTCTCTGGAGGATCTGGAGTTCCATGCATGGAAGCTCAAGTTTGGTGAGGCACCAATTTCACTTTGTTTGATGTTCAGCAACCTTGTTTTTTTTAATGAATTTTGAAAAATAAAAACAAATAAAAAATGAATGAACGCCAAAATAAATTTCCCTAATGTTAAGATATGGGGTCCTCAGAACTGATTATAGGAACTCTTCATCTTGGCCGAAGATTAGGAAATTAGAAAAGTCAAAGGACCAAAGATGATTTGCAAAAGACAAATTAATCATTCGAATAACTGGATATGATTAGTTTACCGGAAAAAGCGGTCCCAAAGCCAAACAAGAACAAGATTGTGCTCCTTCCCAATCCATAATTTTTAATGCTTTCTGTATTTTTATGTTTATACCAATTCACAAGGGTATCTACAATACGGTATACCAAAATTGTACAATAGAACCAAAACAGGAAGTTATCGCCTGCAAAAGGTACTCTTAAAGTAAGATTTTCTACATTTACTGTAAAAAAAAAAAAATAATTTGAAATCAGTACAAAGCAGCAGTTGGGCAGCACCCCGGAATACAATATGGTCAAGTTCCAAGAGTCCACTGTATAAGGCTTTAAAAATACCCATGTTCCTCATGGAAACGGCTAGATTCATCAGTAAGTTTTTCTTGTTCTAATTGGCAGGTAAGTACTACAGCTCTCCGTCGGAGGAGTCTGTACGCAAGACCATCTGGCTGAGCAATCGTCGACTGGTCCTTGTGCACAACATCATGGCCGATCAGGGCATCAAGTCCTACCGCCTAGGCATGACCTTCTTTGCCGATCTGGTAGGAAAAACTAGCTAACAGTTTCAAATGGCGTATCGTCTTTACTGAATTCTTATGACTAAATGACTGCTAAAAGTGTCCCTCCTGATCAGGAAAACGAGGAGTACAAGCGGCAGGTTTCCCAGAGATGTCTGCTGCACTTCAACAAGACTATCCCTCGGGGCGGTTCCACATTCCTGCCACTGCCCCATGGAGCTGACCTACCACGCACTGTGGACTGGAGGAACAAGGGATATGTCACTGACGTCAAGGATCAGAAGCAGTGCGGCTCTTGTTGGGCCTTCAGCACAGTACGTACTATACCTCCCATATTGCCTTCTGATGAACCATTGAGGATTAACTTTATTCTGAAATGTTTGTCGCCTTGTTCAGACGGGGTCTTTGGAGGGTCAGACCTTCAGGAAGACAGGGAAGCTGGTGTCTCTGAGCGAGCAGCAGTTGGTCGACTGCTCTGGCGACTTTGGCAACACGGGATGCATGGGAGGCCTCATGGATGACGCCTTCCAGTACATCCGGAGTAATGGGGGGATTGACACGGAAGAGTCCTATCCTTATCAGGCTGAGGTAAACAAAGCAGCTACATTAGCCAGTATCCGAGACGCAACAGTAGTGCCAGGATTTAGTCACCTCCACCTTTCATACACCAAAGTGGGACATTGCTGTGTCTGCTTTCCACTATTTTCTTTCACACAGCCAACATCCCACCTCAGTTATGCCTCTGTTACTACCTCGGATGCTTTGAAATTCGTGGGTCTACTTTAACACCCCATTTCGTCTCTGTATCTCTTACACATAAAGGAAACTTCAGAGTGACGTTCTTGATGAAAACACACCTTAATGCCATCTTGTGGACTTCCAAAGACATAGCAGCAAAGGTTTCTTCATTTAAAACTCATGCAACATGAAGTTACAGTAGATAACTCCTCGGGATTTCCCAAACTATTTGTTTTTATTGGGTCACCGATTATCAGAGGAAACCTTGGCTCATACCAATTTGAAGGCAAGATACTCATCACGCCTAGTCATAGGAAAGTAATAGTAGGACTCTTCACCAATGTTTCTTGAGACAGCAAATGTCCCTTAATGATTCAGATCTTTAGATTTATAAGTCTCCCAGTTTAGATGTTCTGGGCACTGAAGTCCTACCAACAGTATTTCTCACAGCTGGCCTAGGAATGCCTTGGTAACCCTCGGTTGAATTTGAGGAGGTGGCCGGAGCCAGAGATGTCTGGGATTCCCTACATTGCTATTTCCCCCCCCCCCCCGCAACCTGGACCCAGATAAGCCGAAGAAAATGGATGGATGATTTAGATAATGAAAATGTTATTTTGTTTTTCGATTATCAACAAATTGTCCCTTGTCGGCTTTGGGTCAATTTTCGATTCATACATCATTGATCAAGCATGTGTCCCTCGTGCTGTGGGCAGTAACTGAATGCAGTCATTGGTTCCCTCTCTTAAATAGGATGGAGAGTGTCACTACAACCCAGCCAATATCGGCGCCACATGCACAGGTTATGTTGACGTGAAAGAAGGTGACGAGGGCGCATTGAAGGAGGCTGTGGCTACAGTCGGCCCTGTGTCGGTCGCCATTGATGCTTCACATGAATCTTTCCAGCTTTATGAATCAGGTGAGAGACACTCATGTTATCAAAATGATTAATAAAAAATACTTACAGTCGATCTTTGCGTTTGTTGACAGGTCTGTATGACGAGCCAGAGTGCAGCAGCTCTGAGTTAGACCACGGAGTGCTGGCTGTAGGTTACGGCACTGACAATGGACGTGACTACTGGCTGGTCAAGAACAGGTAAACTCCTCGACAACATTATTGTTACGTTGAAAAAGGCTGTTTGAGACAATGGAAGTGTGTTAAATGTTCAGCGAATGTACAGTACATACTTCACAACCAAAAGAATGACAGCGGACAAGAGCGCTGTTTTTGCATTTGTGTTGCTTTTATTACACTGTCCATGAATATGGATCATTTCAAAAATGTAATCATTCGTCTGTCAGGGCAAAGACACATTGAACGTTTTCGTCTTGCGTCTTAATGGAAGTTGCAAAAACGAGCAAATCCTTGTTAATATCCATCCATTATCTACAGTACACTGTTTATCCTGTTCAGGACTCATGTAAAAGACAGTCAATCAAACGATGTTTATCGTAAAACATTTGTAGTAAAATGCATCGCAAACCTTACCTTTGATGAGTACCCGTTTCAGCGACTAGTAGTGTGAAATGCTTTTTTTTTATCCTTGCCCTGTTATAGTTCGGTTTCTGGACCCCACTTTTTTATAAATGTTTCTTGAAATTATAGGTTGTATAAGTTTTTTTTGTCGTTTCTGCTGCACAATTCGTAAATGCTGCTAAAATTACCGCAAACTCAATTTGGATGTTGGTCTTCAAATATTTTATTAGAGTTTTAAACATTTACAAACTGCATATAATTTCGCCTTGGAACCAATGTGAAATCAATATTATGATTATGATCCTGTTTTGCCTACGATAGCAGCATTGTTAATTGTGTATTGTTTTCTAGCTGGGGTCTACAATGGGGCGACAAGGGCTACATCATGATGAGCAGGAACAAACACAACCAGTGTGGAATTGCTACTGCAGCTAGCTACCCCTTAGTGTGAACAGGTTAGGAGGAAAACCAATCCCCTTTCATCTACTCTTAAGAGGTTGCACGGAATTCATTCGTTCATTGACTGTGTTTTGCATGTTGGATTCACAGGGCCAGCCAGAGCCAGAGGACGAGGAAAAACTATGGCATTAGACAATATTAATTTTGATACCAAACTGGTATTTTTCTATTTCTGACCTTTTTTAAAGGAAGAATGTAGGTAGACAGAATCCAAAAGATAATGTATCAAAATAAAGGAATGTGGTTCATAAACATGTTTTTTTTTTTCATATTACAAAATATCAAACTGATTACCAGATGACCTCATGCAGTTGCGATTTTTGTTAAATATCCAGATCTGTTCAATGATTTGTGTTTCAGTCCATTTTTATATTTCAGTCAAGATAAGCTATGACTAGTTTTTTTTATGGGTAATTCAACCAAACAGCGTCAATAAAAGTCCTTATTCTCATGGTACATCCCGCCTGGCATCACTCATCTGTGCCCTGTTAAGTTTCTACAAATAAAACTGCAAAGCCTGAATCATTTGTGATGGCCAATTGAGCTTAAGTGCCTTTGATTTTACTGCCTGCCAGCAAAGTCAAGTGATTATCAGACGACGCACACGATGTTGCATTTTTGAAAGGCTGAAGTGAAAAAAATAATTACCTACCAAGTAGGAGAGGTTTTTCTTCCAAGTAATGACACATAAATATATAAGTTACAATCAAAAATAACTCTGTTCCCCCTAAAAAGGCATTTTTTTTTCTTATGAAAGCATAATTTCTCAACTTGTGACCATCACAAATCAGCTAACATGACATAGAGTTTGCCTGCCCATGACCTGGCAGCGAGGCTGTGCAAAGATCCACCATTTTCAAGCAATGGGTGGACTACACTAGGGCTGTCACTATTGAATCTTTTTTAAAATCGATTATCTTATAGATAATTCGTCAGTACTCGAGTAGATGCCGCCTCACCAAAAAAAAAAAAGAAATTCTGCATTTTATTCTCATTTATGAGGGCTGGGCTATCCTTAAACTGCATATGTTGGTACTGAGTATATGGTATAAACTTCATACAGAATTTGAGACTACAAAATCAACCTTTGCTAAACGTTTAGAATTTGCGATTAGTATTAGTGCGCTAGCGATTACCATATTATATTTAAAAAAAAAAGCTATCTACCATTCATCTCACTCATACATCATGTTATATATACATTATACATCTCAAAGTGTCTTAAAAATCACTTACAGATGCTCCTCTGTCGTTTTTGACAATGTTTTTCACTGGTCAAACAGTGCGTCCGTCTGTAACAAACGTCAGTGCGGTAAACACGGAAAGGGGCTAAATGGTTCCGGGGGGTGAAATTAGTTCCAGGCGGCGCAAATATGCTTTTGTTAATACTTTTTACTGCTTCGAGGCAGAGATGTTTGCGTCTACCATTTATTGTGGTCGACTCAGCGGATTTTTATTTTTTTCACAGCCTTAGACTACACGGAAACACGCAGCAGAAATTAAGTGTTGGAAGCAAAGATTAGTTTTAGCTACCAGTGTTATTTTCCGATAAGCAGCATGTACTTGATTGTTCAGTGAAGTTGTCGAAGTGGGGGCTGGGGGGAGGGTGTGTATTTGTGCTTGGTGTGCATACGCCACATGTGCAGATCTGCACACAAATTCACAAGTATACTTGTGGCGGCTTGGTGAGGAAGTGCTGCCGCCACGAGTGAAAATCAATCAATCAATGCTTTTGTTGTCTTTATGAGGGCAGTTCCCACTTGCATTTTCACACTCTGGGCTCAACAAGTATCCACCACCTAGCTCCGTCCATAGTTATCATTCTCCATTCTCCTGTTGGCACACTCTGCTATAGAGGGGGACATGCACCGGACAATGTGCCCCCTTAAAACTGACTTTCAGCAAGGCTCTAAAAAAGGGTCGAAAGTCTTCTATAATTCTTGATCCTTGGAATATGGCGGCAAAGCATAACTTGTGTCTCAGTGAGGCGCCTCAGTTCCTTGGCAACAAGATGGCAGTAAAGCAGTGCTTTCATAAAATGAAGAAAGTTTTTCAGCGAATAATGAAGGATAGGTTTCAGAAAAAAAAATCTGTGCGCTAATGTTGAACCGCAAATATGCAGTGGTTCATTGTATATCATTTTTTACTCTGTAGCCCGAAAACTGCTTCTTAATTTTCGCAATTTATTTTAATGACCAAATTTCGGCATATGCAGGAAGTGCTTGTCTACAAAGTTTGACGATGATTTAGCTTTGGATTGTTTGGCCTTGGTAGAGGTCTACATTCTACTGAGCTCTATTCTAGTTTTGTCATCTTATATTAGGTGGGTGACATCTTTAATGACACAATAAAGTCATTACTGAACTCACTTCAAAATGTCACGTCACGTCTGCTTGCGATATGATTGTAATGAAAGTGGAGGCAATGAAAGTGACAAACGAGGATGTAAAATGAATTTAAGCAGCTTATTTGACAAAAACTGTTTTACCTTGACACCTCACTGTGGCTTCAACCTGGATGAGCCAAACAAAACAGAGCTCATCGGGGTCATTTTGGGGGTAACTCTTGTCAGTCAAGTGTCTTAAAAGCAGACCTAATCATATTTTTTTTCAGCAGCCAATTAGGCATTAAGGAGGGTGTCACTGATCAGCGGTTTATTTTGGGAGAGCAGAATGGATGACATTAGATCGTAACTGTGAAAGGAGGCAAAGACAGGAGGACAGAAGGAGGGAGAAAGGCAACCACCAGGCGAGGCTAATGAGTCAGTCTTTCTAAATCTTTGTCAAACCACAAAAGCCAGGTTGGTCTCATAAAAAAAAAAAATACAAAAAATCCTCAATTTGAATCACTTCAGGCTTTCACAAAGAAAGCCAATTCGATGTGGTTCTTTTGATTCAGAGAATAACCATGCGGCGGCAGAGTGGAATTGACCCCCAGCACAGGGGAACACAAGGTGGGGTTTGTAAACAAAGCCACTGATCAGAGATCAGAGGGAGGAGCACTGATGGATACATAACTGGAACCAAAGGCCATTTTATAATGCCAGTAAAATATATTATTTTCCATCTATTTTCCGGCTTCAGAGGTGAGTCATTATTATCCTCATTTAACACCCCCCCCAAAATTGAGATTTTCACATTTTTCATTTCACTTCATATTCATTGTATGAAGTTTTGTTGTGAGAAATGCACATTCATCAAGCTTCCACACTTTTTTTTTTTTTTTACTCAAATAACTTAAAGCAAACAATGTACATGGAAATAGCAAAATATGTGAACTTGCTGACAGGCTGGACCTTTTTGGCTAATGTTAACATTTAATGAGCACACGTGAGACTTTCACATACAGTAGTGGTGTATGTATATATATATATATATATATAATTTTAATTCTTAAATATTTTTTTATCTAACACTATACTTTAGCTCCCCACAAAGTGCAATAAACCAATGTTTCCGTTAGATGGCGCCACGTGACTGCTAATAAGGAGCTGTTGTCTCTTGGCTTGGCTATCATCATTGAAAGTGCAAAGTCAGACAGTTTGCACCAAAGGCACCTTCTTGACTCATATTCTGACATCATGGATGACGCAGGTCAGAAAACAGAATATATGTCTGATTTTCGAGGCATACATGTATTTATTTTTGGGGGAATGTGGAATTGTACTGCTGCAATGGTCCTCAATTTTTTCCTATTATTGTCCAATGTTGTTTTTCATTCCTATTTTGCTGTGTGAACAAGTAAAATCCTGCTGCTGAATCAATCTATCAATTCCGTTGTCCCTCGCCTGCTTGATCTCTCCATCCTCTTCCTTTAGCCAGTTACATTTCTGGGGCAGTACACCTGCCTCTGAGAGGTGAGAGAAATGGGCACAGTCTGAGAAAAAAAAAAAAAAAAAAAAAAAGAAAAATCAGCTCTGGAAAGGCCAATTCCACCCCGACAAAGCACTTTGCATGTCATTGTGTTGGAGATTCACGCTTGATTGACAGAATGGCTTGTAACGAGCGCTGGCGAACAACATGTGGGCAAAATGGAGACGCCGGCTGACTCACCCTGATGGGTTGAATCACCGGCGAGCCAAACAAATAGACGCACACACACAGACACACACACACACACATATATATTAAAGTACAAAAACACTCTCTGGTGAGCCTTTAACAGTGCAAAGGTGTGCAATCACATTAGCATGCATGCAATGTCCATAGATATTCACATCTTCAAAGTCGTGCCCCCCCCCCCTCCTCACCCCCATTTTATGACATTCTGACTTGTCTATGAAAGTCACAGACTAATCATGAAAAGAGCCAATTCTGTGTGTGTGACACGCTTCGTGAGATCACTGTCAGTAAAACGTACGGCGAAAACTAGAACAGTGCTTGATGCAGGCCCAAAGCACCCTATCGCTAACTGAAACAATCACTGTTCGGAAAACACACATTTTCCCTTCTTTTCTCCATTTCACTGTTCTGTATAAACAGTTCCGACATGACAAATAGTTGAGGCTGCAATTTTCCACCTTTGGAGGTACTATCAGAGACATAACAGAGCAGGGACAGCACCGGTGTGTAATGGAATTCAGCTGGGCCGACATTCCAATTACCCGATAAAAGATGCCATATTTTTAGACTTACACATATTGTCATACAGTACACAATTGGATGTTGATAGTGTCACGTATCTTAGACAATTCTCCATTCAAAATCAACATATGATTGACCCCGACAGATTCTGTAACTAAAGGCGTCGTCCTAGTGTTTTGTATCACCAGACAACTGTTTCTCTCAAGACATGACCTTTCCTTGTGCAGCTGCAACCCTTGAACAGATGTGTTTGCATTGCATGCGTTTGACCTTGTTGCCGACTGACTTTCCTCCATTGCCTGACCCATTTTCTCACCTCCCTCTGCCATCGATAGCATGAGCTAATAAGGCAATTAAAGCCTAATTAAAGGAGTCTTCAGACGACGCTGTTTGTTTGTGTATCTTGCAAGGTCTCCCTAAATCTCCACGGACCGACACAACAACGTAAACATCAGGAAAGGCTTGAAAGTTCATTCTTCCTTGCCTCTCACTTCAAGGTTACTGCGTGTGTGTGTGTGTTTATCCAAGCAGCCCACTTGTTGTTGTCCAAAATCAAAGAGCTCGGTGCATGATGTCAGACAGGTTACCACTGCTCGCCATACTGAATCAAAGTTGCAGATTAAAATGCTGATCATTTGTTGAGGAGAAAGATTTGTCTATGGATTTATGCATGTCGTTTTCATCGTGTCGTGTACTATCACAAAGTGCATTTGTACACCGAAACAAAATCTTTACCCCAGAATTAGAAGGCCCTTACAATCCATTAGCCTTGTGATAATTACAAGAAACTCAATTAGGAGGAAGACCACGGCCAAACTGGAGGACTTAAGCTGCAATGCTGGTAAATGGATTGAGAGTTAATTTAGTGAGCCGTCAGTGAATGCGGACGCTCTACCGTTTGCAGTCCCGATGCCCTCGCTTTGCTTTTTAAGCGTTTCAATTAAATAGATGTGAGAGTGGAGTAACATTAACAACTGTTCATTTCTGTCTTTTCTTGTATGCCAGTTGTCGGTGAAACAAGTATCAGGAGCTCCATTTATGACTATGAGCAGCCGCCGCTGATACATTGTCGGTATTCGCTATCTGAGCATTCGCGTCTTTTTGGTGGGATTTACGTAGATCATAGCAGGGTACAGAGAAAAGAATGAATGGAATTGAATATCCACAGATCTGAATCAGACCTTTTCCAAATGCGGGTGGAAATCAGCTCCACAAATTCAAATTCTGATCAGACAGTCAAAGTTATGCTGTTATGCCATAACAATCGGAGAATTTCACATTCAGAAGAAAGGGACAAATGAGCTGTCTCAGAAACTTCTAGTAAGGAAGAAATGCAGCGTGATACACAAGGAAACGATTACATCATCTCAACTAAGATCGGGGACATACAAACTGAAGTGGCGGTAATGGTGATATAACTCAACAATCGGTCGACGCGATCATAGAGGAAAGGAAAGAGTCCTGCAGTTGATTGAGAAAATTACAGATGCTCTGTTTCAGAGGAACAAATGGTATATAAGAGTAGGGCAAATGATTACAAAAGAATACATTTGCAAGGAGAGAAAAGGGAGGTACAGTTGCTGGCTGAAAAACGCGAGATGCTATTGCTAGGTGAGGCAAGAGAAAAAGTAATGTGCGCTGAAAAAAAGAGAAATGCGAGCAAGAGAGGCCCCAATACGAGCAGAAATGGAATTTAAAAAAAAATGAATTTGAATAGAAATTAAGGGAAGCTCGATTACTCAAAGAAACACCACCCTACACAGTCTAATGGCAAAGCAAATTGAAGCACCCATCTGAAAACGTCTCGCCTGTTCATTGAGCTAATGGACAGCTACATATACAATTACCCCGACTGAGGATGATGCATTATCTTTTCTTTCATTATTGTTTACTTTTAACATTTGTGGGTTTGTTTGTTTTTTGCTTTTTTTTTAACGTGCCTTTTGCGTACATAAAGCACCATCCGTGAGGTAGATCAAACAATCCAACCTCAAATTTCAAGGACAATTTGGCCCACAAGTGAAGCTGAACCTGAAGGAAAACAAGCAATACATGACGGGAAAACTAAGCAGCCAAGCAGAAAGAGTAACATGTTACGTTTTTTTATTTTTTGTGGTGAAGTTGTTCCCTGAGTTTCTTTGTTACTTTGAACTTTGCTTCTCCGGACTTTGCTGATTTAGTGTTTTGATTCTATTAGATACTCCTGCCTTGCCCTGCTTCTTTGCAATTGGGTCCTCCACCTTCTCCCTCAGCACCACATAAACCTGCAAATTGTGACAGATGAACCTAAAAAGGAATTTGAAGCCCAAAGCAGTAAAACCTCAAAAGTAGACATGCTTTACTGTGTTTAAATTTAATGAAAAACAGCAGGTCCTTGTCTAAAGGATTGAAATCAAATTATTTTTCAACTAATTTCAACTAACTGATCAAGCTTAGGTTTAGCCAAGGCTTGCACTGGAACACTTCCAGTACATTTGAGTGAAGATATAAGCTAGTGCGAGTTTGTTCGTGACTGTGTGTGTGCGGCGGGAGGCGAGCGTGGGTGTGCACCGTGAGACCTGCTGCTGTGACTCCTTCGTCCGGGTGCCCGTTGGAGATGGAGCGAGCCTCTATGCCTGACTCTTCTTGACATTTCTGTGAACCAGAGCGCTCAAGCAGTCCTAATTTTTTTTTACAAATCATACAGAGCTACAGCTGGGCACTCGACTTTATCACCTTGATTGGCAATTAGCTAGTAAATGATCCAATGATCAATTCATTACATGGAGAATCTCTCTGAATGTTCTGTCCCAAGTTCTGTAACTGACATTGTTAACGTCTTCAGACCGCGATCTAGTTGAGACTGAAAGGACAGCGCTTCTCCTGGTTGCAGTCTCGCAGTGCTCTCCATTTGACCTTAATTGCTTCAGCTCTTTAAAAATTCCATCCAATAGACACAATTCTTAAGTATCAATTAGGGCTGCAACTAATAATTATCTGTCAATTAATTGAAGAATTGGATTAAAAAAAACCGTTTTATTTGATTTATCTTTATTTTAAAAAAGGACTACTTCTAATTGACTGCAGAAAATGCACAAACATAAATTGATTATGATTCAGTTAATGGTTTAGTCTGTAACGTCAGAAAATGGGCAATATTGTTGATCATTGTTTTCCAGCGTAAAAACAGATGTTTGCAAATGTCTTCTTTAGATTAAACACAAAGATAATCAGTCTGCTTTGATGGAGGATAAGTTAAATAATGTCTCTAAAATGATTCACCGATTATCAAAATAGTTGGCTATTAATCGATTAATTCTTACACCTCTGCTATTGATTAATCGATTACAATGCTCATCCTTATACAGAACTAAAGTGGAAGCCCTGTAGTCACTCCCAAGGTCTTACAATTTCGAATTCAATGCAAAGTTTCAAGAAAAGTACACGTCTAAGGTGAGGTGTACTTCTGTACTTTGCACGTAGAACCTCCAAATATCAAGCTTCAAAGATAACAATTTTTGGAGTTTGACACTGATAGTGTAGTGGTCCACTTACCTGACGCGCCTGACAGGCAGCGTGGGTTCATTTACCACTCAGTCACGGTGTGAATGTAATATCAACTCTCAATTCTTCTATCAAACCTTGACTTTCCATAAACGTTAAATGTGAGCACATATCTGCTTGTTTGTAGCCATCGCACACAAGTACCCCAAGTGACGCAAGTAGCAGGTTTTGAAGATGTGGTTGAGGCAGAGTAGCTCACATTCATGTTGATATTGTCAAATATTTGCGTTAAAAACAGGCTAAGTGCTAACAGGCCGCCTGAGAAGTAACAGATGCTGGACAAATTGTTACCATCAAGCGAAGCTTTAAGAAATGACGTGCTCATAAATCTGGGAATCGACTTTCCGGGACATTCCCATTAACCATAAAAACAGCTACGAACCCTTACTAATCAATATTTCATGCTTGTATATAAACAAGAATTAGACTCCTTTTGCGCACCGCTGGTGATAAGTAGTCACTGAGAATTGCCTCGTTATTTTACAATCATTCCTACATCACCTGGCATTTATGTGTCTGCTCCAATCCTGCTGAGTAGGTATTAGCGTGTTCCTCATTACTTTATAATTGCTGACTTTTTTTTTGCTCCCTCAACAGGAAATGAAAAATGCTGAGTAGTCGCCTAAGCGTGGATTAAGTGTCACTCCTGGAAGTCCGATAGCCGGCCCTCCCTTGGGTCTTTTTTTTAACTCTCAATCTCTGTTTGAGCTCTCAATTAAAGGACATACTGTATGCGGCTCTTTAGTAGCGACATTCTTAGCTGTGTTGACAAGATTGCTTATTATTCTGTGTCCGGGCAAAGAACCTATCAATTTTAATCATACTTGATCCTGTATGATCAAGTGCACCTGGGTCAAATGGGCAAATTTGTTTGTCATGAAGGCAATTAATTTACATATAATGGGGAATGGAGACATGTTGATATATGATGATTGGCTCAGTTATTACATTTGCAAAGATATTTTATTTTTATTTTTTTAACCAGATCAATAACGTAATAACCAGCCAATAACGTTTTGGGCCAAAAGTTATTACATTATAGGTTCAGGGCTTTTATTACATTGTTAGCCAGTTATTACGTTATGGGCTTCTACTTGTTATTACGTTTTTGACTCAGTGACACAGAGACTTTCATTTTTTAAATATAAAATGTTGACCCGCTATATCACGGTTTGTTATTCGCACACTCTCGCTTTTCTGCAGATTTCTTTTCCTTGACAGCTACTATATCAATCTAAACCCTTATTATGTATTACTACATTTAAGGTATAAACTATTCATATAGGCGATTCTAAAGATTTTGTAGGTTCCTAACCATGCAAATAGGGTCTATATATGTATATTTGACATCAAATACTGGACCAATCAAATAAAATGGTATCCATCTCCAAAATATTTCAGCGTAAATCTGCAGCATCACTTAATCAATGTGTGCTAACCACTCGTACACCGTGCCGGATGATTTTGACTGACATGATAAAAACATGTCAGATTAATTGTTTTTATTGGCACTAGCAACACATCTAAGTATAACTGACCCTAATACAAATGAGAATTACTTCTCTTGTACGTAAAGGTCATATGTGTATATTAATGAGGAATTTTAATGAGCTCTCTGGTGCTTGCTAATTAAGCCAAGTCAATGCATGTGAGGAGGGACAGATGCAAAAAAAAAGTGTTAATAATTGTTCATATATATATATATATATATATACATATAAACTCTCGCTGTGATCACATAAGCCTCCAGGCAGGCCTGGTGCGTTCAGCAAAGGCCAATCAAGCCCTCACACAAAAGGGCGCAAATTAGCATATTCACAGGAACAAAATGGCTGCCTTAATTGCAGCCGCATTGAGGCTGCGTTCTTCACGCCTCCTCGGCAACCTTTTTCCCTCCATCATCAGCCTTCTTTTTTTGTGTGTTATTCTTTCGCATTTCACTTTATTCCTCCTCCAATCACTCAGTCATCAGATGGCTATTGTGTGGACGTGGGTGGGGGTGCGAGAGCTTTTCGGGCTCAAACGGAGGCTGTCATCATCATACCGCAGCACACAATGACAAAAATATCAGGCTGGCACTTTTAGCTTGTCAGTCTTTCTTTTTTGTCGCTACTCCACTTTGTACATTATCATCGTGACGCTTTTGTTTGTGCGTTGATGGCTTTTGTGCAAAAATTCGTCTTTCAGACCACTCGCATGTCAGTCTACAGTTTTTTCCTAATTTGTTCTCCTGTGAGCCAAGGAAACATAGCAGTAATTTATATTTGAATCCAAATGGACAAACCAACTTTGGTAGCCTTTCTACTTTATGCATGTGTTCTCAAAAATGTTTCAAATAGTAATTTTCTGAGTTTAATGTCATAATATATTATACATACATACATTTCACGTTAACAAGTAGCTTAGCCACCAGTCGCTGTGTCTGCACCGACTTGAGCAGTCAGACATCTTACTGTGCGTCGTACTGTGCGTTCGCTGCCATCATTGCAAACAATGTCAGCGCCACTGTACACTGTCACCGTTTCTCGTCTGCCATTGTTGCTTGCAGTTTGTCTCCCCTTGCAGTCGCTGAGGTGTCGCCGACGTTCGCATCGTGCCGAAGATGTGACGGCATCAGTCACACTTGTGTTGTAAAGGGGGAAGCACAAGGAGGGAAGGAGGCAGAATGGGAGGAGGGGGAGGGGGGTGGGGGGGGGGGGGGGTTGTAAAATAGTCCCAGGAGGCTTACACAGTTGTGCGTCGGAGATAAGCCGAAGCCTTGACTGCTTTGAGGCGGAATTTCCATACAGTCGGAATACTCGATGCGGAGGGTTCTCTGTAAGCTTAAACCACTCCGTACATTCATTCATTCATCTTCCGTTCCGCTTATCCCCACTAGGGTCACGGGGGTGTTGGAGCCTATCCCAGCTATCTTCGGGCGAGAGGCGGGGTACACCCTGAACTGGTCGCCAGCCAATCGCAGGGCACATATAAACAAACAACCACTTGCACTCACATTCACACCTATGGGCAATTTAGAGTCTTCAATTAACCTACCATGCATGTTTTGGGAATGTGGGAGGAAACTGGAGTGCCCGGAGAAAACCCACGCAGGCATGGGGAGAACATGCAAACTCCACACAAACGGGGCCGAGATTTGAACCCCGGTCCGCAGAACTTCGAGGCAGATGTGCTAACCAGTCATCCACCGTGCCGCCACTCCGTACAGTTACCCAAAAATTACAATAGTTGGTATTATTATTTTACTTCCTAAACTAGAACCTTTCACCACGACGTATCACGTGTTTACCGGGTAAATGGCTTGAATGATGATTTTAGCCTTCTTCACTATCACCGTAGTTTAAATGCGTGAAGTGACAGTCGAATAGAAGATGTTATGGGCACTAAATTGCTTGGAAGGGAGACAGATTCAAACATACACTCACCTTAGGACAACAAGGAATGAAATTTAGCCACCGGCAAGTGTTTGCATAAGAGACAGTGGACTCGATCGGCCAGCTGTTTGGAGGGGGGGAAGCAAGCACCCCTAAAGACAAAATAATTGTAACTCATAAGGCAGCAGTACATACATGACACTAACGCTAATCTGTCCATTTTACAAAAACTCAGTGCTGCTCTGCTTACCTTTTGGTTTCGACATGACAGCTAGGGATTGAGGAATGCGATTGTTTCTGCATGTCAGTGTTTCAGACAGTGTAGTTTGGCCTTCGCTTAAAAGTGGCTGTGGAGCGAGCTGATCTGGTCGTTGGCTGAGAAACCTGGTGTGGGTGTGGTTATTATGTAAATTAGCCCTACTGTTATGTAAAAGTAGGATGTGCAGATCGGTTTGCGCACAGACGCATTTCATGTCATTTAGGCAGATAAAATATTGATTTGGTTGTTTCATTTAACACTTTAACAGTCAACTGTTTGCAGGGGATATGGACCGAGCCCAGCTGCAAAGAGCGAAAAGTGATGCCCACTCAAAAAAGGTTTGTAATTGCTTTTAGATGCCACAAGACGATATCAAAGATATTTTTTTTCCTATGAGACACGGCTATGTCCTGATCAAATGAAGCTCCTCTACTCACTTCAATACAGAATACAAAGTGAAGTTCTTTGACCCCAAGATGTTACAAGGATGGCGCTGAATGGACATTGCTTTGACCTGAGCAAAACAGCGAATAGGTGAGTTTTCAGCAAATAAGCAAATTTGCTTATAACAACCCATGAATATCCATATTATATTTGTATACAAACAATTAAAAAGTACATTTTCCAAAGTATGTCCCTTTTAATCAATTGTAGTGCATTCTA
This sequence comes from Phyllopteryx taeniolatus, assembly GCF_024500385.1. Lineage (NCBI taxonomy): Eukaryota > Metazoa > Chordata > Actinopteri > Syngnathiformes > Syngnathidae > Phyllopteryx > Phyllopteryx taeniolatus. Next base: position 5,691,777 of record NC_084514.1, on the reverse strand, counting down.
CTGAGTTTACTCACTTGCAGGAGGTACTGTATTTGGCGCCTCAAGCAAATATTTAGATCTGCATTGATTTGTTGGCTGATGTGCCTTGTACCACTTGGGCCCTATTTGTGTTTTTAATTTTAAAAAAAAATGACTTCCTGCTCCTTTCTCCCCGCCGCCATCGCTTTGTTCCCGCAATCGCAAACTCCTGCGCTAATTAAAGCGACATGTCACATTTTTTTCCCGCTAATGTCATACAGCCGATGCTCAAACGTGGATTTCGGTGGTGCGTTGACTGAGTGCTAAATATGCTCCCTCTGCTTGCCTCATAAAGAATAAGCGATTCAGTGTGCTTTGTTCCCTCTGACACTTTAATAGTGTGATAAATTTGGTTAGGAAGATGTGATTTTTAAAAACAGCCCGAGGATATTTACAGCGTTCTGCAGCAACGCGAGTTATTATTATGGATTGCAAAGAGATTTAGTGGAAAACAACAACAAACGTGCCGTAGCTGTATTAAATATGAGGCTGAATTAACAGCGGTGCACTTCATACATCTTGCAGATACATCTCAATGTGTTCAGATTGGAAGGTCTGCACAAATAATGGCCTCTTAATTAATAATGCTTGACGGGTCTTCTGGTGGCAATCTGAAGGCTCATTAGAAGACGCTAACTAGTCCCTAGCAGCGGAAGATGTTGCTCTCTAATAAAGAACGTACTAATTGGCTGATTACATTCATAGGCAAAGCTCACCAGCACCCAGCACGTCGACCTCGTTTAAGAAGGCCGCCGTTTAGAATGCGGGTCGTCAAACTGGGGTCACGCTATGGGAGGCCTGTTGTATTAGGCTGCAGGTCGAAGTGCCCCAATTGAAATTTGGGGTCTACAGGGAAGAGTGAATGGGCAGATCTAATTTGTACGTTTTTGCTGCCCTCACGTCGGCACATATCTGATTTTTATGCACATTTGAAAAAGGCCTTATTCCAATCTGAAGTTACCTGATTCGATGCATTTTGTTTTTTGTATTCACGTTACCGAGACGCATATTCCAATTGTGCCACTCGAGAGCAAAAAATGAGAATTGTGTCACTTGAGCCTTGAGATAACCACAAGCTGGCAGACGTTTTGAGAATTTATTCATCGAGAAAAAGCTTCATTGCTATAGAACAGGGTGTCCCCTCAAAAGTCACTATGCTGTTCTTTTTTTCCCATTTTGTTTCAGATATCATTTGGACGGACTTGTGGCAATCAACATTTGGCAACTTAGACTTTGCAGTTTTTTGTAAGCATGACATTCCCTTGCCCATGCCTCGCCAATTGAACAGTGTTGCAAATTTATCGCATGGCAAGATGTTTTTCTGTCCCCGGCTGTAGTTCAGCGCCAGTTTGAGAAGCTTTATGGCCATCACACTGCTCCAACGCGTACAATTCACACAAAATGCCAAGTTTTTTTTTAAAACAGGACAGATCTGTTCTTGACAAACCTGCTGAGGAAAAACACCGAACTACTGGAGCAGGTGTTCGCGCAGCATCAACAAAAGATCACTTCATGCTTTGGAGAGTGATAAAGCTTTACCCATAAAAGTTTTTGAGCATCATAAACCTCCGCTTGAAGACACTCCAAACGTCACTGTGAAGGAGTAAAGTCGACGAGAATAGAAAAAAATTGAAACTGGATCTTCTGACTGAGAGGCAGACAAACTAAACCACTAGGGAACCGTGCTCCCCGTTTGTAACCAAATGGTGCCAAAACATAGAAAATGGGATATCATTTTTGGTCTGGTCCACTTTAGCGGAATTTCAACACTCTTCTCCAACTGCTCCTAGTTGCAAGCTAAATAAAGGAGAAATGGGATGAAGAGGTAAACTACATACAAACAAAAGAAGAGAAAAAGGGAGAGAGGAGTGCGGCTGACCTGAAAGGAAGTCTTTGACAGGGACCCACGCGGCAGTCAGCAGAGGTGTACGACTCTGACACCAGAACTGAGCGCACGGTCATCCATCACCATGGCAACCCAGCCTGTCAGCGCCACAAGCTTGGGGGATGTGGCGGTGGTGCCGGGGCAGATGGGAAGGGAGGACAGGACCCAGTATCCTCCTTCAGCGCCGGTTTTGAGGCGGGGAGGCGAGACGCAGGCCAGCATGAGAGTGCACGCACACACACGCACACACACACACACACAAGGTAAAATAGGGGCTAAAATGTGTGGTGACCCGCGACCTTCACTGTTTCTGTGTCCACTCCACAGACACGCCTGTCTAGAGGAAGAAGTGCAGCACATCCATCATCAGAGGCCTCATGACTCTGCTGGCGACCAAAGTTTGGCTCATGTGCATGTGTACGTGTGTCCGTGCACATGTGCAGTGCTGGGAAGTGCTGAAGTAAAAATACTTCCTTACTGTACTTTATTTTTTCAGGTACTGAGGATTCATTTATCTGACAGCGTTTTACTTTTGCTCCCTACATTTTAAAACTGATATCTGTACTTTCCTCCGCGGATTGCTCCTTTACTGTAATCATGGGATTCATCATTTTTTTTGTAACAACATATTAGTGTGAAGTTCAAATATTTGTGCGATTAAGAAAATATATATAAAGTATAAAATAATAATTTATATATATATATATATATATATATATATATATATATATATATACACTATATTTGAAATGGAAAACAATTTTCTATGTGTATACAGAGCCAAAAGCCCTCATTAAAAAGTTGTCCATGGCGAAGCGATGACTGTATATATACAGTACTAGTCGCTATACTGTTCTTGGAAATCCATTTGGTCATTGTTTTTGTTTGTTAACATTTTTTGGTGTCCCTTTTATATGTAAAATTTTATTTTTTTCAATATTTACATTTGTATTCATTTGTATATATTAAAATAATAGTTATTTATTTAATAGTTTTTTTTCTAGTTTAGAAACTTGCATTGTAGTGTCCAGTATTTGTACTCACAAATTGTCAGAATATCCTACATGAGGTTTTAATTATCTTTCTGTTTTGGAAAAACAGTTGACTTGTTTGAAGGTAGGTCGGTTGAGCCTTCTGTCTGTATCCAGAAAGCAATTATAGTGCAATCCATGTTTTTTTTTTTTGTTTTTTTTTTACTAGGATAACTATTTCAAATGTTTTAATCATTACCATGACATTTGTATTGATGTATTAGTATAATATACTTCTATTTTCTCTTATAGTTTAAAATTGTGACTTTTCTTATTGTTATTGTGATGATCTTTATCCGTTGTATTGACTAACACAAGCTCATTCACAAAGTTATATACAGAGCGCACACATGAGTGAATCTCAAACTATTTCAAAAATCCCATTAAATGACTATGGAGAATTTGCTCATGAAATACGCAAACAAATGTAAACAGTTAGTGAGTAGACAATTCAGTACTGTACTGCAGAGTAAATAAGCAGAAATGGCATCACATGCAATTAGTAAATAACACCTTATCTGTGATTCAACTGTTCATGAAACGTTATTGTGGTTATGGCCACGTCTCTCAGGTGCATCACTTGTTTAGTTTTTTTGTTTTATTCTTTTTTTTTTTTTTTTGCTCATGAGTAATTGCATTTGTTTCATACAGAATAAACAACCCCGCACAGCATTCAATTACTCCTGTGTCAGATGTGCTTCTGTCACAGTAGTGGAAGGGCAACACTTCATTTCATTTAGATGCAGTAAGTCAGTGCCGTTAGATTGCAAAGGGAGATTAAAATGTAACTCAGTTTGTAGTCTGTGTGGGAAAAGGCAATCATCCTAGTGTAGTGCAACACTGTGATATTGATATTGCAAGAGAGCAGCATTCACGTCATCCTCCGGGATGGTTAATATACTGGATGTGCTGTTCCAGTCAAGGATCACTTTCAGGACCCCGTTCTCAAGGTCCCGCCGGACCGGATTAAAGTAATTGATGGAGGCCACTGGCCAGCGGATGCCGTGGAAGACAACAAAATGAGATCATTACTATAATTATCTATAATTAATTCATGGAATTCAAGGGCTGTATCAAAATTGTCTTACTGTGTCACTCTAATGTAGCTAATTAAATTAACGCAAATATTATAAATAGGGAAACATGTTAGAATGTTGTAAAACAGGGTGTGAAAACATATTTGGTGAGTTGCAAATTGAATGTAAATACTATCATGAGCCTAATAGCATAATTGCCACCATCAGATTTTTAACATTTTCAGAAATGCATACAAACCACAATAAATTCAGCAAAGAAGAAGAGTCAACTTGCCCCAATTCAACCTTTGCGGGTTACTATGGTCTGGATGACTGAGAATATATACCAACCTAAAAAAAAACAACAACATCATTTTTAGCCAGCACCAGGGGCGATTGTAGGATCAAAGCTTTAGGATTCCTGTTAGGGGTACTTCAGCACCCCTAAAAATAGGCTAGAAATGCTTATGGTAAGCACGTATTTCTTTTTGAATGATACTGTGACAGGAAGTTAAAGATGACTTGGGCAGTTATACTATTAGGCAACCGATATACAGTGCTTAACAAATGTATTAGACCCAGAGGTAGGTAAGTAGCTCAAATTTGTGATCAAGTAACAGTAGTTATTTTAGAATAATAAGACTCAAGTAAAAGTCAAAAGTAGTCCTCCAAATAATTACTTGAAGAAGTAGTAAAAGTCAGTGAAAAACAAAAAATACTTAAATATTGAGTAACTGGTGACTTTTCTCTTGATTTTTTTTTATTTTTTTTTTATCAGAATATAAGTATAAAATAGGAATGCAAGATATTACCCAACAATATCACTTTAACTAAAACAATAACAAATCAAATCTTTATACAATAACATTGATTCAGGCAAATTCTTTCTTCCTTTCTTTTTACACTTGTGAAACAGCACAATAACTCACGAAAATTTTGCAGGCAATAACAAAGATAACAGTAGCGAGCAGAATGTAGCGCTACATAATGGAGTCAAAGCGGCATTTCTTTTTAGCAGCAATACTCAAGTAAAAGTAAATGTGGCATTAAAATTACTCGGAACGATCCTAAACTGCTTGTTATTGAAATGGAAGAGGAAGCCGTAATGATAAATGCTTTCGCTAAATGAATGGTGAGAAACACAGCTGAAAAGTATTTCTTTTGTACTTACTGTAAGGGCACACATTTTGCTTTTCCTTTGTCTTTTTGTGGCCTTTTTTCCAAACTACAGAGCAGGCTCAACAACAAACAGAAGAACAAGATATGTGCTTAACCTTTAAGTCAAGAAGAGCTATTTATCGCTTGCAATTCAATGAGGGAATTGCTTATTGTAGACCTATCGTTGGGAGAAATAAAGGGAATGGGGATTGTTGCTATCGGTTGAGTTGAGTCACCGATACTACAATCGGACGGGAGGGGGGAAGGTGGAGATAAACGAGAGAAAGAAAAGAGTTTGGAAGTTAAACACGCTGCAAAAGTAGATCACAAGCCCTGTGGAGATCCTCCCAGCAACATCTAATGATAGACTAAATGGCTCTTCTGGAACACTGCTTGTTCCAGCACATTTCAACCTGCGTCTGCGACTAGAGCAGTGATGCAATCGCAACCATACAGAAGTGTCCTTTTTATCTGTACTTTTTAAGTTTTTTTTTTTGTTCTTGTTTTTTTGTGTCCCTGTGACCATTGCACTTTGACACACTTTGAATTGCAGGATCTTGACAAGTCTATCATACTTGAGTTAACTGTTCAGAGCACATTGTAGCGCATTTTCCTAACAGAGCAGGAGAAATACTTGACAGTCCATTAAAACTCTTCACAAACTCAACAGGCACCAATGAGGCTCCATTACTGCAAAACCAGACTAAAGGCCGCCGCTAATTTTGCCTTTCTGGGCGCTGCTCGGGGATGCCAAGTAGCACATTGCTGATTGGCAGGCTAATAAATACAACTTTGGAAACCAGGGGTGGCCAATTAATTTTCCATGGGGGCCACATGAAAAACTAGAACGGTTGTCAAGGGCCACGCCAACATGCTAATGTTTTTATGTAAAGCATTACATTTTTTTCATTTTAATAAGCTGCTACTCGCGTAGACATGGTATGTATTTTTTTTTTTTACAATTAGGAAACATAAATTTTCAACAAAATTAAAAGCAATCATCAAAATCACATAAACACACATAATTGCATTTTAAAACTATTTAAACAACACTTACAAAAATAATGTCTAATATGTGCATATTTTTATCCAACATTTTTAGAGTGATGATGTTTTGAGCACCAACCTATCTCATATTAAGCATTTGGAGTCGGAACTTGACAGTGATATACAGTGCATCCTCGATTTAACATGCTAATGGGTGGAGGGGTCGTCCGTTAAATCAGATTGTCTGTTAAATTGAAGCATTTTTTGTGTGGAATAAAAACTTCATTACATTAGAAAAGTATTGGTTTGTACCTTTTTCGTGGGCTGAAAACACCCAGTACTGTTCAAAATTATTGTAAATAAATATTTTTTAAAAAAGCTTTAAAATTGCTTGAAAAGTTTTAATATTTATCCAAACTCACTGGTGCAGGAAAGGGGTCATTTCGCGTTTTAACTGAACAGTATTTTCTGTTCGTTAAATCCGAAGTCCGTTAAATTGGGGTCCGTTAAATCGAGGTTCCACTGTACCGTACAATGAGGAATTATAATACACCGATATGTACTTTCTAGGCATAGTGCCCTGCACTGTTCAGGAAATAAGAATGTTGCTCGCATTCTGTTGCCATTGTTGCGAGTCTCTTCTTTTGAACAACAGCCGCTAGAAGTCACTAAATATAGCACAAATTTGTAGTTAGACCACTCTTTTCTGAAAGATCTGCCTCAAGGATCAAATAGAAGCTTCAAACGGTTGTCACATTTGTGACGTCGGCAAATTTTGTGAGAAACATGGTTGTAAACCGCGTATTTCCGCGCTACAACTGTGATTTTCATGATAGACCACCTTAAAACCCTGATACAATACACATACATAATGAGATTGATTGATTGCTCTCGTTGATAATTGCAACCAAAATTAAAACCACCTCTGACTATTCCTGGGAGTGATTATAATTCTTTTGGTATCAGCATCGTGGGCTAGGTGCTGGCTGAAAAGCTGCGAAGAAAGTATACTGTTATTGCTGCATTAGTATGGTGCTCACATCCTGCTGATACACTGCTAATTAGCCTCAAGCTCAGAATGGGCACGCTTCCAATTAGTGGTCGATGTGCCCTTTTCAGTACACAACAGTCATTCCCGCATGCGCGTGTGTGTGTGTGGGTGTGGGTGTGTGTGCGTGCAGTGACAAGCGGCCAGAGTGGTGATAATTTGTTTTTGCTTTTTGTTTTTCTGGACAGTACAGGAATAAGAGTGTCTGGGTAGCAGATTTAAAATAAATAATGATAATACAGTGAGTGGCTCTAAGACAAGGCCCATGCAAACCATGCAAATCTTTTTCCAAACTATTTTAAAAATAGTGGGGAAAATTGTTCTTAGGCTACTCATTTAGAATTTTTCAAGTGTTGATTATCCATCCATTTTCAGAGCCGCTTATCCTCACAAGGGTTACGGGAGTGCTGAAGCCTATCCCAGCTATCTTCGGGCAGGAGGCGGGGTACACCCTGAACCAGTTGCCAGCCAATCGCAGGTGTTGATTAATTCAATTGATTGTTATTTTTTTTTTACTTTTTTTTTTTTTTTTTTATTAAGATAACATTCCTTTAAAAACTGAAACTTGGCGGTGCCACAGCTTGATAAACAATAAAGTTAGGACACATTTTTTAAATAATTAAATAATTTGAGCTGAGTTCATCATATAATATAGCATTTTTCTTTTTAAATCTGAGAATATTTTTCCACAAAAATGAATAAATAAATAAATACTAATGCAAGAAAGCATTGAATGTCTCATGCTGTAGGCTTGAGAGCACCAAATGCTAATTAAAACACTGCCGGTACTGTTAATAAGGGTTAACGATGACAACGCGTTTAACTGTGGAATGTTAAAGTATTCCAAATATAATTGATCTCAATGGGAAAGTTTGCTTTTAAAGAAAGAAACACCGCCGCGACCCAAAACCTCCAAGGTTTTCCGAGGTTTGCGCCTCTTCTTCTCTTTTCTCTTTCTCATAGGTCAGCTCATTCGTCTTGAGGCCTTCTGAGATGTCAGAGCAGCGCGTGGCTCAATCGATCAGGGAGTCCAACTGCCCTTTATGTGTGTGTGCGTGTGTGTGTGTGTGTGTGTGTGTGTGCGTTAACGCGCATGCAAGAGATCTAAAGGATTTTCTTACTCGAACAGACTTCACATCACTTCTTATGCTCGTCTATTGTATTGAACGTTCTGATTCTTTTCCAGTCCCATCATCATCATAATCATCATCATCATCCCATAATTCCTGGCTTCCTTTTCCTGGGCTGTGGTTACATATCTGCCTTATGTTGCTTTTACTTTGCTGTCAGCTATTTATCTACAATGCATATACAGTAAACCAAAAATATGACTGTTCGCCTATTGCAGATGCAGTGCATCGCGGATTTTTTCTCATCATATTTACATTGCTGATAATTCGCCATAGCATGGGATTTATATTTATATATGGATAAAAAGCGCATTCTAGCCTAAAACATGTAAAAAAACAAACGGTAAAAAAAAATCATTAAAACACATGGCAAAAGACCTGTAACAGGAGAGTTAAAAAACTCAGTTGTGCTGAGCACTCAGATTTCCGAGTGACTTTGAAAGCGTCGCTCCTCGTTGTGTGCGTACAAGCCGAGTGAAAGTTTGTTGATGGCGGACATCTCGCACAATAACCGTGTTTCGTTACTTCATCCATAATTATCAGATAAATAGGCTAACGTCTCACCGTGTATTATTGGAAGACGTTACAAAACTTAATGCCAAGCTCTACAAAGCCGTCCAAACAAGGTACCTGCCGACTGGCAGTTAGCGGCGGAGGAACATGTTAGCATTAGCAGCTAGCAATACAATCGGCATCAATTTTAATGGTGAGTACCTTACTTTTATTTATTCATAATATTGTGTATGTTTAAGAGTATAGGAAATATTTATGAGTATAGTAGAGGTTAATAAGAATGTAGGGAAGATTAATAAGTGTTGGGAATGGGGGAAATTTGGACAGCTTAAAAATATTTAAAAGAAAAAAAAGGACATGGGTGCTACATCACGGAATTCACTTTTTGCAGGGGTGGTCCGGAAGCTAACGCCCCTCCGTGATAAACGAGGGTTCAAAGGTCCGAGCTTATCGAGACAGAATTTCATGTTTTCCATGAAAATACACTGGTGTGTAGCCTGGTGACGCTGCCCGTCAAAAGTTTTTGAAATACTGAAACAACTTTTTCTTGTCTAAACTATAGTTCTGATTAATTAATTTAATATTATCTTAATTTTTTTTTTTAATAAAGACATTTCCAAGTGACCCCAATCTTTTGAACGGTAGTGTATATATATCAATGGTAGACCGTCAAGGCCAGAAAGACCTTATCTGCTGTCCGACATTTACAACCTACATTGTAATTTGTCCCATATATTCATTTTTTTACAACGCACTATTGTCTTCATTTCGTAGCAATTTTCTTGGCTGGACTGCAATCATCTCCGACTATCATAACACTGGAACATTTCAAGCCTGAAAGCAGCACTGGTTCTTACCACAGCCTAACTGCCAATTCATACAATCAGAACGTTTACCTGGTTGTTTGAGTTCACTCTTGATGCACGAGCACACACTCAAGGGATTTGTTGGTGTAGAAGTCATTAAATAGTCTGTTTTTCAATACATGTTCCCTTTAAAATGTTGCAGTACAGTTTGCTTAATTTAGCCACTTATAAAGACATCGTGATGGAGATCTGAAATGTCACTGTGGGTTTATTTTATCACCATTTTGGGTGAGTAAGGAATATTCATGTTACGATGAATCAAAAATTGTTGCCATGCTCTTTAGTTTGTGCTTCGACTTTTCTTAATTTTGTTTGCATGTAATTACAGCAGGGAGGCTTACAGATTAGGCAGGCAATATTTCCATTTCCCTCTTGCGTCACTGTGTTTAATGAACATTGCAAATGTTTAAGATATTCATTATAATAATGCACACTCATTCGCTGTCTGGTTGTGTGTGGCTCATGTTGGTCTGCTTATCCCTTCTGCAACCTTATACAGTAATACCGTAAGACAAGCATACTGCACACACACTGTAGCTTCTGTCACAGCCTTCTTTGTAATATGATAAATAGATGAGATCGAGCATTTTGACGTTAATGCATATTGATGATGATACATGTGAGGTATAACTAATCATAATAGTACAACTGAGCTTTAAGACTACAGTAGAGTTGAATATCTTAAAGCTTGTTTAATTTGAAGGTTAACATTTTCAATAAAGATACGCCTTGAAACGTGGTACAGATTTTTGGAAGAGATGTATGTTTGACATCACAGCACACCTCACGACACCTCATTTCAGCCAGCATCGAAGGTTGTCACTACTTTCAGTGTATGATCGTTGGAGGTGATGGTCAGTAGTCACGTAGCAGAAGCGTTGGTTCTGCTGGTTTTCTTCATCTTAATTCTTATTTTTCTTGACTTAAACTTATAAACAAAAAGACAAGTGTATGACTTCAGCTTACTTCCTTGACAACAATCCATTAAGATGCGGATTTGGTGGCATGTTGTGGTGTATAAGAACATTTCAGAAAGGCTTAAAAAAAAAAAAAGTGTAAGGAGGTGGGTTTTTTAGTGAATAGCTGGAAAAGGGTACTGCAAAAGATGCCGATAATGAGCAACCTTTTGTGAATACAGGACTTTGATTTGCATATTCTGCAACTGGTGTCTTACATTTAAGTCCATCTGTTTGTGTTGTTTGGCAAGAAGAAGCACTGAGTGAAGATGTCGACTGTAACGTGCAGCTGTGCACCTTGGTAATGTTTTTACACTAAATTAATGATGGATTTCATGTTATACTTGTGTTTAACAAAATGATTGCAAATATAATTGAGCTCATTGGGAGATTTTGCTTTGAAAGTCGACCAGTTTGACGGACAAAGCTGAAGTACTGTAAAATGAATGTTTTGGAATCCTTGCACGGCGGGTCATGTTTGTACATTGTCACCAACTGTCATAAGAACAACTCTCTGGCAACACGTTGAGCTGATTGCCTCTCATTGTGTCGATTTGAAGCCCATCCAGCAGCAGATGCACAGTAAAACAAACAAACAAAAAACTAACTTGAAATAACTGATTTGAGTGATTCTGGCGCCTTGGCAAAAGCTAGGCTGCCACTGAGTGCTTCCCAGATTAGAAATGGGGCAGGTGATGAGGCGGCAGGCAGCTTTTTCACCCAGCAAATCAGTCTGAGAGGTGCAGAAAATCAGTGTGTGTGTGAGTCTCGTGGCGTAAATCACCACCGCAAATGAGAGCTGCTGACAAAGCGCCCGCTGGATAGTCAACAATAATAACACGAGAGAGAGAGAGAGAAAATGAGAGGCTACAAGAGAACAACAGAAACTATAAAACATGCTCCAGTATTTCACTAAATGCAGTTCAATATTTTTGCTAAGACACATGAAGAAATGCAGTCTGGCCAGTCACAGGACAGAACAATGCTCTAGAATTTGATTTTATGGTTCTTAAATTAGATATATTTTTGCTCTTTTAAAAGATCACCTGACATTATTAACTGAGTACGCTGCTGGCTTGTTTTATCCCCCAAAAAATGGTCAACGAAGTGATCTTAACGCTATTTTAAAAAAAAAAAAAAAAAAAAAGAAAAAAAAAAATCCTGTTACTGTAAATTACCAGTTGGTATTTAAAATTGTAATTTCTCAGTTGTGGATGCAACCTTCAGAAGCACACTGTTACTTTCTGCCCCCCCAAAAAAAACGACACGTCAGGCATAACCAAACCTAGCCCTAACCTGCTAGATATTTGAAAATTCCACGTTTTCTGGGAAAAGGGGCAAAAGCACTTATTCACAGGACATTTTCGGACCCTTTCAGTCAAGCAAAAAAGTCCAGGTAGACATTTTGAGGCTTAGGTGTTAAAGAGGTGTTAAAGAGGTGTTAATATTTCTCCGCCTCACGTAGCGTAGCAGCAGTCACCAAGGGGTGGGGTCTTAAAGGCCAATTAAAGCAGATGACCGCCGCCCTCAAACCGTCCATCTTGTGGTGCCTGTCCGTTGTCCATTTGCTTTTTGCTGCAACTCCAGCATGATGACAATAGAGGCACACTCCTGCCAATCACGGTCAATCAAACTTACCGTAATTTCTCGTGTATAATGTGCACCCATGTATAATACGCACCCCCAAAGTTGACCGCAAAATTCTGGAAAACCCTTCTACCTATGTATATTGCATTTTTACAATGCATGATTTTGCTTCTACCCATATGATCGAAACATGAAGTATTATCTGTATTTTGTTACTTTTTCAAATAATTATTCTGAAGTTAAGCTCTGTATTTGAACACGTAATACTTGATTTTTATTTACTTGCTGTTATTTAGAAATTCACAGCCCTACTTTTATTTAGTAAATGAGAAAACACACAGCTGTGCTCATATGTTTGATTACCCAGGCAGAATTTGTAAGATGGGTACAATTCTTTAAAGAAAACCTGAAGGGCCAAGCGAAACACACTTAATTTTATTTTAACGGGATTCAAATTAAACTGTCAAGCATCTCATAAAAGCATTATCATTGAACAAAACATAACCATCCATGCATCCATTTTCTACCGCTTATCCGAGGTCTGGTCGCGGGGGCAGTAGCTTTAGCAGGGATGCCCAGACTTCCCTCTCCCCAGCCACTTCATCCAGTTCTTCCAGGGGGATCCCGAGACGTTCCCAGGCCAGCCGAAGGATGTAGTCTCTCCAGCGTGTCCTGGGACGTCCCCGGGTTTTCCTTTCGGTCGGACGTGCCCGGAACACCTCACCAGGCAGGCGTCCGGGAGGCATCCGAATCAGATGCCCCAGCCACCTTATCTGGCTCCTCTCGATGTGTAGGAGCAGCGGCTCTCCTCTGAGATCCTCCCGGATGACCGACCTTCTCACCCTATCTCTAAGGGATAGCCCGGACACCCTGCAGAGGAAACTCATTTCGGCCGCTTGTATCCGGAATCTTGTTCTTTCGGTCACGACCCACAGCTTGTGACCATAGGTGAGGGTAGCAACGTAAATCGACCGGTAAATCGAGAGCTTCGCCTTTCGGCTTAGCTCCTTCTTTACCACAACAGATCGATACAAAGTCCGCATCACTGCAGACGCTGCACCGATCCACCTGTCGATCTCCAAAACATAACCATAAATAAATTTAATGATGGTTGTTGTTAAGTCATCAGTTGTATTCAAAACAACAATATTTCACAAATTCTGCCTGGGTATGTAAACTTATGAACACAACTTTACATATATGCACTCATGCGTACCCCTGTCATATTGGAATGAAAGTGTAGACTACACTTTTTTCATAACCTCTAGGTGGCGGTGGCATATTAGAATGAAAGTGTACACCTTTCTCATAACCTATAGGTGACGGTGGCAGATTGGAATGAAAGGGAACACCTTTCTCATAACCTCTAGGTGGTGGTGGCGGCATATTGGAATGAAAGTGTACAGCTTTTTCATAACCTCTTGACGGCGGCATACATTTATACAATGTGAAAAGTTCCCCCCCCCCCATTTTCCTCTATACCCATGTATAATGCGCACTATTGACTTTTGACAATTTTTGGGGGGGAGAAATGCACATTATACACGAGAAATTACGGTAATTGACTTTCCCACGATAAGACAGCTTTTCAGGTGAACATTATTTCACCGTCTGTTATTGTTAGAAAGAAGAGGAGGAGTGAGGAAAAAAATCCAGTCGAAATGTTTAACCTTTCCAAACACTTGCCTGACTCTGGAGCGGATTGCACCTCTACTCTAGCTTTTGTTTATTCTCGTCTTCTTTCTGTGACTGTTGGTGGGGGGTGGGAGAAATGTACTTTTTTTCTTTGACAGGAACCCCACAACAACTGTCAGAGACATTCAGCAGCAAAAAAGAAAAATGCAATGTCTGGAGTTGAGGGAGAATAAAAACAAAATATATTTTGTTTTCTCTTGCTGACTTGGGTATGGACGAGGCATAAAACAGGAAGCTGTGACAGAACTGGGCTGATTGAAGGTTTGGGGAAAAGGCATTTCTTGGAAAGCTCCCAAATAATATTTTAAAATAACATTTAACAAGGGATTTGAAAATACATTTAAACTTTTAACCCCAGCTTAGTCTCGTCTGGTTGCCCTAACATTTGCTCACCTCTCATTAGAAACAAAACATTATCACACCATATGGTTCTTTTAGAGCAGTGTTTCCCAACCTTTATTGAGCCAAGGCACATATTGTATATTAGAAAAATCTCAGAGAGAACACAACCAAACAAAAATGTCACAAAGTTTATATCGGTCGTTTTCATATAATTTCATTGAAAAAAGAAGACATGGCCGACTGAATTTCCTTTTGAAAGTCAATTACTTTTATTGATGTGTATTTGAATTATTAGCAGTTGTTGTCCATCAAAAGGTCATAATTGTTTCTAAGAAAAAGAAATTTCTAAATATTTTTCAAACATTTAATGCCAAAATGTCTTTATCGTCAGGTGTCTGAAATGAAGTTTTATGATTTGAAACATGTTTTCTGAAGATGCTAATTACATTTTGGGATAAATCAGATTTCCTTTTACAAACAGTCCTTCTTTGTCACTCAAGCGGTCTTTACTGTTAATGCCACTGGAGAGAGCCTCATTATGTTATTGCAATACACCAGAGGGATCTGTGAGCTGAAGTGCCAGGATGAGGCAACCATTTTGCATTCACCATTTTCTTGCATTTTTGCACCAAAAGTAATGGTTATTTCTGAGATATGAATGAGTATGTATGAATTTGTAAAGTGTTGGGGCTATTGCATGTCTTGACCATTATCAAAATTGTGTAAAGACAAACGTGTAATGGGTTTAATGAGTTAAGATAATGTATGGACTTGTATCAGCAGAAAGGCAACGCATGTAAATTGTGAAACTCACACGGTTTTTACGAAGCGGTTTGTCTTTACCGTTACGCACTTTTGTCTTCACCATTATAAAAAGTGTATTTCAATGGACCACGTCTATTTGCCCTGTGAATAAGGATTGCCTTTACTACGAATCCCTAAAATTTGGAATCATCAATAACTTTTTAAAAATAGGACATGGGTGCATTTCACATGTGCGTGTGAGCGCATTCGACAAGCGTGTGTATGACATTGAGTCGTGCGTATGAGAGCGTTTCACTAGTGTTTATGACAAAAAAGTAGTTATGAGGGAAAAACTTAAGCTTTCTTTAGTTCAATATTGTGTATGACAGCCTTGTAGTAGTCTGCCACCTAGTGGCATTTAATTGTTCTGCCTTTCACTGTATGTCACTGTTATAGAGGAACAAAGATATATCAAGTGAAGAAGATAAATCATTTTGAAATGTTTTTGAAACGTGAAATTGGATAATTTCCTGCTGTGCACTGGTTGCGAATCACTGTTTTAGAGGTTTTCTGGAAAATTAGGTTTCAAAAGTCAAACAAAATTGTCATTCAAAACCTGTCAGACTTCAGCTCTGTGACAACAACAGCAATTAAGGGAAAACGGATTATGTAAAAATATTAAAGCTATTAAGTAAAACCAAACTTTGTATGTATCTTTTTTCCTGGGGTGGCAGCAAAATAATGGCATATGATTTAAATAGCATGTATGTAAAACCACAATGGCTAATATCTTGTATAAAAAAACATCACCTATACAGTTATTTAAAGTTTTATGATGGGGACAAAGCCTGGAACAAATAAATTCACTTTATATTATTTCCTGTGGGAAAAATTGGTGTTAAAATGAGAACAACTTGAAGTCAAACAGCATCACAAGCATTGGTTACGTCCCACTTCAGAGGTTCCACTGTGATTTTGCTGCAAGACTTTAGACATGGTGCTACAATGCAGATTAAATCTAAAGTTTGGTTCCTTTTCACAAGTGCAAACTTGTTGGGCCCGTTACGGGAAGCTGATCCATGCGGGCCTATCATGAATGACAACAGAAAAAGAAGATGATGATGAAACAACACGAGGAGACGTTGTGGCACAGTGGGAGACAATGAGATGAAGACGAGGCAAAGAAATCAAAAGTCGACTTGTTTTTATTATGTATGAGAAAATATGTGGCACAGAGCTGCATTTTGAGGGCTCATATTTCCCCAAAATGGTACAGAAGACATTGTTTCTCCATTGCCACGATTCCATCATGCCGTAAAGTTCAGTTTGAATCATCACAGTATGGAAATGGAGAAGGCGACATAAATACAGTGGGGCCTTTTTTAGTGTCCCCCTACGTCCCTCTTCGGGATGCATCAAGGTTGAAGGCTGGTTCTGACAATGGTGAGGAGTCAGGGCCAGGAAGGCCTTCACTGCTAGCCTGAGCAATATCAGAAGCACTGACCTGCATTTACAACCTGAATTTCTTCCATGTAATTGCAATAATTCATTACCAACAGTCTGTTCTGTTCATTTCGGAGCTTGGATGTTCTGCTTCCAGTGTGCCTCTATGAGCTGCCATGTCAATCTAATCTGCCCAAGGCCTTAACCAATCAGATTTCAAATTCATCCTCACAGGGCCAGATCGCTGGCTCTTGACATCAGCATTTTCCCATTCTCTGATTGGTTGGTCCGAGCAAGTCAAGTTGGACTACCTAAACGCCTGTAACGATCTGTACACATTACATTTAATAATCGGTTATAATGTGTGTGTGTGTGTGTGTGTGTATG
Organism: Phyllopteryx taeniolatus; assembly: GCF_024500385.1. Taxonomy (NCBI): domain Eukaryota; kingdom Metazoa; phylum Chordata; class Actinopteri; order Syngnathiformes; family Syngnathidae; genus Phyllopteryx; species Phyllopteryx taeniolatus. Next base: position 5,674,971 of record NC_084514.1, on the reverse strand, counting down.
AAGTTATTTACCTTAATGTTGATTCAGAAATGCCCCAGATGATGTACGTGGCATTTAATTGCGTTTTTGTATAGTATTGTTTTCTATACTTGCGATCTAATAGTGGTGGTATCGACCATTTCGTAATGTTTGGGAAGAGGAAGCACCAGGGTACTTCCAGGTGGGAGAGAAACGAGAAGCTCCCGCTGACCTGAACTGAAATAACGACAGCAGCTTGTGTTTGGAGCTGGGCCGCCAGATATACCCCAAAAGGTTGAGTTTCATTTTTGTTTTTTCAATTCAATTTCACAAAATCTAACAGCGGAACCTGTGGAGATTCAATTGAGTGGATGTAAATAGTTGCACAGAGACGATCGCAAACCTATCCAGGGACAGACTGGGAACCGTACCTACATCATCGAGTTTGTGGAAGGAATTTTCTCACAGCAGCAGGTATGTATAAAATGCTTAGTTGGGTTGTCTTTGAGTCATTTAGCAAAACAAAATGGTTAGCCTGCTAGCTAACGGCAGCTCTTCAGTGCTCCTTCCATTTCACTGTCAAAAAGAGCATCTGTGCCATTAATTAAAAAAAATACAAAAGTCAATTAGTCTGTATGTCTTGAATTTCTACCATGTCTATTGTTTAATCGTTTTGAAATGTTCATTACAGCTGGCGTGCCGTCTACTTTCCAAGCAGTTTAAATCATGTCAAATCTTTTCGACTGACGCTTCACACATGCAAACTACGGCAGTAGAGAAGAAGAATCATCATACAAACCATTCACCCTTTTTTTTGCAATCGCTCTGTCTGTAAGGTTTTGTTTGCGAGAGGTGCCATCGTCATGGGTACCATATGCACGGCCCTCCACTGGTTTCTGATCAAGTGACAAAAGCCATATTTAATGAAATAGCCCGAGAAAAGGAAGCGTGTATTGTGTATTGCACTCTTCAGGTGTGGCGGGTAACCTGCAGATGGAGTCGGACCATACCAGCCTGCAGACCAGCTGCTCATCCACTGCGGGGAGGCCTCTCAATCCCTCTGCCGGTTCGCTCATGCCCTTTCCACCACTTTCAGTGGTAGATACAACCTCACCAGTCCCTTGTCGCTACAACCAGAGAGAAGAAATGTCTCAGAAAAGGAAGGGGTAGTGTATAGGTGGGGGTAGCAGAAGGTTGGCGGATAAGGCGCAGGTAGGAGATGGCGATGTGATTTGTGACAGCGTGATACTCCCTAACACGATTTCGCCTCCACCGGCCTCCTGCTGCGTCAACAATAAGCTCCTGCCGGTTTCGATACGGCATCGTGAGATTTTCTGCTTTACCTTTCCTCCACGTACACCTCCTCGCTCACCACTTCTTCACGCATAACACCTGCCTTCATGTCGCTTTGTTATTTTGGTCTCGTTAATACACTTGTCTGTCCGCCTGTTTCTTTTCACCCGCAGCCTTGAATTGCAATCTACTGCTCGGAGATACAGCATCAAATAGAAAATAAAAGTGCAGAAGAAGAGATGAAACAGAAGAGAAATGAGTCTGGAAGAAGTCTTGCCTCATGGATTTTTAAAAATTCATTGCAAAGTGATGACAGGCTAATATTCCTGGTGGTAAATTGATCAAACTGGTCGCCTGAGAAATGTGGCGTGCTTGCAGAACAACTGTAGCCAAACAAAATGATATTTTAAGGCAGACTCACACTTCGGCTCCCTGAGAATGTCACGCCAAAGGTGCTGAAACAACAAAAATTGCACTATGTTGAATCCTCATGAAAAAGTCCCTGACTCTGAACATCTTTTGTAGAGAGTTAGTAATCGGTGAAGAGTGGTGACATTTTCAAGACAAACATTTTTTTTTAGGTCATCATAACATTGTAACAAAACATCTGTAAATCTTCAAAACCCCTCATCAAGAACTTGAATTAGGAGTCTTACTCAATGGGCTTTGTTGCTAATTAAATTTTGACCTTATTACTTGTTGCGTTTAGGTCAGTTGCCACCAAAAACTAGATGAGCTGCTCACAAAAAATAAGAGAAAAGTTAGGGTAAACCTAAAATGCAATTTAACAGGTGAACCTCATTTGACCCACTCCCCTCATGCAGGAGGCTACGGAGCAGCCCATGTTGGACCACAAAGCTGAGGAAAGCTTCATCCCGGAATCTGTGAGACCATAAAACTCAACCAGTCGTTTGTAGCCCCAACATCAGCATTAATTGCATGTGCTTTGACAACTCTCGTTTTCTATCAACTAATCTCAACCACTACTTGTAATCAAATCCCTAATGTTTCATCTAAATATAAAGGAGTCATGTCAGTGCCCATTAACAGCAAGGAGTGGCAACTATTTAGCCTCTGGTTAAATGTGTCTCGAAGCAAAGTTGAATGCAACTAGAGGCCGCGCATCGCCTGACTGACCAGTCGGGTTTAGCCGACCGTGAATGACGAGCCATCAGCGTGAGGCCCTCTAGACTGGCAGATGCTAATTTAGGTCCATAATGATGCACGCGCGCAAGCAACATTTTAAAATGTTTTCATTTTTGGGCATTTTGCATCACTTCAGGAAAAGACATCAAATTTCAGGGTTGAGAAATGACATTCATCGCTGGTCAGGTCAAATTTGATTCCAACAGTATGTAAGCGTTTAAGACGCTAAGTGAAGCTTATGCAGGGATGAGATGCTCATCTCTCCATATTTGCGAGACGTGAGTGGACGGATGGTTGCACGCCTCCTCATTTGAGCCTCGCGTGTCTCAGGATAACAGCGGACCACAAGACCTTGATTAAGAAAAAATAAATCGGTCAATAGCATTGCTTGAAAAGCCGCTTGCAACCTTTTGTTTAATGACTCGTAAAAGTCGTCGTGACACCAGCTTTCTAAGGCTGCATTTATATTGATTTGCATTTCCAATTTAGTGCCTATATACGATTTATTTGACCATTTACTTAACATCAACATATTCAATATGTTAACCCTCAGGCCTTGTTTGATTTTACCACCCTTTCAGCTTGTTCATTTCTGACCATGGACAGATGTCATTTTTAAGATTTCAGAGGATGTTTTTGTTCTTGTCATTAGTATAAAATATTTTTTTAAATAACTTCAATTTTCAGTTTGTTTGTACAATGCAGAGATTATAAAAATACCTCAAAGATGAAATGTGTATATATTCTCTCCACCGTTTTTTTTGTCCCTGTTGCTAATAGTACAGTCTTTCCACAGCCAGCAGAGGGAGCTTCCACTTCTTAAATTCAAATGTAACTCTTCTTCATTGTCAGCAGAGAGCTCCACTTCTAATCAAAATTGCCTCATTGCATTGGATTGCAGTAAACCATATAACACAGAGAAACAAAGAACATCACATGACATTGCTTTGTCCAAAAAAAATGGAAAACACTAATCTGTTGCAAAATACCCAAATTGTATGATTCAATCCAATAATTAACTAGACATTAAAAAGTCAATTTTGCAAAATTTATCAGAGATTAAACTGACTTGTTGTAATTTACGCTCACCTTAAACCACCCAAAGCACAACTCTTGCAAGTCATTTGGAGGAGTTCACATTGGCACTGCACTCTTCACCTTCAAGCGGGAGAGCCTTTGAAATGAGAGGCTACTCAACCATGAACACACGCTCACCTCCAACCCATTAACAAGTCCATTTAATTCATAACACAGGTGAACAGTGAGGCACTTCTATTAAAATTGGAAATGGCATTGGTGGAGGGGAAAAAACAAAATCGCATTGAGCCGCCAGTGGCGAGAGAGAGAATGTGAGAGACATTTGGTGAAGCATAGCGAGGGTTTTCAGATGAGGGGGGACTTCACAGGTAAAAAGAAGTAGAAATGTAATTTTTAATTTTTTTTTCAGATGCAAAAGGTCACACGGCGAGCGGTACAATGAATGCGCCACCGTTGGTGATTGCTTCACATTCATTCATTAACAAGCCTACCGTGCTTCGAGGCACAAAACTGAAGATTAGGAACCTTTTCCTCTGCCCGCCTTCTGCTCACCGCTTCTATTTTTTATGCTCGAGGCACACGCCATCCTGTTTCATTATTTAGTTTCTAATTAAAGCACCTGCAGTTATGCCTGGACTGGCTTCAGTGTTCACTGGACATCATATCTCCCTGTGGTGGCACTCAGCGGCACAAGTCAGTCTTCATCTGTCTTTGCCCGAAACTTTAAATTCTCTGCCCGAATGTCATCTTTGTAATAACCATTCTTTTTCTCTCGGAAGTGCCATTAATCCGTTATAACCGCCCAATTACAACCGACAATCTTTTGAACATGTTTTAAAGTAAGAAAAATAGCGCTCTATTGTATTGTAAAGTACTGTATGAAAACATACACTAACAGTAATTCATAGAATGTCAAGAATTGAGGGAGCAGTCTAATGCATACATATAATACACTTCGATTTGATGATGAAACACGAAAAAGACGGTCGCAATTAAGCTGCAGTAATAGTCTTTTTTTTTTATTTTTTTTTTTTTTATACAAAGCATGATAACGAATATATGCCTGTGATTATTGTTATTTGCTTTGTATGTCTTGTACTCTGCATTCCAATTACCAGTTGTTTAAGGGTTTATAACTACCACATCCCTGCTGCTGTGACTTAGCTCTGGGCACTGGATGGAGTCAATGTAGTCCACATTCCACACTTGGCTGATGCGGCCCAGTTTCTCATTGCCCTCAATCTCCACTTGAAACAAATGTGACAAAGTGAATACAGAACACCGGTCTTTCTCCTAAATTGTTGCTGTTTGTTAGATAGAATCGCGGTTTGAACTGAGACGTTCAATGCGCTGTGACTTTTGCAGTTTCTATGCAGAAAAGGGGACAAACCAAAGAAAGTAGAGCTCAGCCAAGATCGTACTCCGTAGTGGAAAAGCTTTCTCCCAACACGTTCAAGGTAGCGAAACTTTGTGTCTTTTGTTCAGTCCTTTTAGACCACACTTTTACTCTTAACACTTGAGTCAGCCATTCTAATAGTCCTTAATAATTGTCCTTTATTGAACAATGTCAAAACTTAATGTTGCTTTCCGAAATTGCACTCTTTAAGTAAACTCCGATTGAAATGACAAATACATTTAATTGTACAACTACTGAAATACAGCGGTATATATTTCTAAATTATTCCTATAAGTTAAAAAAAACTTTGTTTCAACCATAATTTGATACACTGTCGCCGCCATGTTTAGCGTGCGCAAAGAATTCTGGGAATGATGACGTAGAATGGCTGTTGTAAAATTGTTATGTTGCTGCTCTCTGCGGAGCTAAGCTAGCCACTTGCGAACAACTTTTATGGTCAGTGAAAAGAGTTAAAAATGCCCTACTGCGCCGCTTTGGGATGCAATTTCCAATCATGGCGGAATGCAAAAATGGAGGTAAGCCTTCATAGCTTTCCCAAAAAGATCAAGTTGAGGAAACGGTGGGAGGATGTTGCCGGAAGATTGTTCGAAGCCCTTGATCGCCCCCAGCTCACGAGCGAGCTCACCGGTGTGTCTGGGTATAAACAACGGCAAATAAGTGTTTGATCAGCATTCCTCAACTTTCTCAGTCTTTTTTTGCCACCTGTCCCAGCTTTTTTGGAACATGTTGCATAAAATTCTAAGTTAATGATTATTTGCTAAAAACAATAACGTTTATCAGTTTGAACATTAAATATCTTGTAGTGTATTCAATTAAATATAGGTTGATTTGCAAATCATTGTATTCTGTTTTTATTTATGTTTCACACAACGTCCCAAGGCAGCACGGTGGACGACTGGTTAGAGCATCTGCCTCACAGTTCTGAGGACCGGGGTTCTAATCCCAGCCCCGCCTGTGTGGAGTTTGCATGTTCTCCCCGTGCCTGCGTGGGTTTTCTCCGGGCACTCCGGTTTCCTCCCACATCCCAATAACATGCATTAATTGCACATAGGTGTGAGTGTGAGTGTGAATGTTTTTTTTTTTTTTTTACTGTGAAGAGCAACATACAGTAGGGGTCAAGAAACAATCCATTCAGGATAGAAACATGAAATTCTCAGAGACGATTGACTTATCGGCATTTGTTTGAACCAACCAACTGGCCAGTGGGCACAGTTTCACAAAGCGCGACACATTCACGGATCAATGCATCATGTTTGGATCGTGCCGAGTGTTAAATGCTGACAATGTATCCATCGATTTGGCTCGTTCTGTCGGCATCGATGAGTTGAGCAATGGGAAAGGCAGCAGTAACCTTTAGATCAGGGAACGGGAACCTTATTCCTGTCAGTTTTTATAAAGTCACCCAATACATATATATATATATATATATATATATATATAATGAGTATTAAATGTGTTTGGGGCTTCTTAAGGGTTACTCTGAGATTTGATTTAGGACCCGTTACTGCGGTGCAAAATCTTGGTTGAAAGTGGCTCGGAAGTCTGTCATGCAAGTCTCAAGATCCCAAACCCGAAAAGACACATTTTGGTTTGGAGCAGTCATTTTACAGTAAGTTTGCCAATTTGAAATTGCTTTCTTATTATTCTTCAGCCAAATAAAGGCTGTCTGGTTTAATGATAATAGTGGCCACATCATCCCTCAAAGCAATGTTAGCTACAGCCTTATGCAAATATGCAAACAGAAGATCCAGGTTTCTGTGGTGACGCTTAGAAAAATGATAATCGGGCGCCTCAATAGATGACAAATGATTGCTAAAATGAGTAGTATGTGTCGAAAAAGAAGGACAATGTGTTTGCATGTTAATCCAACAGACAACGCTTCTTGAGCCACATATGACCGATTACCGGTAAACAACATTATAATGGACTGTAATTAGAATACAAACAATCTGCTGAGTTGACGAAACACAGATGACTTGAGCCGAGCGCGTTTCCGTCGTGCCGTCCTGGCATTTAATGTGCTGTCGCATCACCTTCCGCTAATGAACTTAAGCATTACCGCCGGGGACGTGACCAAACTTGATAGCCAGCTCCAAACGAGCACAACCGCAGAGGAGGTGGAAAGGTCACATGCTGTCCAAGAAGCTCACTAATGATGCCACTAACTGCCTAAATAAAGGCGAACGGGGGAAAAGTGCTGATGTGGATGGTGGAATAAAACAACAACACAAACTTGCCATAGCCTCCAACTGGGTCATCTTATACGCTGACTCTCACCCCTAATTTTCACTTCCAGTAAAGCTTCATTGTATTTTCTTGCACTGTAGTTTTCCTCCCACATCCCCAAAAACATGCGTGGTAGGTTGATTGAAGACTCTAAATTTCACGTAGGTGTGAATGTGAGCGCGAATGGTTGTTTGTTTCTATGTGCCCTGCGATTGGCTGGCGACCGGTTCAGGGTGTATCCCGCCTCCCGCCCGAAGATAGCTCGGATAGGCTCCAGCAACCCGCGACCCTAGTGAGGATAAGCGGTAAAAGAAATTGGATGGATGGATGTAGTTTGTCTGCAGAAATGACAAATGCTTCATAAGTGACAGCTAGTTCATATAATATGGCGGTGAAGTGCATGCCAACTCAACAATGGTCACAAAACCCCCACATTTTAAAGCCATTTAAGCCAATCAGGAGCCTCGAGAAGGTCGTCCCATAAAGACCTTTTCCCCGCGTTGTCTCAACCTTTGGCAATTGCGCTGATGCGACCTCTAGGAAACAAACAGTTCCATGTCGTTTGAGCAAGGCAGAGCGATTGAGAAAACAGGGTAAATGGCCTTTTTTTGGTTTGTTTTTATATATATATATATATATATATATAAAAGAAATAAACCACAAACTACATGGCATGACTGTCAAGGAACAATGGGATTGCCCCTATTGGTACGCATGGTACAGGGAAAACGTAATTTTACTTCTGAAAGCCCATGCGACATGACATGGCATTTTCGATTGCCTGTTACATCGGGGACGTGGCGCTGTTGTTCACCTGCAATTCAAATTTAAAATTGCAACAAAACGAGTTGCTGACTCAGGAGTCACTAAACTAACCAATTTGCAGAACCCCGCACGCTGTGCGGCAGTTCAGTCATGTTCAGACAAATGGCAATCAAAAGCCATACATGAAGTGATGTTTGGGGAAGGTAACAAACAATGCTGCATTAATGAGCAAAGAAATTTGCAGCAAAAAAAATCTGTGAAAAGGATCTTTTTTAAGAATCTAATCGAGAGCGCATTTTCCCATCAATGGCCAGTCAGTGCTATGGGAGCTTTTGTTTCTGTCGTCCTGGCAAAGCGTCCTGCCGGCGGCGCCTGATGGGTTTGTTCCGCCGCGCATTCATTACCCCAATAGCACTACCCTCCGTCTGCGCACCCCTCTGACCTCCTTCCGTTCTTCCTCTTGGCTCCCGTTTGCTTCGGCTGGTGTGAAACAGGAAGCGAGGCGCCATGCGATGCGGGCGAATGTGATGCCAGCTTGTACGCACACACACCCACACGCACACAATGAAATGGGCGCCTGCAGGGATCTGAATGGCCTCTCAGATGCCCACAAAAAGAGACATGGACCCTCAAAAACACAACGGCCTTCTCTATTCAAACATGCATGACATGCCAGCAGTGGCCACCTGCCCGTTTTACACACACACACACACACAGACACACACAGATTAACAACATTTCCATTCATTTCAGTGTGGAAAGTAGATTTGAGTAAAAGTTGAAACCACTCTAGTCGCAAGGGTAGGCCACATGCCTGTTGTCATGGTAACAAAAGCAGGACTCACCATTGGGCCACTTGCATGAGACGGGCTCAACCCCTAAAAATGGGCTAATTTCAACAAGACAAGAAATGTGGTGTACGATAATTCTATACCCTTGGGGTATTTTGACAAAAGCATGTCACAGAGATTTTAAATTGTAGGGGGACGGATGCAAAATATGTCTCAGTTAAAAAGATGCTAATCGATTTTTCCGAGCCGCTTCAGTGGCACACAAAGCGCATCTCAATTTGCACAGCATTTAAAATGTCAAGTTGTTTGTACGTTTTCAAAGCGAAGCAAACCATTTGCTTAATTTGCTGCATGCTCTTTTGGACACGTCGAGGAAAAAAATAAATAATAAATCAGGCTGCAAATATGAAGCATATCTCTCTATATCCATTTGTGTCAACCTCTGCTTGATCCTTACACTGTGTGTGTGTTTGTGTGTTTGTGTGCGTGCGTGTTTATCCAGCATTTGTCAGGTCCAAAAAGCAGACTCGTGAAGATTGATAGGGGTTATATTTTGAGAACACGTCATTCATCAGAACTTGACAAATCCATATCTGACACAAAAACAAAAAAAAAACCACCATCGCCACAAGCAGCCGTGTCGACCCTGGATGAGTGTGTTTTGTTTCTGATGAAATCTGAGGCCCGTTCGCGTGTGTTTGTGTGTGAGAAGACAGGCTGCCAGTGTGGTCGGGTCTCCGTTTGGACGCCAAGGCGGATTGACAGCGGTGGATAGGACAATATTTATCTACAACTCGACTGAGGAAAATAGTTTGTCCCCGGAGACATTTTCATCGATTGCAACATAGATCCTCCTACCCCCACTCCTCCTCTAAACAACCCCCACCCTAATCCTATCCACTGAAAAATGACTAATCTCATGACGGGTGTTCTCCGTCTGGGTCAGGATGTCATTTCGACTGAACAAGATATTCTTACTTTCACACAAAGATGCATTTTTACAGTTTGGAGTCAGTCCCAAAATCCAATTATTATTATTTTTTTAATCACATAAGTCCTCCGTTAAAACTAACCAAAACAGCAGCACCGACCAAGGCACACAATGAATCTCTCACACTTCACAGGGGATAAGAAACGAGCTGTGCAACGACTAGCAAAAATCTGCGAGTATTTGTTTCCCATCCTGAGAAGGTTTGTAATTGTCTATAAATTCCACAAGATTGCGGCAAAGCACTACATATGTCCAAATGAAACTCCTCAACTCACTTCAGCATACTACCTTAACACCAAGAGGCCACCAGATGGGGCACAAAAACAGTGATTATTTCAGTATATAGAATACATTCCCAAACAAATCTGGGAATTTGTGAACTTCGAATATGCGAGGGTTCACCGTATACTGCTACAAGTAATTTCATATTACAGTTGTGACTTCCGATACAACTCCAAAAACTTACCTCCCACGTATCCCCATTTCCCCATCGATTTGAATGGAAATGTCATCAATCCTTTTTAGCAACAGGTGTTGCATAAATATTGATGTTTTGGGGCGCGACACCACTTCTTTGTTCCACGCAGTTCATAATAGCTCATTTTATGTCCTTTTAAACTCCGCTTTCACTTGAAATATATTTGAAAGTACCTGATAGTATTCAAAAAATGCATTCGTACAAATAAAGGCCTCTGCTCAATAGCCTTGAGTAAATATCCCCCTCCCAAATGAATAGTATTGCAGCATCTCTGGAAAAATAAAAATTGTGCGTACAAATGTTAATTGGGCATATTTTCACGTCAACGCCATTGCTTATTGTAGATGTGTCAGTCTCGTGTTAGGCTTAGACACATCTGTTCGTCGAGTCGATACCTCCCCAGGAGGAACGTATCTCCCTGGACTTAAAGGTAAATTCCAAACAGATGTGGCCGTGGTCGTGTGAACATAAACCGGTTTGATGAGACAATTCTGCAAAAACGTTTAGGGCGAAATTCTCCAAACAGTTGAATGAATTCATCTGTAGCCTCAGTAGATTTGCTATGGTTCCAATGTTCTATTCCTTTGAAGTGTATTGAAATCCGGATTTTGTTTGCCAAAAACCTAATGTTTCTTCAGTGACTCATGGGGAAGTATCTCAGGGTAGAGGTGTTGTTGTTTTTGCCGCTACCGGGGGGATTCCCAACAAGCACCACTGCAGGCCCATCTGTTCTCCATTGGTACGCTGACCCGCACCGCAGCTGCCCTGTCACGACGTTGTTATTTAAAAGGTACAACGCGACCCGCCATCTGCGCATCCGTCACCCGTGGCGCTTGACTAAAACGACGGCAGTGTAATAAATGTTACATATATTAGTAGACAAAATACGTCTTGAACCGAAGCTTCTGGTCGCTTCCTGATTGGCTCGGGTTCCGTTTGACGACACAATCACGGAGTCCGAGGCTCGGCCCGACTCTGTGTTGACCGCGCCCGAGGATTTGCCAACGTAAATACTGAACAGCTTGAACATTTATGCTTATCCTCTGACTCTTATTGTACGCCACACCGCAGGATAATCGCTCAGGGTAATCTTTCAGAGACATCAGATAATCGAGCCTCTGGTGGTTTTGATCAGAAGTCGGGGAAAATGCTCCAATATGCCCCCATTATCAGTGTGTGTGTGTGTGTGTGTGTGTGTACCCCGCTTAACTGTGAACAAAAGTACTTGGACACCGCCACAACGGTCTTTGGACTTCTCTGACCAACGTCACCGTTTCGAAAAACAACAGGACAAAATCACACGCAGAGTTAATGATTTGATGCTAGCCGAAATGAAGTCTAGTGAGGTCACACTCGACGGCAGTTTGGAGCATATTATTCTGCGAGAGTTTTCCTCCGACTCGAAATTGTACAACTTTTGAAGCGTTGTGACTTCGAGGCAGCTTTGTACAAAGTATCTGGAATGTGAATGTCATGGCCTCATTTGACTTCAATGCAACACTCACTTCGTCTCTGGATGAATCGCCACAAAAATGTCCTCATCCGGGGGGGGGGGGGAACAGATGGAATAAAAATGAGGCACTGTTTTCAATGTGCTTTTCCTTTCCTTTTTCTCCACCCTGTAACAAATGATTGCTTTTTATTGTCTTTCTCACACCATTTCCCTTCTTGCCTCCAAGTCATTGCTGAACTAAACTACCCTAAACGTCATTGGACTCAAATAATCAGTGACTGATTAGTGAGCTGTGAGGTGAACGCGCCTGCCCTTGGGGGGGTCTCCTGTCTGCTTATTTAAGGCAGCTTTTTTATGTTTTATTGAAAGGTCACTGGCGGCGTGGAGACGACTCTGAAAAGGAGCCGTTGTGGTTATCTGTGGAACATTAGAGGGCATGAATATAGATTTTATTTTCATTCTTTCCACCTCGCTTTGTGTGTGTTTGTGTGGGTGCGGGAGTTGCTGTGTCTGTGTGTGTTTTGCTCTGGCTCACCTTCTCTTTCTTTCTGCGTCCGCCCTTGCAATCATCACAGCCATTCATATCGGATTTCGCTATTCTCTCAAGGTGACGAGGGCAGGGCACAAAGAATAAAAGGCAAAAACAAGGAAACACAAACAACAACAAAAACGATATTGGCTGTCTACTGGTAAAAGAGAGACAGCGGTGGCAAAGAATCGACGATTCTTTTTCCCGCATTGATTTCTGACGACAAAGGTGGCGAGTCGAGGAATACAAGGTGAAAATAGAGACATTTTCGAGCGAAACGTGACGACGGCAGTGGAGCGAAACCTCAGCGGGCAAGGGGGGACCAGGGTCGAGAACATGTCGAAAGAAAATTCACTGCACTGAATACCCAAGAGAAGCCATTGTGTGTTTGTGCATTCTTCAAACCGACTGGAGGCCTTCTGCGAAGGGCTCAATAAGGAGTGGGAATCGATAGACGCGTCTTCACAAAAAGAAGAACCTCGCAATGCCACCTTAGGTTTTGCTGTACCTTAACATTTGAAGAGTCATCCAGAATATCGGTCATCAATATGCCCCAAGGTTCAAACAAAGACCAAAGCGTAACTCACACCACCAATTGAACAGGGAAATAATACGCATTTTTTAAATTATTATTATTCTTGCTTGTACATACATTTAATTTCAATTTGCAGATTTTTTTATTTTTTTTTAACCTACCTTGAGTGTGTAATTTGCTGAAAACTCACCTCTTTGCTCTTTTGATGCCAGGCCAATGCAATAAAAGTAGTGCTTTGCCGCCCTCTCTGTGGCATCTACCTATTGAGGCAGGGTGCCAATTACTGACCGATTTCTCATTCGCGGTAGGGCTGGGGAACACTTTATACATGCAGTTGGGGCTCTGGTAGGGCTAAATCTGGTAAATTCTGCCTGTATTTCTGACTAATTGGTATATTTCTCATAAGATTCCCAAAAATCATTCTCGTAAAAGTTTGACAGTTTTTCTCCATACATTATGATTTTATTCTCACAAAATTAATATTTTTCTTGTTGTTGTAATATTCAAACTTTGTTTGTCTCATAACAATATAGCTTTCTTTTGTCTTTCTGCTTTTATTTTCTTTACAGGCACCTGCTTCCCCCCATGTGCTGGGCTTTGCTTCCACAAGTAGAAGCCACTTGCCTAGCCACAACGCCCTAGCTTCACACCTGTTCTTCAGGAGCAGTCGTTTGCAAATTCAATAATAATAACAAATAATGTATTTCTTTTAAAGAACAAAAATATGGAAGCTGAAGAAATTTGATCTCAATTTCTTGTTTACATTTTTAATGCACAACAGGGTTAACACTCCTGTTATGTTGTGGATCCATCATGGAAAAATAGAAACTATCAAGGCTTTCTCTTGACTAATTTTAAATCCATCAGTAGACAATTTGTTCAGGGCATGTTTTACTTTTGTGAGCCAAAACATCTTTTGGTTTTAAATATTGGCTTTTTTTTTTTTTTTCACAGATGAGATCATGGAGAAAAAAATCAGTGACTTCTCGATGCACTTGGACTGCTTTGATGTCGTCGTTACTGGTGATGAAAATTGGCCCGTTTCTCCGTGAGTTGCTCCGCTCACTTTCACTGGGAGCTCCCCAGTTTAATTGCAACCGTGCCTACGCTTCGAGCGCAAAGCCATCAATAACCATCCTTGTAACACGAAGACAGCCCAGATACAAATCACATTTGGACAAGAGGAGTGAAGGTACATGACATTTGGTTAAATATGCTGCATTTACTAGATGGAACACATGTTAATGTTTACTCAGAAACAGGTGGGGAGGAAATGGAGTCCGGGGGAGTCATTTCCCATCATGTCCAAGTTATTGATGACCCTCAGCCTGACTGGGAAGCCTGCTAGCTGCTTTCCATTCAGATTCTCGATTCCACATTCAATTGAAAGCCTGGCGCAGTTCTTCCTGGTGATTGGGGTTGTTTTTACAGCGTCTACCTGCATCAAACCTTTTTAGTCCAACATTTTCGAGGCAGTACATTTGCATTTCGATGCTTTGTCAGAAAAGAGCCAGGACGGGTGTCACAAAAGATATATTTCAAACACAAACTACAAGTTTTCCCCTTCAATGTAACACCTGTAAAATATTTAAGCGTGACCTCATCACGATGCAGCCATTCAACGTTTTCCACATTTCACGTATATTCATGTCCTCCGTCCATTCATTAATCACTGCCTGCCTTCCCAGTTAACATGGATATTTGACTACTAAAGCCGTCAATGGCAGTGAATGTGTTAAGCAATGAGGAAAATGATGAGACTGAATTTACAGTGTTGACATATGGGGCAATACATATAAAACCAACAATTACCCTATTTTCAAGTTACAGAAAAGAGATATAAGAATTATGAATCCAATTTAAATATATAGAACCAACAAATTCATTATTTATCAAATGAAATACTTGATATTTAGTTTAATTTTAAACAGCACAAATAATGTGCAAAGTACACAATGATATACTTTGCCACAGTATTCAAAAGCTGTTTGAAATTAGAGTTGTTGTGCATTTCTGTTAGAGGTGTTATTTTGTGGAACGATTACGAAAATGATCTGAAAATGTGTGGTTCATTTACACTTTTTTAAAGTATGTTTAAAACTAAAGTACCGGTACTAGAAAAATATAGGAATTAGTCATAAACAAAAGAAATTGTAATATATATATATATATATATATATATATATATATATATATAGTCACTGTGTTAACTTGACTATTGGGACAACTTTGTGCATTGAGTCTGTTTTTCCTTTATTAATTTAGTTGTGAAATGTATATAGTGAAATGTTGAAACTTGTCTGGGATTACAATTCAATAAGATTACAATTCTTTGTGTTATTCCCATATTATTCTTTATTCCAAAACTTTGTGCTCATCAAGTTTTAACCGTCAAGCATACAAGCTCACCTCCATCCACTGCACTTTTTCTCCAATGGAAGCCATTACAGTGACTTTCTCTAAGCGCTTTAGGCTAATTAATTTATGGCGCAGCACTGTGACATCCTTTCAGCACTTACAATGTGGTCAAGTCGCTTCATAACTCAGTTCATTCAGTTTTTTTTTTTTTGTATGCCTCTGTGGGTAACCACAAAGCGGCGTTTGCTAATGTGTGCAGGATGACGGTTTGAGCAGCATAACTTCTCTCGCGAGTAGTCTTGAATCATATCGCATCCAGGCAACTGAAGTGTACTTCCAATTGATCCGATCTTGTAATAGTGTTTATCGTGAAATTATTATTTACTACAAAGAACGTATCTTTGTTCTTTTATTTAGAGATTTTTGTTTGGTGGTGTAGTGTCAGATTTGTGAAATGTAAAATATGTGCCTTGTTTGAATAAAGGTTGGGAAACGCTGGATTAATTTATATTAGCAAAACAATCATATCAGTGTATAGAATTTGGCTGACCCCAGGTAACAAGCTAAAGGCTGAAGGTTTATCCTCACACTCAAAGGTACCTCACAAATCTGAGGTTATGAAAATGTTTAAATCATGAAAGAAAGATTTTAAAATCAGATTATTTCCCATAAAATGTATTTATTTCTCATAATATATTTTTTTAAGAAGCATATTCTAACACTATTCTGGTCAAATTGAATTTTTCCCTCACTTCACTGTAAATGAAAACTTTATTCCATACTATTATAACTTTATTTCAGTAAAATAAATGTTCTTCATTCTCATCAAATAGTGAATTTACTTCCATACAATTACATTTTTCTCCAATTATTGCATGTTTTATTTTTCTTGTAAAATTGAGACTTTTCACCGAATACAACTTCATTCCCATAAAATGACAACTTCTTTTCATGTAACCTTATTCCCTATCTTCATGGCCGGCGTAAATCCGGCACAGCGAGCAGCGCAACTATGCGCCAGAGGTGAATTGAGCAATTTTGGTAATTTTGAGGAGAGTGGGCAGGCTTTACCACTGCAGGGGTGTTTCCAGCTGATTTCAGTCACTGCCAATCAAAATGGCTCCTCTCATTCCCTTTAATGTGGCACATCTGACAGTCTCAACGGAAACATCTCTGTGCGCAAGAGGACAATGCGTAAGCGCATTGTCACTTCCCTAGCTATGGTGTGGCAAAAGATGTAACTATTCGCTGCCTTGGACCACTTGCTGCTTTTGTAGCTAGCTCTCGCCATCTTTGTTGTATTAATTTGCGTTATAGAAACTTTCTCCCATTTATTCTGCGGCAGTCGCTGTCCACCTCAGCGATGGTTCCTTTTCGGCTTGGGTTGTGGCGTTGCCATGAATATCCGTGCAGCTCCTCGGGGCTAGGCTAATGGTCGCCTCCTTCCGTGAAGAGCCCTACTAACTACAAACTGTAATTGGTGAGTTTCTGCACTGTCAAACCATGTGAGAAGGTGGGACCTCGAGGAGAAACAAGAGTCTCAGTGTAATGGACAAATGCATGGCGACTGAGGTAATGATATTTTGAAATCACGGCCTGTGAAATAATCAGAGCATGTTCTTTTAATGTTATAGTTGCCATATTGGGATCATGTATCCCATCATGCGGACGTTTGCCTTGTTTGTTGTGCAGAGCGCCGTCCGCAGACTCTGCGGTAATTAAACCTAGATGGAGCCCTATCACGTAAAGCTGCTTATGTTTAATGCAGTCGGCCACGCAGACGGACAACGGGGACGGTGGCAGGGGGCGGGGTGGGGAGGGCGACATGGCATGCAGCCTTTGCACATATAATCCCTCCACCCTTCCCCCGCTCATGTGTCCACATGACGGAAGGATGGAAAGTAGGTGTGGGCTTGTGGAGGGGAAGTTGTCACGCTGTGGCATTCAGAGAAGTTAAAAAGCATTTGATCGTGTGTGTATGCGTGTGCGTGTGTGTGTAATTTCCAAGAGGGATTTGGTTCATGGCAGATAGACTTCACTGGGCAAGACCATTGTGTAAAACGCTCTGTGTTGTGCAGATCAGCTACAGGAAGTAGCGGGACACACGCCACTTAACTGACTATCCACACACACACGCACGCACACACAGAATGGTGTGTCAAATACAAAAACAGGTTGCAAGAGTAGGCGCCTTCATGTGATAAAATATTTGGTTTACATTTGATGAAGCAGCATGTGGTTCATCACCAGAGGGTATTTCATACGCCAGTGGTTCTCAAACATTTGACCCGTTTTTAGGTCACGGTTAGAGTTACATTGAGTACAGTAAGGCAACAAAATGTAAAATATGAATTGGTGTCAAGAAAGTATGTTGAAGTGATCCATCTCGACTGAGAAACGAGCTTTTTATGTTGGGAGGGGGTTACGTTCAGCCTGGGTTGTTTGTGGAAGTTACAGAGAATCTTTTCTGCATGTATATCTTTGTGCACATTTCTGGTTCATTTCTTTTTACGCAAAACTGTCAACCATTTTTTTCAAAGAGTAATGTAGGATGCGTTTGAAGTGACAATAAAGGGAAATCTCACTAATCCATTCCAGCCTCCCCCACCCCAAAAAAGAAAACATTTTTGTAATGTATTTTTTAAAGGAGTCTTCTATATCCGAAAGCAATTGAAATCTAATGCTTGAGAGGAATGTGATTTTCTGTGCATAACACAAGCTGGAGTGAAGCTGAAGCTCCTGTTATACTTTAACATACTTTAAAAATAACATTTTTTTTTTTTTACTGAGGTGTCTTTGATGCTGTGACCTTCTTTCACTTTTTAGGTGGAATATTTGATATTCCTTCCCCAATGCGTTTGATCTGTGAGCTCAGTGCGGGGGTTATTAGACTACCCCAGGGATCAATAACACCCCGCCTGGTCAATTCATTAGAGGCGGGCAGTCATTAATGAAGCTGTCCTGGCCGTCGGAAGACAAGAATTAACAGTTAAAAAGAGCGGTGGGAAAATGAAGGCGGGCGGCTCGTGGTGGCGAAACGTGAAGCTCGTCGGCGAGCTGACGCATCCTCGAAAGGGGCAAGGATGAGGAGGCTCTGACAGGTTAGCCATTAGCGAGCCCTTACCCTCTACGTGTGTGTTGTGTGTGCGTGTTGCTCTCTAGCATGTCCTTATTGTCTTCTGTCGTTCTTTGATGCCACATGGAGAAAGAAAAGCGCTGATCATGATCAATAACCTCTGCAGCCTTTCCGCCGCTGACACTGCAGTGATCTTAACCTGCTGTAATTGGTCCGAAGCCATGAGAAGTGCGTGTAAAAATGTGCAGCAGCTTTCTTGACACTTCTACACGAGAGCTCCAAATATTGTTGGAAAATCCATCGCAGACGTTGTGCAGAGGTCATAGGTTGCTTTAACAGAGGTGCGAGAATCTGCTTATGCAAAAAGCAATTAACTTATGTTTTCTCCGGAACACTAATTAAGGATTTATTAAATTCACTCAGACAGGCTATTGATACAGTTAAAACATCTTTAGTTCCTAATTTGATGGAGACAATTATTATGAGGATATTCCTGGCCCAGGTCAAATTGTACCCAGAACATACTATACAGAGACGCCTTGCCTTGAGATACGGATGATTTTTGGCTTTGACTTGTGAGCACAACCTTGAGACATGAGCGCTGTATGGTGGCAGTGACCTCATCTCACTTCACAATAATCAGCAGTTTGGCAAATAAAATAATCATCAAAAAAGAGCCCTCGAGCTGTTTAACGACACTAGTTACTGTGAAACTAAACATAAAACATAGAGAATTACACGTCGTGTATTTAAAACAACCACAGCGTGACTTGAGGAATGTCCACTTAGCCTAATGCTAACAACTAATGCAAAACGCCATTGACACGCTAGCATCAATAGTCAGGGTTTTAGACGTTTTTCTTCGTTTGTGTACGCATGACTGTATTATACTGCCTCCTGTTGGCCGAGGAGCATCACAATGAATCGGATTGCTGCATTAAATCATGATGCGCAAACTGCTTACTTCTTTACATTCTATTTAATTATGTTATTACTCTGTTTTTATTAAGTGCAACATTATAGAATGCTATTTTTTCTTATTTAAAAAAAACAACAACTGTTTGGGAGCATTGGAAATTGATGCAGCGTGCCAATGTTTAAATAGAACTTATTGAACTGTTGAATCAAAAGGGGGGGGGGAAAAGCATCACTGCTGTGCACCAAGCATTGTGCATCATTCATTGACGTCAACACGGCCACGCATCTCCTAAACACGTGCTGGTTTTATGTTAGCACAAAGGTGCGCGCGTCAATGCTAATACATTAGCATAAAGCTGAAGGGATCCAAATTACAGGCCCTTTCAAAGCCTCCCCAGCCAAACTGGGGAGAAATTACGAGGTGGCTGTCGCAGAGGGCTGACGCCTGCATAATTGCAGCGCGCAGCGTCGCTTGGCACGCCGAGGAAGAAGAAGAAGAGGAGGAGGAGGAGGAGGCTGCGATGCGTCTCCGCTGATTGCTGCTATTTAGCACCTCCATCGTGATTGCGCTCACGCCGCCCGGGTGACAGGTAGCGGTTAATCCTTTCACGTGGCTCGTTTATCTTTCCTACGAGGCGGCCGCATCTTGTCAAGTCGACGCAAAGTCAAAGTGCTTCATTTGGGCTGTGACAAAAGGAGTTGAGCCACTACACGAGACTATGGCTGCACACGGGTAAGCCCACTGGTGGCAAGTAGCAAAGTACAAATGCATGTCCATTTTGTTCATTATCCGTGTACGCATACAGTACTATGTTCCAGGTCAATTTTGACCTGGGCCAAGCATATCTTCATAATAATTGTCTCTATCAAATTATGTACTACAGATATTTTCTAAATGCCTGAGTGAGATTAATCAATGGATGATGAGTGTTTTAGAGGAAACATAGCAGGTACTTGTTTTTGCAAGTGCAGATCTCGCGCCAGTGTCAAGGCACCCTTTGACCTCTGTATGACTTCTGTTCCTTATGTTTAGTATGTACGATCATTCTCATGCTGTTTCACTCCGAGTGTTCCGAGTCCCTAATGACCTTTCCAAGACCAACCGGCGCATGATTCTGCAGCAAATGTGGTGGAAACACAGACAGTTCTTAGGACTGTTTCGTACTCCTTCTTGAATGCTGTTACCCATTTAAAAAAAAAAAAAAAATTAAAAATGTACAGTTTCATGATTCCCACCATTGACACCATTTTTTTTTTTGATTTAACACACAGTAGTAAATGTAAAATCCATTTTAGTAGACACGGGTCTAATTTGTTCATCAAATTAGTTTTGTTTGTACAAAGACAATGACATTTTTAAAATGTTGTTTGTGTGTGTGTGTATTTTAGGTCACTTTATGAAAAGTCAAATTTCAGTTTTCAGTAAATATCTTCCAATATATGTAATATATTGAGAAACAAATTTACTGGTTCTTTAAGTAGATTCTTCAGGTTTCTGTACTTGAGTATTTATTTTTTGCCAACTTTTTACTTTTACTCCCTACATTCGAAAACAGAATCATGTACTTTCTACTCCTCATTTTGTCAAAATGGGCTTGTTGAGTTTTTTTTTCTCTCTATTTTTATGCAAAATATAAAAAGTAAATTTTCCATATTATGTCCCCTAAGATTCAACCAAATTGATTGGGAGATTGTTCATCATTGCTGCAAGATAATGACACGAAACCCACAGTTCATCAGGGACAAGAAGTGGAACACGCTAAGCCAATCCCCAGACTTAAACCCAATAGAGCATGCATTTTCATTATACAAATGATGCAATCTTCAAAGTTGCCTGTCAGATCCAGATGAAAATACCTTGAGATAAAAGCGGAAATGTTCATCTCCTGTCTCATATTTTAATGTCCCAATTTTGTTCAATAAAGAAACGATTCAGGTAACAACACTCTACGAGCTCAGTGGTTGGTTTCTGTGACGGCCATGACGCCAGGTACAGACTTGAACTTGAAGACATAATCCCCCACGACGGGATAAAGATGACCGTATTTCCATCCACTGATACCCTCGGGAGGGTCTCATCAGTATTACACAAATAGGACGATTCGGGCTTGTGTGGATGGAAGGGACCATTGGAGGATGGCAGCACAATGAGACAGGATGGAGCTCTAAGTGCTGGCAGAATGTTTTAAATAATAAAGGCACAAGGGCCCTCATGAATAGACTATTATGGGGCTTTTTCACTCTGTGCCTTTTGCCGGTGATAAAATCTTTTTTTCCCCTGAGGAAATGAAAGGAGACAGAAGTCTGTAGGAATGGGAGCAGTACGGGCTCGTCGAACTTGCACTTTTGGAATCTGAGGCCAATTATGTGACTGAATTGAGCAACTGCTTCCAATTTAAAGGGTATACAACAAATGCAATGTTTACAATTGTTGAAGATTTGGAAATTTTGCCAATGTTTTGAGTACAATATTTACCACGTTTGTGCATGTGTGTTTGCATCGGCAAACTGAATGTGACCGACAAAAACGTGGACAACTTTACTATTAGACTTTTTTCGTTTTTTTTTTTATTTATTTTTTTTTTATAAATAATATCCACTTACAGCCCATCAGTATTCCATTCGAACCCCCGTGAAGACGGCAGTTGGAATGAGACCTTTACTGTGTGAACATCAAATTTGAATGTTTTTTTTTAACCTCGTTAAAGATAATAATAGTAATTGATGATGAAAATAAGAGTAGAGACGCTTGGATGCTTAAATGTCCTTTCAGAGTTTTAGCAGAATTGCTCGAATGAAAAAAGAAAAAAAATAGAAATAGGGAAAGAACTACCCAGCTCCCAAATAAATCTATTAGTTTCAAGTAAATAAATAGCAAAACAAAAGCAGATGCAGATGCACACATTATATATATATAAAAAAAAAAAAAAAAGATTTAAAAAAATGGATTTGGAAAACCTCAAACAAACAACAACAAAACAAACAAATTAAACGACAAATAAAAAAGATAAAATAATAAATGAAAAAAATATTTTACATTTATTTTCTTTTTAATTTCAGAAATGTATATCGAAATATATGTATATATATATATATACTGAAATGAAATATATACTGTGTATATATATATATTATATAGATACATAGATAGATAGAATTATTGACTAATTTAAGGATATACAGTAATATAGTAAATGGGGAAAATCATGTGTATCCAGTATGTAGCAAGCATTGCAATCGGCCTGAGTCTCCATTCCAAAAGTTGTCCTTCCGCTCACCTCCACCCGCACTAAAGTTCAACATTTGCCGAC
Source organism: Phyllopteryx taeniolatus (assembly GCF_024500385.1). NCBI lineage: Eukaryota > Metazoa > Chordata > Actinopteri > Syngnathiformes > Syngnathidae > Phyllopteryx > Phyllopteryx taeniolatus. The sequence goes on along the minus strand of NC_084514.1, from coordinate 5,652,688 downwards.
TTGATAAGCAGCCATGATGGACTGTGCGGCGTGGCGGCTCGCCAAAGCAGCCTGTTTATTTATAGCCATCAATATTTAATTGAGTTTACTCTAATCTTCCGTTAGCGCCCGCACACGACTCTCCGCTCGCCCCTTCAACTAGGAAAATTAATTGGAGTGCAGATACTGTAAGGAGGCTGGTTCTTTAATTGTTCTGGGGGAGCAGGTAGCGTCTTGAGTGTGGATGTGCGCGTGACACAAGCCCACGCACACACACACACACACACACACACACACACACACACACAGTATATAACATTCCTTATTTGAGGGAGTCCCTCATTAATGCATACACAAACTCTTGTGACTCGGTTCGTTTTTTTCCTGCATAATTTCTACTACAATTGTACACAAAAGCTAACTGGCCGTCTGTTCAAAATAAAAATAAAAATAATTATGATTATTGTTTTATTATCGTAATTGTGAAGCATCAAAAAGTAATTGAAGGAATAAAACTTTTTTTTTTAATAGCTTCATTAAAAATACATAGAACAAAAAAGCAATTGAATGAAAAAGATATTTTAAAAATATGTAGAACATGAATAAGAATTATTGTATAAAAAGTAATTATACATTATAAAAATATAAAACTATTTAAAAATAATAATAGAGTACATACATTTTAAAATTAACATTTTCATTTATCGTGGTCTCATTTGAACAGGGGTGTGTAGACTTTTATTATCCACTCTAGCTCCCCTTTATCTAGTAGGAGGGGAAAAAAACAGCGTTCAGACATACGGACATTAAAGACTTACATGCTGAGTCCGTTTGAGCCCTGTCGCTAACCAAAACAGCAACACGTAAACAGTCTTTAGGGTGAATTCAAGTGTGGCATCGATGAGCATCATGTAAACAGTGTTAATGATCTAACATTCTTGTCTATTTTCCCTCTTTAACGACGAGCGTGGTTGCGCCACAATGTTGTGTGCGTCCACGTTGCGTAAAGCGACGCACGGGTTTTTGTTCTACCCATTCTGCCTCAATGCTTGCTGCTTCTCCATAAGATTCCTTTTATAAATGCTGTTTTTAACGCCACTGTCAGCACATACAAACACTTGCAGCTGCCACAGAGTCAAATAAACAATTAGGGCTGTCACTATTGAATATTTTTTTTTCGAATCGATTAGTCTATCAATTATTCCAACGAACAATCTGATCCAATTTTATTTTGCAAGCGAGTGGAGTCACCTGCCACCATACACTCGTATCTTAAGGCAGCAGCTTTTATTCAGAAATAGGGCATACGTACACGGAGCTTTGTGCATTTAAATTGATGTTTTCCTACTTTTATTCAATCAGCGAATGACTGTGAGAAGTCCCGTTTTGAAGCTTTGGTCTCCAGCTTATAAAGATAATAACGGTTTGCCTTTTCAAGTGTTGAAAATCAATCTTATTTGGAATACTTTTGGGGATAACACATCCGCAAAGACTCTCCTGATGGAAAGTATACAAGAAGCCAAGAAGCTTTGTGTGCGGTGATGATCGCATTCACGTTGTTAACCCGGAGGCCTCGCAGACGCCAGACTTATGCGACATGTTTTTTGTGCGTCGCTTTAAGGCGGATAACAATCCATTAAGGCGACAAGAATGGAGGATGTGAGTGGGAAGAAAAGAGATGAGAGAAGAAGATACGTGCAGATTTACAATCCGAGATGGTGTGCGTGAAGATGTTTATTTTATTTTTTTTTAATTAGAATTGTATTAAGAGTCTTTATATCGTCTGCTCTAAGCTGCCACGATCAGCATAATCCCTGTCCAAACAACACATCATCAATCTGCACCTCTCTCTCACACACGCACACACGCACACACAAAAGCCTGATGCCAGCGAAAGGAGGGAAAAGTGCACAAATGATTGAATTTAGATTAGCGTGGCTCTATTTTAATGGCTTTCAAGTAATACCACAACGCAGCCCAAGGCTTTTACAACATTCTGTGCGTGTGTGTGTGTGTGAGAGAGAGAGAGGGAGAGAGAGAATTATTATTATTATGGCATTCATTTTTTCTTTTATTATTATTATTATTTTGACTATTATCATCATCATTTTACTTACCTATTAATTAATTAATTATTCCGATTTTATCTTTATTTTTAGCATCCGAGTGCTTAATATATTGTATTTTTTTTATTTTAATATTTGATTTGTCTTTTTGACTCATATTTTTGATTTTCTACATTTTTCTGTACAGATTACAAAAAAAATATTATTTTCTATTGATATTTATTCAGTAATTGTTTCTAAATATTTGATATCTTGTATTTTCTAACATTGTGTGCATGTCAATTTTGAAGAACTTAAAAACTATCCATCCATCCATTTTCTGTACCGCTTAGTGAGCTAAGGTCGCGAGCGTGCTGGACTCTATCCCAGCTATCGTCGGCTTCATTCATTCATCTTCCGTTCCAATTATCCTCACTAGGCTTACAAACTAGATTCTGATTATGATTATTATTATCCATTTTCTGTACCACTTATCCTCACTAGGGTCGCAGCTTTATAATTCTTATTCTTATTATTAAATGCGTTACATTTCTGAAAACACCAAAATTAGATTCCTCACAGCAAAACGTCCCATTTATAGTTATAGTAAGAAATGGAATACAAACTATTTAAATGGAATTTTAGCTCTGATGCACACACACACACACACACACACGACAATAAACCTTTTTTTTATTTCACCAGAAGGTCAGTGAACAAGTTCTCTGCATGCACTGTAAAGGCCACTTTAGTGTCCAACCCACTTCCGTCACAGCTTGGTTACTCCCCTTAAAGGGCATTTCACGTGCATACAAACAAAGAAGAGTTTGCAGTTCAGTAATAAACGAGGAAAACGTTCGGTACGTCCTTATGGACCAGGATCGCTGTCTTTCGGTTTATCAATTCACTTTGAATTGATGCTGTGTGTGATTGTGTGCAGGCAGAAGTGAGGTAATATCCAATCAATGTTGTGCGCCGCCCACTCACAGTTGTAATTGTATCCGGGTTCAAAGTGCAGCTCACCGACCTGGTAAAAACATGTCCAGCGCCTCCTGCCATTTGATTGTTCTGCCTGGCATAGATAGAAGTAAAAAGATAAACTATTTGAAGCATATGGGTCATTTTCATATAATTTGATTAATAACGGTAAAGAAATGAAATTGTCCTGACACTTTCACAAATTATTACATACCTCAGAAATAACAACATCTAATTTGCTGTCTGCTATTGCATTAATGCATAATGGCTGCCACATTCTGACACTTATGATCACAGAGCCCTCTGGTGTATTGCAACAACAAAGAGGCTCCCTCTGGTGGCATCAAATGGTAACGACAGCTTGAGTGACAAACAAGGACCATTTGTAAAAGAACAACAGCAGCAAAAAGGACCTCTGAACACACTAAGATGCATTTGTGTTTTCATGGAAATTAAGCAAATTATTATAAAGCAATAGGGGGTAAAAAAATCCTACTGTACATATTCAAAAATGCAACTTGCATCTTCAGAAAACATTCATTTGCAATACATAACAAAGGCACGGCCTGAAAAGTGCGAAAAATACTTAAAAAAAAAGATGAATACACATATCAGTAACATTGATTTTCAAATATTCAAAATTCTGTGGGCTATGTATTGACTGTTATTTCTCAAATTATGTAAATGAGCCATCGAAATAATTTTGGGACCAATGAAGCAAGCGCTAGTAATTTCCCTCAGTACAGTGGTTAGGAACCACTAGCGCAGACAACAGAGTTGACGGGAGATGTTGAGCAGAGTACAAGTTGAAGTCGAGTGTGATAAGAGGTGGCATGAACAAGTCCTCTGTGGCCTCTTTCTCGCCGCGAGCAACGATCTCTTTTTGCCCTCACGGAAGAAACAGGAAGAACGTTTGTGACCATTAAAAGGACAAACAAACGATAACCACACACTTTTATCTCTGGGTATTTACCGGAGCTAAAATGGATGCAAAAATGTAATGTGAAGCGAATTAGTCGGATGAGTGTACAAAACTGTGGCCATCGTAAAACCTTTACCTTAACAGTTTGAAGTTACACATTCAGAGTGTGGAAAGAACGTACCCAATGTTCATGAAAAAAGATGAAAGCCACTCACTCACACTAGGGTACAATTTAACTTACACTCACTGACACTCTCTCTCACTCTTTCCCATCCAGTTGTTCCTCACCTTCTTGTCGTTCTCGCCCGAGTGGGAGCTCATCAGCCAAGTGCAGCAGTGACGTTACCCACTGACAAGGCAGCTGCTGCTCTTAATTACTGCACAATCTCCCCTCACTCGGCTAACGCCATTGCTGAGTTCCAATTGACGGGGCCGCCGGCTTCAACTCGACGGCTAATGTTTTGCATCAGCGAGGGGATGGGGATGGGTGGGCGTGTAGGTGGGCTGGGCAGGGTGGCGGTCGGATGGGGGTTGGGTGCGACAGCAAAAGAAGAAAGAGAAAAGGGAAAAAAACACACAAAAAAGTGCATAACTCTCTCCCAGATGGAGTGTGTTTGCCAGATCACTTGTTGCTAGGCAGAATTCAAGGGGCTCAACCATAACTACCTCACAGACCGATGGAAGATGGCTGTTTGAATGACAAATACGTACAAAAACAGCACTGTATGTCAGATGAAACAATAACTCCTCTGTATTAAATATAAAACACGTGTTGGAAAGAAAACAAAAGGCTATATTGTTGTTAATTGTTTGTATATATTACGGATATTTTTTTGGGGAACATATAAATCTGTCTGTCACGGAAACCTGTGGTTTATACTGTAGCGATAGTTTTGATGCGTTTTTACAGTATGCAGTGGTGCCTTGAGATACAAGTGACCCGACCTGGAAGTTTTTGGAGATAAAGCCATTGTTCTGACGATTGTTTTGCTTTGACTTGTGAGCACAAACTTCAGATATGAGCAAGAGTATGGTGGCAGATGACTCAATTCAACGCACTTCACAGTAAGCCGCAATTTGGCAAATATTCTCCCAAAAATGAGGCTTCAAGCTGTTTGATGCCACTCCCAGTGAACGTTAACTGTCAAACGAAGCATAAAACTCGAATTACACATTGTGTATTTAAAACAGCATAGCCTTGCTGCCTTTTGATAAAGTATGCTAACAGAAAATACAAAATGCCATTGACAGTTAGCATCAACAGTCACAGTTTTAGAAGCAATAGATATTTGAAGTGTTATACTATGTGTGCTGTATAAATAAAGGTTTGCTTAAATGATTGAAAATGTGCTTGCAGAAAAAAAAAAAAAAAAAAAGTCCCAGCATTAAAGGTGGTATGCAAATGGTGGTGCCACACAAAGACAGAAAGAAACAGCTGCACTGTGATGAATGCCCTACATTCATTCCACAGGAAGCTGGTTCATCTGTCACCACTGATGCAACCCTCCCAAACACACACGCGCACACACAGCTGGTCTCGGCAACAAACGCTCCTTTGATGCGACTTCCTGGAGGCCAAACCAGCCATCAACATCACTTCCTCTCGACTTTCTGCTCTCCCTCAGTTCTACCCCCCAATTCATACATGACATTAACCACCCCCTTCGTAAGACATGTATTAAATATAAAGTGTGGAGAAAGTCAACACACGCCGACCAAAATATCAGGAAAAAAACCCAGCAACAACAAGAAAAAAACTAGAAATTATGTTAAATATATTACCCTGTTCAGGAAATTAAATTACATTTTTAATTAAAATAAAAAAATATAAGTCACTTGCAGGAATGATCCAAATGTGTGTTTTTTTTTTTTTTTCTTTGCAAGTGCACTTGCTGTGCATCAACCCCATTAAGGCCACCTCATAGATTTAAAAATAATCAAAAATAAATAAAATAAGTTTTTCTTCGATATGTTTCCTCAACTCTCTCTCTCTCTCTCTATTGGACACCCTACCCTAATTAGTGGCCAGTTAAAGGCTTCCCCCATCTGGAGTTAAGTAAATAAACAGCCACAAACTTGAGCATAGGTGCTTGGCCATAGCCTGATGTAATTTATAATGAGCCTGTGTCATAAATAGAACTTTTAAGAAAGATGTTCTCTCATTTCGTGTTTTGTGTAGATGACTCACTTGGTACTTCCAGACCCCAACTCCAAAATCTTCCCAGAAGAGAACGCCTTGGTGTCCCAATCCTCTTTTTTTCCCTTTCTCATCAAAATCCAAGGAACAGCTGTTACAGATATTATCATTTGTATTATTGTATATAAGAATACAGATGTGTTCATATGAATATTTCGGACTTACTATTATTATATTATTATAGTACTATATTGATGTTAAGGTTAGCATGCATTAGAGATAGGAGTAGGTTACGTTTTGCTCCTTACTACTGCTTTTCAAATATGTAGAATTTTACTTTATTTTTTGGTCAAATCTTTTTTTGTTGTTTTTTCACGTTCAAAAATAGAACTCACTTCAATTCAGTAGTTTTGCCCTTGTCATGTATGATAGCTTAACTTCTATTGGTAAAAGGGGGGGGGGGGGGGGAAAAAAAAAAAAACTTACATTTTTGAGTCTTATTTTTTATCCAAAACAACTTTACATTAATTTCACAACTATATACTCTATTAGAGTTGCACGACATATCGTTTTGACATCATCAGCGCAATGCACAATAGTCACATTGCAGGTTCAGCAATGTAGGAGACAAATGAACTCAACGCATTCTCATCCAAATTCAAGTGTACCAGTACTTGAATTGTACCACTCTACCTCACCTTCAAAGACAATACAAATGTTTTATTTTTCCACAGTGGGTGTGTGCAGTTTGATAAATAGCAAACAATTCTTCAAATTAGAGGCAAAACGTTTCTGCTTCAAGCTGTTCATTTGTCACTCCCAGTTGCAGTTTACTATAAAACTGACACGTAACAAGTTTAACAAATGTCTGCTATCTTAATGCTAACTTACACAAACGTGAAAAGCTATAGACACGCTAACGGACATTAGCACAGATGTTATGGTAATTATAAACCAAACAACACACGAGGACACGGGAAACAATTGGACGCCTGCATGTATCAGAATGCAATGAATGTAGGTTGGAACAGATTACTTTTGTGGAGACTTCCGGTATATTTTGTTAAAATGCATAAAATAATGAAAAAACAATGGACAGTGTTAGGAATGTGCTAATGGCTATACACAGTACAGTATAACTGGGCATGAAAATAAACAACTATAAGTCTGGCAGGACTATAAACCTGCTCAACACATTTAGATAATGGTAGAGTTCACACAGGCGGCACGGTGGACGACTGGTTAGAGCGTCAGCCTCACAGTTCTGAGGACCCGGGTTCAATGTGGAGTTTGCATGTTCTCCCCGTGCCTGCGTGGGTTTTCTCCGGGCACTCCGGTTTCCTCCCACATCCCAAAAACATGCATTCATTGGAGATTCTAAATTGCCCGTAGGCATGAGTGCGAATGGTTGTTTGTTTCTATGTGCCCTGCGATTGGCTGGCAACCTGTTCAGGGTGTACCCCGCCTCCTGCCCGATGACAGCTGGGATAGGCTCCAGCACGCCCGCGACCCTAGTGAGGAGAAGCGGCTCAGAAAATGGATGGATGGATAGAGTTCACACAAATGACTCAGTATACCTCTGTGCTTAACTGAGCAGTTTTTTTTAAAATTATAAACTGTCCAAACAATGAATCGGAGCGGGAAAAAAAATGCCTGATGGTTTTCTAACATCACGAGTATGTTATACTGTCGGGCAAAATAAAAAAAGTGCTTTGAATTGACTTAATTTGAACATGTACATCGGTCGCACACGATTAAAATACGTCAAAATGACAACTTTTTTTTTTTTTGCAGAAGTGGGGTAAATTACATCGCTTTACCCCTTTTCAATCATGTGCAACCGATTGACGTATGTTCAAATTAAGTAAATTCAAAAGGGACCCCCCCCCCTGTATGCTTCATATTAAAATATTAATTTGTTTTTAATTTTTAATTGAAAAAGAATTTTTATTCGCATTGGCCAATGATTTGATGGTCCCAAATGCACATCGCTGTAAGATCAAAAGTATGCATCTCAAAATGTATATTTTAGCCAAAACCCCGGGGGAGGGGGCTTTATTCGAATAGATTTTGCCAATGACTATATTCTGTATTGAAAATAAAAATGCAATGTTGTGTATTGATCTTCAAACAAGTTTTTTATTTTTTGTATTTGTTTGAAAAGCACCACTAATTAGTTTTTGTAATTTTTGCTAAAACACTTTATAAAGCTTTATTTTGCCAATGATGAGCCTCACTACTAAACTTCTCTGTAAAATAAAATACATGCATCCTCAAATTGTGTTTTTCTATTTCGGCCAAAGCTCAAATTATTCGAATGTTTTTTTGCCAAATACTCTTTAGTCTGTATTAAAAATAAAATGCATTACATGAAAAATGCATGTTTAGTTCAGATTTTAATTTTTTTGTCTGAAACAAAAAACAATTTATGCACATTCATTTTTGCCAAATATCATAAGTACTAAATATAAAATACATATGGTCACTGCCAAATGAAAAGCATGTATTTACGAATGTAGATTTTGCTTTTATTTTTTATTTTTGCAGCTAAAATTAAAATCTAACTTGACTTGCTAGCACTGCACACTTATTTCTGCAGCAGTGAACTTTAACATTTGATTTCCTGCTGGTTGCAGGAAATAAAATGACCTACCTCTGAAGGCCAAAATGTCACCACGGCGTCACAGAAAGACAAAAAATTAAAAAAGCAAGCAGTCCAGTTGAGCAGTCAGACGTAAGTCACACATGATTCTTTATTGCACACATTTTTTTCCCTTTTTAGTTGTTTTTTTTGGAAGGGGGGGGGGGGGGGGGGCTTGAGGAACAAAGTGTCATTACATGTTTACCTCCTCAAAATTCCCAGATTAACCCTTCTACGGTCAAAACAACAAAAACAAAATGCACTACACAACTCAGAAAAAAAGATTTTAGTGCACCGCTATATGGATAAGGAACTTACAGTAAATACAGTATATATCATACTAGTATAATAGTCAATTCTACTTTTAATGCATATTAACACAGTTGAAAAATTAGGAAAAAAATCCAGTGGGGCAATTTCTTTTCACAATTTCATAGCATTATTATTATTTTTTTTTTTGTCGCGTGCGACCAACCTGCCGTTGAACTCAGTGAAGGAATGTTTGTTAGCCAGGCACAAGGCAAGATGGACAGGTGGGAAACGTTAGTACGTCAAAAAGACACTCAATGCGCTGAGACGCGTCTTTTTTTTTTGCAAAGAAATAGCGGCGGTACCCCATTGGCCGATGACGGCATACCGTGGTCCAATCAGAGAGAAAGTTTAAAAAAGATAACTTCTGTGCGCGTCATTTAAAAAAAATAAAAATGTGTCATACCCCACGAAAACCTTTCGATGAGTTAAAGGGAGAGAAAGGTAGCACTTGAGCAATTTGGCAGGAACAAGAAAACATCAGGAAAAAGGCACTTTAGCAATACTTTTGAAGAATAAGGCAGCTTTTCAAACATTTTGTGCTTTGGAGGACAATTTGATGCTTAAACGTAACAACAGTGACTGGACGGAAACCTTTAACATTCAAGGTCAAAGTTCTGCAAAAGAAATACCATATTTCCTCCAATAGCGGCATTTATTTGTAGAAACAAACATGCTGCCCAACATAAAGTTTAAATCCACCTCTTTTGTTTGTTTATTGACAACAGTACTGCACTGTGGCATGAGTTTCCGCCACAGGGTGTCCGGGTTCTCCCTTAGAGATAGGGTGAGAAGCTCAGTCATCCGGGAGGATCTCAGAGTAGAGCCGCTGCTCCTCCACACCGAGTGGAGCCAGATGAGATGACTGGGGCATCTGATTCGCATGCCTCCCTGGTGAGGTGTTCAGGGCACGTCCCACCGGGAGGAGACCCCGGGGACGACCCAGAACACGCTGGAGAGACTACATCCTTCGGCTGGCCTGGGAATGCCTCGGGATCCCCTCCGAAAGAGCCGGAGGAAGTGGCTGGGGAGAGGGAAGTCTGGGCGTTCCCGCTAAACCGACTGACCCCGCGACCCGACCTCGGATAAGCGGTAGAAAATGGATGGATGGATGGAGTACTGCACTGTGGCATGTTTTTTGGTCAATTTTCTATGACAATTTACACACTGTGCGTCGATGAAGCTACACTGTTTACTGAGTTCAGTGTCCAGCCTACACACCATGTGTTGGGAAATTGGGGGGTTGGGTGATGTTTCCCGTCAAAGGCCCAAAATTTGGGGTTATTGCCTCACCTATTGTACTTTTTCTTTTTTTGGTAATGAGAAAATAAAGAGGCCAACTATGTCTGCCCCACAGTTGTGGGGTTCAGGGTTCGAATCACAGCTCCTGTGTCGAGTTTGGAGTTTCTCTCCATGCTTGCCTGGGTTTTCTGCGGGTACTCCGGCTTCCTCCCGCATTCCAAATACATGCATGCATACATTGTGCCCTGCCATTGGCTGATGAAATATTTCAGGGTGTACTCCACTTCTTGCCCAGAGTCAGCTGATAGAGACTCCAGCTCATTCTGGACCCTAATTAGAACAAAGGTTATAAAAAATGGATGGACTGCAGGAACAAAAGGTGTTAGCTAGTTAATAGTGGTCAAGCCACTATTTGAGGAAATATGGCATTTAAAAAAACAGTAGCAGGTTCGTGCTTACTGCCACAAATCCAGTTCTTAATAATTCACTTAATTTTGCAGATGTTATACATGTAATCCCTGTTGTGCGCTTGAGGAGGACAAACTAAGCAATCTTTTTTTTTTTTTTGTCGTGAGGATTTAACCCAAAAAGTAAAATGAGGTAACAAAATCTGTAGGCGTCCCTGGCAATGATAATAAGGATTAATAATGAAGTTAATCTTTTCCCGTGTGACTCGGTGACAATACGTAGAGTGGTGGAGGAGGAGGAGGAAGAATTAAAAAGCTAGGGATGACACAGCAGTAGAATGACACACTGGCAGTGTTTGAGACAAAAAAGAAAGAACAAAAAAACTTCCACTGAACAATAAATACAAGCTGGAATCCATAGTGGGATTTTACAATGGAAGAAAAAAAAAAATGGTCGTTTTGTTCCCAAAGTACTTCATATACTGGCACATTGGTTGAAAGCTGGGATTGGGGAACCTACAGCCTACATTTATAATGTATATTTGTCTATAAAGAGTTTTTATCTTCAGGAGTCATTTCTGGTCAAGCTCTGACCTCGTAGAGCTGAATCATTTAGCACTTTGGCTTTCATGGTGATTCAAACCTGCTGCCATGCTCTGCCAACACGCAATGGCAAAAACTCAATTTCATCCATCTGTCGAGTATATGCGGCTGAAATTTGGTAGCAATGGGACAAAGTTCTCTAGAGCAAAATTGTCTTGGAAGGACTGCTGGAAATGGCCAAAATGACCCTACAATGGTCCCTTCGAAACCACATCGCTGACTTCTAGTGTCTTTTAGGGCATGGGTTCTTGAGACTTCTTTTTCTGGGTCGACTCATGATAGACACGTTGACCAACTTGCACGTTCCGAAGGGAAAGTGGCTTTAGGGGCCACTGGTCTGAATCATGTGGATCCCGACCACCACCTGAACTGAGTTATTACAGTTAACACAAACTCAAATTCTTCACAATTTAGCTTCGTCCCTCTGTCTAGTATACGTGATTCAAATTTGGTAGCAATCTGACTAAATCTTTAATGTAAATCCGTCCTTGAAGGACCCAGGAAATGGCCAAAATGACCCGGAAATGGTCACTTGAAAGCAAATTGGTACTCCTTCTGTCTTTTCAAGTATTGGTTTTTGAGACGTTTTTTCTGTGTTGACTCATGATAAACATGCCTACCAAATTGAATGTTCCTTAGGAAAACTGGATCCAGGGGCTTAATTTCCCAAAATTCCAAAGAACGCGAGGCTCCCTAAAGGTATTAGCTCTTCTTTCAAGAATGCGAATGATGCAAAGTGTTCAACGGACAGAAAACAGCTGCAACGCCGGCATAACAAAACTCCTTTTTAATAGTTTCAACACCGATGACGAGCTGTTCTGCTATGTGAAAATAAATTCTTTGGAGATGACTGTTTCAGGTTCGGGGCTATGCGGTGTTTGAGAGTTTTAGAACAGAGAGAGTTACTAGCGAGCTAGTCACTGTCTTGCCGCCTCCGCAGGATTGTGTGAGACACAGAAGGACAAAAAACCCCCCCCAAAAAAACCCCCACAAAAACAAAAAAACAAGAGTGGTCTCGAGTAGAGAGACAGCAGCGGTGCTGTTGGCAAGGGCAAAGGTATGAAGAGTGTCAGCAGATTTCACGTTTCAGCACAGAGGTGAGAAAATGCGTGAGCAGGAATGAGGGACGCTTATCAACTCGTGCACTTTCCAGTTAGATGGCATTGCTGTCTTGGTGAGTGAAACCTGTTCTCATGGCAATTTAGTAGGATTTCTTTTGGATTACAAATTTCCCCATGCGTAATAATGGAAACGCAACAAAAAGCGATACTGTACCTTCACTTACGACTGCCCCAACATGTAGCCAATGAAATAAAACTTTTAAGTCAAGGTGCCACTGTATCATGAAATCAGTCTCAACTTTGGCCATTCTAAAACTTGGAATCACTGTCTAATGCATTGAGTAGTTAAATAAAATAAAATAAGGTTAAACAGGGAGATCTGAAATAAAACATGGAGAATCCTTAGAGGAATGCTTCTTTTGCTGTTGTGTTAAATCTTTTGGGGTCATTTTTAACATTTTACCTATTCATCAATGAGGATGACCGTGTCAATAATGTTTGGCAAAGAACATTTTTTGGTCGAGTTAAGTGTCAAAATACATAAGTCTACTGTATATACAATTAACCTTTAGAAATAGTGACAGTTAACAAAAAAAAACTACATAAACATTACCATCGATGAGGTCCTCTTCGTCATTACCATTTCCCCCTCATCATTAATCATATGTATATTGTACCATATCCGACAAATATTTTGGTACAGTTATATCTCAAAGACGTTATACAATGAATTGCTAGACATTGTAAAACTTGACCGATGAAATACGCATCAAGCTTGCCCTCTGGTTCTAGTAACTGTATATGACAACATCATGAAAGGGATTCTTTTTCCGCTGGTGTGTTAGGGATGCTTGTTTGACTTTCGGACTATATTATTAAAAAAATTCAAAATAATAATTCATCACCACATCCTTGCTGGATTTATTTCTGTGTATTCGATTCTTGTGTGTTGAATTCAAAGTTATAGTAAAGCGCTTGCATTCCGAGGGTCAACTTCACAACTAATTTCCTCTCGTCTTGCCTATTTTACCCCCCCTAAATTCAGGATTTGGGCTGATTACAGTATATTAACAACTGTGTGGTAGGGTAACAAAAAACATTTGTCGCACATATTTTAGGTCAAATTCCGAAACGCTTTGTTGTTTAACTTTGTATATTTTGCTTCTTCTTGGAATTTGAGTTTGACTTTCCTGTAATTCTAACCTTCCTCTTGTCTCGCCTAATTTATTTTTCTCGGATTGGCGAATCTTGAGTTTTGCACCAAATGACGCTTTTTTGCAGTTGGATTCTGAATTGTCCAACCAGCAAAGGATTCAAAGTGTGGCGCTTTCGGGGCAAAATATAGCATGGGGTCGAAAACAGTCCAGATCATAAAGTAACATTATATCGTTTCATAAAATTTCCTACAAAAAATTCATGAGAACACGTCAGTGTGTGTGCACGTGTGTGTAGCGTCCATGAGTCACCAGTTGTAATTAATTCTGTTAGTCCATGAACCAGACCGAGTCAATACATTCATGAGACTTGGTTAAAAACACAAGACAAAAATATCAGCGCATTAGTAAAATTCTTACTAAGAATGTTTTATTAAAATAAATGCCAAGAGGTTAATAAGGAGAAAAAAAATAATAGCATACACCATGTAAAACTAAATGGCAAGCATGTAAAAATACTTATGACAAGAGAAACTAATAAAAGTAGCTCATGAGTTAAACAAGCTGGGCATGAAAAGAAAATATAACACTTCCCGATTTGTAAAAGTGAAGGGGGGGTGCAGAAGGGAGGGGAGTAGGGTGGGGGCGGGGTCATAAAAAAAGCACTCAGAAACATGATTAATATACAGTACATATAAAATGAGATTAGAAAAATACATTATAAACCTGTAACAATGGCTGTTAATTACATTATCATACATGTATAGTAGGCAGGCCAGAGAGAGTATGTTTTGTTTTGTTTTTTTCCCAAGCTTTTCACCACCTGAATGTAGCACGTAACATTGCAGAGGGACTTCTCATAATACTGTCAAATGCTGTACAGCCATCTCCACTTATATTGCATTTCTTTTTCCCCCCTAAATAATAATATAAGAGTAACAATAATAAGAGTAACACTGAAAACAAAAGAAGAATTTTCATTGACCTTTTCGGCATGATGAGAAAGCCATGAACGAAATCGCTAAATAGCTGTTTCGTCCTTCTTTTATTGTTGTCAAATCGCAGTTGGTTAAACAAATGCTGCTGAACTTGAACTTATCATAAATGTATTTTTCTCAGCTCATGATGCATACTGCTGCATTGCTACTATATCGACAGCGCCGTTTTGTTCTATAGAAAGTTATGGCGCGCACACAAAAAAAAAGGCAAGAAAATACAAATAAAATTATTCCGATTCTGAAAAATCAAGGAGATCAAAGCCTGCTCGCACAGCAGAGTAAAGGGCCATCGAGTAAAAACAAAATCTCAGGAAGACCAAAAAAAAAAAAAAAAAAAACATGGCACATATTTAGCTGAGTCAGCTAATTAGGGTTGCATAGAGTTAACGCGGGCTACCGACGCCACGCCACGCTCCGCGCCATCTTGGGTGGGTGCTGGAATTTTTTTGAGATGTTTTATTTAATTTTTTTAAACGGAACACTTTTCGGAAAAAAACTAAAACCACTCTCGATAAGGCACTTTGTTTTTATTTGAATCCTTCCTTTATTTTTTTTCTTTTAAACACGCCTTTCCAGTCAAATCCAGGCCAACAGCACTTCCTCACCCACTTGTTTTTTTTTTGTTTTATTGTCTTTTTTTTTAAATCAGATTCTGTATCTGCAAAGTATCAAAAGCTAAAATTGACAAAAATAGATAAAATTTTTTCCTCTACTCCAGCACCCTGTACTGTAAAATTATCAATTATTTTTGTTCGCTGCTGTATTTATTTATATATGTAATGGTGTTATATACATTTGTGTGTGTGTGTGTGTATATATATATATATATATATATATATATATATATATATATATATATATATATAAAAAGACGCATGTATAAAGCAATTTGAACAGGCAGGCATGGCTTTCACATCCTATTTTTTTTGTTCTTGAGAGAGTTCAACGAAAGCGCTCAGAAGGTATGCGAGAGATGTGACACATTGTGGATGCGCTTTCACGTTGGCGTGACACAAAATGGCCAACTGTTGAATAAAAAAAAATAAAATAGGCGGGGAGAGGCCCTTCATTCCTATGAAAATCCAAGGAGTCGTTTTAGTGTTTTTTTTCCCTCCTCTGGAATGAAAAACAAAGGTAAAATAAAGTCAAAATGCTAACTGACTGGCTTTGAAGGCAGGCACCACAAACTCAAACCTTCCAAACTTTTTAAAACAGCCGTCTGTGTGAGGCAGATGCATAATGGCAGATACTGTATATCATCATAATAGTAGTAATACATCATCAGAAAAACCTTTGGCTAAATATGCACACATAATACTTTTTTTTTTGTTTTTCTTTTTGATCACAGCTCAGTGAACTCATTGAGATCTAGTTTGTTCTAAATGCATCAGGCACTGTATTGTGGCTGCAGTGTGGATGGCAAAAGCCCCCTAAACACCCGCCTTTCAATGTAGCATTTCAAGAAATACAACCATTTAAAAACAAAAACAATAAAATCAAAAACAAAAAAGCACACGCGCATACGTAAACCCTTCATCCCAATTTACGCCCATCCCCGCCTTAGGTTTAGTAGCCTGCTTCTTTCTGCGTCAATTTAGTAAAACAAAACAAAAAAGTGTGAACAGAAGAAACAAAAAACAGAAATTGTAACCCAAAAAAAAAAAAAAAAAACCCCAACAAAAACAAAAGCGCATTGTTTGCAATCCTTACAGCCATGCGGTTTTAAAACAAATCAAGACAGAAAAGCTGTTTGTTGGGCTGGGCCAGGGTAAAAGGGCAGCACACCCAGAATGTGTCATAATTACAAATCATGATGACAAATTAAACAAAGTTAAGGTGAGTGTTTATGTTCTCGTTCCTTCTGTTTCTTTTTCTTTGGGGTGGGTGAGTACTGGGGAAACCACCCCACCGACTATTTTTCTTCTTCTTCGAGGGGCATTGTCATTCTAAAATCAAATGTTTAGTGTCCACGTGTGACATAAAATAGTGGGGTGGGTGGGCCGGTGGGTTCTCTGGTTGGCATCTTATTGCTATTTAACATCAGTGCACATGTATGATTTAACACCATAAATATCCCACCTGCGATGTATGACTGGTGAAGAAAAAGAAAGAGAAAGAATGGGAACGGAACTCAATGAACAGAAGAAAAATGAGTAGTATACAACTTTATGTCGGTGAAGTTTTTGTTCGTTTTTGTTGACGTGTTAGGGTTGGCGCCTCCCTTCTCTTTCTTTCTCTCTCTTTAGTCACTGGGTGAGAGAGGCTAGCGAAAGGCAAATTACCAGTTAACTGATCAGCAGGCAGGCTGGGGGCGGCTCGTCATTGGGTGAAGAGTTCAGAGGTCAGAAGGTTCATGTTAGTTGCCGGTGGCGGCTATAGGTGGTTAGGAACAAAAACAAAAACAAACAGAAAAAACAAAGATAGAAGGGTATTAGTGTCAGCAGGAAGAGACTGGAATGACATCATTTTGAACAATAAAAATGAATGCAATCTCTGATGTGTGGACCCCCTCCCCACTCCCCCCCCACAGCCTCAACCCCATAAGCAGCGGTTGGTTGTATTTAGCGCCCAATGCCCCGCAAAACCAAAACATAGAAGCAAAAGAGATGGACAGACAAACAGAAAATAAACATCTAGTGTATGAGGCCATGTCCACACGCAAACGGGAAAATTGGCATGTGTCATTTCAAATGTGCGCCTTGAAAACGTGTTAATTCTGATTAATAACGTCACAATGAAAGAAGCGACACTGCACTGCGTGGCCAGCTGTTCGTTTTGAAGACAGAAAATGCCCGATGGAGGGATGGAGGAAGATTGTGTTGCACACCAATAAGGCATTTCATGTCAACCATCTCGCAGCGAGCACAGAAACCAGCGCTAACGTTAGCGTCAAGCGTTCAGAGGATGAGCAAGGCTAGTTTGTCTCAATAACTGGCTGAAAGGAGAGACGAGAGACTTAGACTGAACAAAAATATAAATGCAGCAATTTTGTTTTTGCTACCATTCTATGTACACAAAATGGCATTTTTCTCTCAAATATTGTTCACAAATCTGTCTAAATCTTTGTTAGCAAGCACTTCTCCTTTGCAGAGATAATCCTGATTAGACAGCGTGAACATTGCACAGGTGTGCCTTAGGCTGCCCACAATAAAAGGCCACTCTAAAATGTGCAGTTTTACTTTTTCGGGCGGGTTCCCGAAAACCAGCCAGTATCTGGTGTGACCACCATTTGCCTCGTGCAGTGCAACACACCTCATTCACATAGAGGTGATCAGGTTGTGTTGGTCCACTGCTCTTCAATGGCTTTGCAAAGTAGATATAGAATAGTGTATAATACTTAATTTAAGCTAAATTACGTGCCAATAGAACAGGAACATTTAACTTTCTTGTAAGAAGTAAACATAGCAAGCCTCAACCCCCCCTCGATGTCTTAAAACTAGTCTATTTATACTACTTCCACCTACAGAATTATGGCATTGCATTTTTTAAGCTTAGTCATAACCAGTTTAAAAAAATAAAAAGTTATAATAGCTTACTATGATTTTTAAGGGGGAAAAAATGCTTGAAGCAAGTCAAATGCTCCGACACAAAATCTGCCTGGTGAGAACAAATATCTTGGGAGACAAACAAGAGGCATATTTGGCCTTGATTTGAAACATTTCATCTTCATGTTCTCAAAATATCTGTGGACATGTGGACATGGCCTCAGTATATTGTTTTTGTTTTGTTTTGTGTGATTAGTGGAGTAATAAACTAAGGTTACGAGACTAGTGTTAAAAGTGCAATAAAAGCCAATCGACCTTTTATCCGATTTGTTCTTTTCCTCTTTATTTAGCAGTATACTTTTATATAATATAAATATACACAAGAAACATAAATACATTTTGATATAAAAAAATGTTCCAATATAAAATGACAGTACCTCGTGTACAGGTGAAATATTAACATTATATCTCACGGTACACTGGAGGGAATGCAAGCGACCTAAAGCTATAGGGCGTCTGTGTGACTTGTACTTCTGTAGAAAAATAAATTCCTCCCCCAAAAATAAAAAGCTCATATTTCAGAGGAGCATGGCTACATTGCTCTCTGGGACGCAGTAAGGAATTACTTCCTTTGCTCCTAGTGAGGCCCGGAGATGCATTTTAGGTGCCAATCTCCCAATCAGAGGAATGTCTCATATCATTGCTTGCAAAGTACAACCTGTACTGGCTTCACAGCTGCATGAACCAAAAGCTGCTACGATCACTTTTTGCCTGAGCTTTGAAATATACACAGTGCACATATCATTTAGTAAAGGGCTCATTTGCAATATAAAGGCATTTTTAATAGGGCTGAACAATCAAGTCACATTTCCTCATACGAGTCATTGTTTACGTGCTTCAGTACGTGCTGATGTTTTGGTTAGCAACCGAGCTTGGAAAATTTGTGTGAGAATTGATCTAGTAACTGCTATGTGGTGTACTACGTAGGCAGGAGACATCCTGAGAAGGGACAAAAAAAAAGGCATCTGCAGAGGGCGAAGGTGCTCATGACGAGCGGGGCCTTTGTATGTATAAATACATTTTCACAAGAATATATGCAGTATTTTCATAAGATCTATAACATACATATATTTTTCTCTAGAAATAGTGCTACTCAAATAAAATTACAATAAAATGTAAATTAAAAAACATACATACAGTGTGTGTATATATATATATATATATATACACACACACACACACACACACACATTGACCCATTTATCAAGCCAAACTTGAATTTAAAATAAAATTAAAGCACTATTAAGACGGGGAAAAGGCAAGCTGGGCGGAACGAATACCCTACAATGGCCGTGCACAACACTGTGGAGAGTCCACACGTCAGTCAGGTGCAACGCTAATTATTGAAGAGGTACGATGTAAACCTTGGTGGGTGCTCCCATTTGGATTAGCAACGGAGTAAAAAGAACGGCTATTTATTGTCCATGTGTAAACAAGAGTCAATGAACTCGGATTGAAAACGCTACGGTAAAGGTAGGCCGTGGAGGCAATTATAGGAGGAGTCTATTTAGAGCAGTGATTCCAACCTTTATGGAGCCAAGGCACAATTGAAAAATCTCACGGCACACCAACAAACAAAAATGTCGTTAAAAGTGGATACATGAATTACTGTATGTACGTCCTGCCATCTAATAGAAGAGCAGTTATTTGTTCTGTCTGTCACCATGCCTCACTGGCATAAATAGGTAAACAAAGATACATTCTTTCTTGTAAATAAATAATTTTTTGAGGAATTAAGTAAAATTTGATATTTTCCCACAGCACACCTGAAGAGAACACATGGCACACTAATGTGCCCGACACACTGGTTGGGAATCACTGATTTAGAGTGAGCGGTCATTTTTTTTTATGAATAAAATATTTTTGAGACAGGGCGTCACTAGTTGAGGAAATGTATCTGTCTGATTTAGCCATCTTAAAAATGTCTTGTGTTTTTGCACGAGCTCTTTGTAAGCTAAGTACTGAATGTAAACAAAACGTGCACGCCACAACGCACCATGTAGCTGGTGTGTGGACATATATGGGTGCGGAGGGGGGGAGGGAGAGAAAAAAAAACATATACAATAATACAGACAATACAATAGAGATTCCCAACTAAGGCATCATCATCAATGAAATGCATCAATTGATAGCAGAGTGTTGCTAAGAGACTAAACTGACCTCTGTCAGCGGTCACAATCCTTTGGTAAGGATGGACCCGCGTGTCATGCCGTCTCACTTTAGTAGCCATTGCACCTAGATTGTAACAGGTCCACAAGGTTAGAAACCATTCACTTTCAAAATTCACATTATTCATTTAACCGTTAGCATAATGTTGGGATAATACAACAATACACCGGATAATAGCACATATGCACATCACACAGCTTGCACAGAAAATACAGTAGAACAAAAATACACCTATTTTGAGATAGTATTCAAATATGCATAAGTTAAGTCATTAAATTCCACAGTGCTCAGAATTCTTGAGGGGAACCCCCTCCCCCTAAAAAAAAAAAACAGGGGTAGGTGAGGGGTAATGGCTGCCAGGCTGTCTGGGGAAAATAATGTGATTCTTCCCGTGGGGTCCGGAGAGGGGATTTGGAGAATTTTGTCTCCTTATTTTCAGAGGTGGGCAAATCCAATACAGCTCTGATGGTAATTGAATAGCGCCAGACGCCACCTGCCTCTTGCCGCATGCATTCATTCCTATGCCGCCATTTTCTCGCGAGCCAATCAGCCCAACTGGGGGCTGTTTCTTCCTGTGCCTCGTCTAACAAACAATGTTTGTGAGGCGCTTTATGCTCAAATACAGTGGAAACTCTTAAGGCGTACTATTAGTAATTCAACGATTTTTGATACAAATGCATGCAAAACTTTGGATTCTGACCATTTTGTTTTTACTTTGTCCTTATATGGATTTTTTTTCATTTAAAAAAGATGGACCAACATCTTGGATGATGTCACAGGAGATGCCACCATATCACGAGACCTCAGCTGGTGGCTGGTGCTGCTTCTTCAGGTAACAACAATTTAAAAGAACCTAATGTCTGCATGTGAACAATAAATTTTACATCAAGCAAAACTTTGACGTCACGCAAGACATCGGCATGCATCACTTAACCTCAGCTCAGAAAGCGTCAAAGGATATGGTCCAGATTGCTTTTTCTGTTTTTTTTTTTGTTCTTTTTGAAAAGCTTCACAAATAATAGCTTCACAAGACCTCAGTTCAGTGAGCATACAAGGTTCTACACCAGTGTTTTGCTTTTTATTTGTCTTTTTGGCAACACAAAATATGTTTATCTGTAAGCCATTTATTCTTAGGGGTATTGTAGGAGGGGTTTGAAATGATAAATTGTTTTGGGATCATAGTTTCTGGTATATTTTCAGTTTGAACTACTGATATAGGCAAGTAAATATTTTGGAGGGCGCGTCAATCCGTCGCATTTTCTTGCTATGCGCAGCGGGGATCTGTCAGATTACTGTACTTGTGTATGGAAGTTAATTTTTTACCCATTAGAAAATTGGTTTCGAACTTCCAACAAATTAGGTTGACCACCATCCCTGAAGCAATTGAGTTGAACTTGAGAGCTTCCACTGTATTACAAAATGTAACGCATGCAGGGCTTAAAACACACACAAAAGGCAGGGTGTGTGTGTGTAAAGAAATTAAGTGTGGTGAGTACTGGCAAATATCTTTGCGGCCACCTACACGACTCTGAAGCGCCAGATGGCCTTGTATTTCCCTGCTGTCCAGGAAGCCAATGGCGGCAAGATAAAGTAGTGGCAGGAGGCGGGCACATGGAAATGTGTGAGAAAGGCAGTGAGCGCCTTCCACAGGGTCCCCGTTTTGCTGAAGGCACCGATCGATAGAGTGAGTAAATAAAATGCACTAAGTCGGTGTAACCCTGCACGTTAAAAGAGAGAGATGCTGCACGTGACTACCAGAGGCTGGCGCAGCATGCACAGGTTAGCTAACATCACGCTCTCACAACATCACAAGTGTGTCAAATTAAAGCAAGGAAAAAAAAAAAAAAAAAGACTGGGGATTTGTCATAAGGTTTTTGTTAGCATTCGGTGTTGTGATTATTTAACGGATGCTCACTTGTCTCTGGTCAGTTAAAAGCACCAAAGAGAATGCATGTAATATATAGGCCCTCGTAGTGAACTGGACTACCAGCACTGAATCGAGGGGAAGCTCTGGGATTCACGCAAACCCCAGGTTCACCAGGGGTGAAGCTGAGACAACAAAGGAAGGCAGAGGGAGAAAAAGAAAATAAAGGACGACTGGAGGAATTTAATGAACATCCCCAGTGGGAGTGACAGAGGGACTATCTGCAGGCATCAAGGCCTGCCTGCAGCACAGAAAAATCATTTCAGAAGCTGCAGAAATCCGAAGGGATCTACTGCCAAACTGAATATGCCTCCAGGCCAGTGCATGAAAGGGTTAGAGAGCGAACTGCGTGTACGCGAGCTTGTTTCTGTCGGGCTGCCTCATTTCAGACTCTGCTGAGTCCACCTGTGTAAACCTTGCAGAGTCGAGGCAGTGTGTACCTGGAAGCGTGGAGAGAAATTTAACTGTAAAGTAACCTGCTAGTCAAGAGGCTAGCCATTCCCCTCTCCTTCATGTTTAATCAAAATATCCACATTAGCCACAGAGCTTCACCACATTCATCCACCCTGACAGTGTGTTTCGTTCCTCAGGTGGACACCACATATTTACCTTTCAAAAAGTCCTGACTGTGGCTCATGGAAGCAGTGTCCAGCACCCCGAGACCAGGGTAAAACAAGCTGCCCTCCTGTCCGGGCTGGCCAAAGTGGGCCGTCGTACCTGCCGTAGTCATGCTCCCCCAGGCTCGCTTACCTAGAACCCCACTGTGCTCGATGGGGTACTCCAGCAGGGAGGTGGGTGCCAGGGCGTACGGGTAATCGTAAGGGGTGGTGTAGATGAGCCCGGCGTCCGGCGTGGGCGGCACCAGAGTGGGGGTGCCATTGGGCAGCATGGCGGCCATCTGAGTGGGCCGGATGAGGTTCATGATAGGGGCCCCGGCAGGAGTCTGGGGCCGGAGCGCCTGGGGCGGCAACACCTGACCTGTGGGTGTCGCTATGAGGCGGGGTCCCTGAGCGGCCGCTGCCGCCGCTGCAAGAGAGAACGCAAGGGTGGCTGCCATAAGCGAAGAGAGCGAAGGACAGAAGTGGAAAGAAGACAGAGGACAAGAGGTCAAGCCAAGTGGCGTTGATGGTTATCACAGGTGAACAGTGAAGAGTGAAAATACAAAAGGAGGAAAAAAAGAGAGTTGGCAGGTAGAGAGGGGGGGAGGGGGTGGGGGGCAAAAGGTAAAATTAGTCCATGCAATGATCATGGTGGTGAACCACAAAGCAAAAAACAATAAAAAAAAAAAAAAAAAAAAAACACCCTCATACTAAAACAAGCTTGCCGTCATCCCAAAGCAAAGCATAAAATTACCTTGGCAGCAGCTCAAACATTTACTGGAAATGGCACAAGGAGTGACGTGAACAACAACCATTTGAATTGGTAACTTCGCAGAGGTGACACACCAACACCACAAGGACTGATAATTACGTATAAACTCTTGGGGATTGATTGAATGTTCACCGCCGGGGGTGTCAAACTCATTTTTTTGCACGGACCGCATTGTAGTTATGGTCAAAGGGCCAATTATGGCTGTGAACCATATAAAAGTATTGCCTCATCATGTACACAACAAATTAATTGATAACTATTTTGGAAATGTGAAGTCATATTTAATAATAATTAGTTCAACTATTGCTCAATTTATTTTAAAAAGGGGTTTGGTAATATCCACTTGCAATATGTCAACATTAATAAAAGTGAAGACAATTTACAATTTTGCTCCAGATTTTTGTGAGAAACGAAGAAAACGCACATGATTTGCTTTAGCAAGCCACATAAAATTATGTGGCCGCCTGGATCTGTGCTCTACACAGTTCATTTTAGCGCTGGCGTGTTGAATTGGGATGCACCCAACCCTATACATGCAATCACATAATGACCACTGAAACATTTTTATACATTTGACACATACAAACACCAAATGCCATACAAAGTCTGAATTTGTATGTCAAATTTGGCTGGAGTTAATTGGTGCATCCCTAATAAAATGCTAAGAATCGTCACATTTTGCAAGTTTCTGTGTGCTACATCGCATAAGCGTCCCACAGACAAGTCAATCGAACGATACAGATTGCGTCTGTGTTACTACTAACGACGGGGAAATGAATCGATTCATTGCTCGTTCTGTCAATTCTGTGAAATTGGTTGTTGACTAATCGTGACTTAAAGCAATTGAGGCAAAAACATGTTGGCTGTGACCAGCAGAGATGCTGTTGATTAGTCTCAACTAGTAGTAGGAAGTTGAGCTATGTCCACGCAGCAAGGAAGGAGAAGTTCAGAACATTCAGTGTTTGATTATCCCATCCCATTAAAAGTGATATTTAAAAAAATAACAACTGATTGAAGGAAATTCAGTAAAAGTTCCCTAATTACAGTATAATTTTTTATCCATCCAAACATTTGGTTAAATTTAACACTGAAATTATTTGAACAGAGGTTGCGATCACAGTGACAATGAACACAATCAAAGCTGAATGCCAAGTGCACATTTTCGTTGTTAGACTGGTTATTTGATCTATGGATGCTTCTTCCTTGAGCAGATGTCTGAACTAGATGTCAACATGCAGAGCTTGAGCAAAGTGAGCTCCAGCGGTGTGCTGCAAAGTTAAGAGCAAGTGGATACCAAGCAACCGTGGCTGGAGGAAGAGGATGGATGTAGAAAGGATGGATTGATGGGAAAGTAACATGGAGGACAAAATGGAGGTTCTCCTACTACTCGTGGTGGAGTAGGTAAACAAATTATTTGGTCAGCTTGAAAGGTGTGTGCTCGTGGATACATATATGATGAAACAGCCCATCGGACTAAACACTGATTACATGGTGGTAAACACTGTTAATTAATAAGAAGTCAATTGCGTTAATGGTCTTAATTAAATGTGTAGCATGCAGTTAAAAATATGTGTCCTATAATGAAATGTGCTATGTACGTTAGTGGTGTTAATCGTAGTTCACTTACGCGCTTTGATGTTGTTGTCTCGGTATGTCCCGTTGAGAATGGCCAACTCCATCAGCTGGATCTTCTTCAAATTGTCTTCGCCCTCCGCCTAAGGAAAAAGCACATATCAATCAATACCCGTCGACTATAACACATCATCGATTCACTGACTGTTAGGAATTCTGTCAGTTCTTCCTAGTTTGCCGTCTAAATAAGAACAACATGGCGTCAGCTCTTGGGAAGCTGAGGTACCCTGACGCAGACCTCCACTTTGGCAAAACATCATTCGGCTCATGGTAACACTGATGTCAAAACAGGAGTTCAGAACAGTCAGAGACTCACCCATACCATTAAAAAAAGAGCAATTAATTGATTAAGAATGATTTGGTACTGATTGTTGATTCGTGTTGTTTTTGATAAGAAAATGTGGCAAAATGGAGTGCACTGCTTGGCTTCAACCAGCAGAGGTCTTGTTGATTCAGCCTCAACTAGTTCACCATCTAAAGAACAACAAAATGAAGTCAGCTCAGAAGGTTCAATGCTCAGAGATTCTCCTACACCATTAAAAATGTTCCAAAAAAACAAAACAAAAGATGTATTAAAATCAGCAACTTTCCCCACAGTCCTTCAAAGAAATTTTGTCAAACACTTATTCCTGTAACACGGCAATTTCAGCAGAGGCTACATTGCAGGCAAAGCAAAACATTTACCATAGCAACAATTTTACCAGCTTGCATGTGTGGGGGTGGTGTTTTTATAAAAAAAAAAAAAGAAAGAAGAAAAGCTAGCCGATGTCACCTATTCTCAAGAATAGGATTGATGAAATGAAATGAAGATGGGTTAAATGTTGCGTGCTTTGTACTGTAGTGAAAATGCCAAGAAAGGCATCAAATTGTATAAATGCATATTCATATCCGCATATCAGAAGGATAATTGCAGGCATTTTCTTGACTCCCCTGTGTGCAATCAAATGCGCAATAACCAGCCTGGCAAACGTCATCCCCGTCAATTAATATTTGGATAAATAAATACAAAAGTGGCAGCCACTTTCATTACGGCTAAATTAGGCGGCCCAAATTATTCACAGAAAGAAATTAAGAAATTAAGATAGCGCCCCCCTCCTCCATCCCTGAAAGATCCCACGCACACCGCCTGTTCCCCCATCAAAACTCAATTTCCCCTCAAGCTGCTGTACAGTACTCAATAACCGTGTTGACACACAAGGCTCAGGCAGGTAGTACATCTTCATTTAAGCAGGGGTCAGGGTAAATTACTCGCCAAAATGGAGGGTGTGGTGGCACTTGGCTGACCCCTGGGGTGATGTATTGATACATCGTGACTTCTTTAACAAATGCGTCATCGTTTAAACTTCTTTAAAAGGGAGGCAATAAGCGAGAAAGCATAAACAGTCAAGAGTAATCATCATTTAATCCCACATCTAAATGCAATTGCATGCTGTGAAACTGGTGTGAGTGAATGCATTCATGACTGTGCTTATTCATTTGCATGTAAAAACATCACGTGCCGTCGCAGTAACACTCTTGACGTGAAAGAAGCGGAGACAAGCAAGCAGACTTAATTCTTGGACTCGCTAACACTTGGGCAACAGTCTGCTGCTCTAGTGAGGCGCCGATAAGGAAAGATGGGGAATAAAAGGAGGAGGGTGAAGAGTTAAGCTTTCCCCTGAGACTCCTCTTGAATGCAGCAACACTGAGTGTGAGCAAGTGAGTGTGTGCAAGGTTAAGAAAGAGGAAAAAGTGACATGTTGGTCTCTCGACTAAATATAAGGGAGTGAGTAGTCACAGTTGTGTGTGTGTGTGTGTGTGTTTAGTGGAGCAGCACTTCCAATTAACAAGACAAGAAAGTTCCAGTACAGACGACGACTCACTCATTACCCATTTCGTTCCCCAAGGGCTACAACTTTTTAAATTCTGCAACACTTTTCCCTTTAAAGGTAAAGCGAACAACAGGAAACATACATTAGCAGCATACATTAGTTGAATTTAATTACGATCGAACGCATCACAAAGTGGAGGCATGCGTGTCAGTTTTAAATGTGGATGGCAAAAAAGTTGGCACTGGATTAATCAAAAATAAGGGGTGTACCGGGCGGCACGGTGACCGACTGGTTAGAGCGTCAGCCTCACAGTTCTGAGGACCCTGGTTCAATCCCCGGCCCAACCTGTGTGGAATTTGCATGTTCTCCCCGTGCCTGCGTGGGTTTTCTCCGGGCACTCCGGTTTCCTCCCACATCCCAAAAACATGCATTAATTGGAGACTCTAAATTGCCCGTAGGCATGACTGTGAGTGCGAATAGTTGTTTGTTTCTATGTGCCCTGCGATTGGCTGGCAACCAGTTCAGGGCCTCCTGCCCGATGACAGCTGGGATAGGCTCCAGCACGCCCGCGACCCTAGTGAGGAGAAGCGGCTCAGAAAATGGATGGATGGAACCCTAACCCTAACCGGTTCAAACTGAAATAATAGGTATTGGACAGATAAACCTAGGCTCAGGCTATGTACTTTCCAGTTGAGAACACAAAACAGGCCGCAATAGAAAGAACAAACACATGTAATCGGTTTTACAATAAATATGCAGAAATAATTCAAACAAACTGGTACAAACTTTTCTACGAGGTGTGTCAGAAAACCTCCAGGACTGACTACAAAAGTCATATTTCAAACTCAAACTACATGTTTTCCCCTTCAACGTGATGATGATCAACTAGCACGTCTACAAAGAGATCTTGCGGCGTTTGCTTCATTCAGCACACGAGAAGAGGCAAGAGTCATCTCAGGACAACTGGTGTTTGCTTCATCATGAAAACGCGCCTGCTCACAATACCCTGAGCATCCAACATTTCCTGGATGAGAAGAACATCACCATGCTGGAGCAACCACCCTACTCAACCTCCCTACTCACAAGACCTGGCTCCATGTGATTTTTTCCTCTTTCCCGGGGTCATCCAGGAGATCTGTTTTGAAGACGTGGACATCAAGAAGGCTGTGACGACAGAGTTGCGGAGGAGTACATGAAGGCGTGGCAGAGATGGCTGGGACAGGGTGTTACTCCAGGGGGATAACTTCGGAGGGGAAACCTCGTAGTTTTGGTTTGAAATATATGTTTTGTCAAACCAGTCATGGAACTTTCTGTGGTTTCCTTCGTTTTCCTTGTATAGACATCACTCATGGTACAGTATCAATACACCAGCATCAAGTATCAATACCACTGCTGTCTAGGGACGGTGGATCGTCTCCCGAGAGCCAAATATAATCTTGCCCAGGGCGCCACATGGGCCATTCTGGCCATTCATAACCTTTAACCATTGTATGTTGGTACAGTCATAAACCTATAGAGTTAATCGTACCAAATAGGCATGTACAATTGATGCCAACATGGACATAGTGCCAGCTACAGTATGTTTCCTAGTTATCAGCATTCTACTCAGAGACTAAGAGGTGGTGTTTTACATGCATTGTTGACAATAATAAACACAGCGGAGTAATTGAACAAGGATCAGGTCATTTGCTAACAAAGTAAACCCTCAATGAAGAGCACCCCAGCCCACCAAAGAATCATTACTAATTACTTTTTGTAACCCTTGAAGTGCACATATTAATTAACAAGCCCAAACAACCGCAGCCTAGAACACCTGGAAGACTGCAAAGTAGACACCATTTAATCAAAATTCATTATCTTTGCACAACCTCGAAGACTAAACCACAAATTATAGCAGCTGCTTTTATGTCTCTTTTAAGATGTATGCGAGTGTTTAAGCGAGCTCAGTGACAGGCTGCAGCTTTGAATCAACTCACGCTGGGATATGGATGTTTGGACTGCTAGTATATGTGTGGTGTTAAACGGGCACAGATGAAAACAAGGGTGGCACCATTTGCTCTACTTTGCATAGGTGACTCCTGACACTTAATAGAAGCGTGTCTAGGATAAGGCGGGTTTCCTGCTGCATGTACACCCAGAGCAATGCTGCTGATTGAAGCCCATCCTCACACAAAGGCAAGTTTGTTAGTTAAATCCCCCAACCACCTTCTTTCTTTCTTTTCTTTTTTTAAACATAATTTGACCCATTCACCACTGCAACATTCACATACCTCTTAAAAATGGTCTTTTCAGCGGTATTCCTTGAAAGCTCGGTGAGTACACCTGGGAATGTAAATCTTTCAGTTTGCTCGAGACAAGAAAGATGACAGCTCGGCAATGTCTGCAGACATCGACTGTAAGATGTGAGTGAAAAGCACAGAGATAATACCAGCATGGACTGTTGGGAGCGGAGTTGGATCGTTTTAAATCATGTTGCGAATGCTTCCCGACCACAGATGCCGCTTGGATCAATGTTTGATGAACGCCATCAGGGAGCACAGTTTAACACTTTAATCTTGCCACAATTAAGAGACTCCTCGCCGTAGATTCACCAGCTATAAAACATTAATGCAAAAAGGAGTGTGTGTCTGTAATGATCTGCAAGTGGGAATGCCCAAGAGAGCAGTAATGAATAGCAGCTAGCGAGACAGACAGATTAGAGGAGGAAGTTTTCCTTTCGTATTCCTTACATGCACACATGTATGCATGTATAAGCAACCCTCTCTCTTCCCTCTCCTGTCCATCACTGGAAAAAAACACCACTCAATAAAGCTGCTCTATCCACGAGAATCAGATTCAATCAATGAGGCCTATTTGTGCGATCAGCAGAGCGGTAAAAGCTATCAGGGAGGAGGAGCAAGACACACGGAGGAGGAAGAGGAGAGGGAAGAGGAAACTGAAGGTAGACAGCAGTGTGATCAGATAAAGTAGGTTAGCAATGTCCCACTGCCTTCCTGACAACCTTGCAATGAGGTCACACCATGCATGCTAAATTGTCATTGTGACTCCTTCGCACTTGTGTTTTTTGGACATACTTGGCAAATAAAGATGATTCTGATTCTGAAAGATACCTTTGTTTGAATCAATCAAAAAAAAAACTATAGCAGACAAATTGAGCTTATCGTCGTGGTCTGATGACAACCATGTGTGTCACCTTTATTACAAAGTGATAGCTATTATTACAACGACTTGGCACCAGAAACATTCATCTCTTTCTTCATAGCATTATGTTGGTACGTGGACTTGTCTGGAATGTTCAGAGGGGCTCAGGTTTAGGAGTAACGAGACTATTTCACACAGAGATCCTGAAAAGCTGCCACATCAGAGCTTGGCATTTATCCGTCTTTGCCTTTTATACAAAACCTGGCGAAAAGCAATATTGACGCAACGGTGTGCTTCCCACAGCAATCAGATAATTACATGATGTCTGATTTGATTTCCGGTTGCCCTTGCAAACAAGCCCGATTCCGCCTGTGTTAAGGGCATGACACAACAGCCGAAGGTGGACTATTTACCCTTTTTTCAATTGCCCTGTCATTGTTCATACATAACACTCCAAGGAAAATGTGCAATTGGCTTTTGTCTTTAAAGCCTTGAGTCATCTTTGTTAAAGTAAATTGGGGGGAGTATGTGTTTTGAAGGACCGTTTGGGCATCCAATGGAGATGCTTACAAAAAAAACATAACACTATACATAATACACAATGACCAAGATTTTCATTAGTTGTTTAGCTAATTAATTTTAACAGTACATGCATGAGAACATTGAGAATCTCAACAGTACAAGGTTTCACTAGACAGCAACAGTACGTCGTTGTCAAATAACTACACGACAGAAATACTAACCCCTTTACCTCTCAGTAAACATTCTGAATATTTGCCAGTATGTCAGTAACGTTTTGATTTTGTCAGGAACTCAGCCAATCGATTCAATGCAACTGTTACACAAATGTAACAGTTGGATAGTGTAGCAACAGGCCTAAGACAATACCCTACACATCAGAATAACGATAGAAATGATAGATGGTTATATATCGTATGGTAGATGTTTTTATGTTACGTTACAATATACTGTATATTGTGATATCATACAGCTCTAGGCCCAAGTGAACTTGGTGTGCAAAATTTCCTCTCCCGAACATTTTCGACTTAGCCGTACCAGTGAAACATACGGCAAAATACAGCGAAATCGGAACAAAATGGAACAGATTGCTGGCTGTCTTTTGAGTGTTTATAGAGTTGCAGTCTCTTTCGCGACAGGAGACCAAGGGTCCAAGGGGGTGTTATTTTTTTAATTATACAACCGAAACAACAGTTCTATACGGCAGCACATCTTGGAGAGATTAAATAACGGGTGTGGAGAGAAATGCCTTGGCTGGAGTAGAAAAACAGTGAGAAAGTGAAAATGATGGAGGAGACAATGCAGGAGGAGAGTGATACCTGAAGAGAGTACAAGACAGCGCAGTGAAAACCAATTTGTCTGCTCCCTCGTGGTCTGACACTGGCGGAGGCTTGCTTTCCGTCACTGGCCTTGCTGCCAGTCACTGCCAATCCACACACACTTGACTGCATGCACGTAATCTTGGGCCTTAGCAGGGACAGGGTCAGCCTCTCCAAACCGGGACAATTACCTTAGAGGTAAACACAGCCTGCCCCGTGTGCCTCCTGGGATGCAGAGTGAGGTGGAATATGGGAATGTGTGGGGAGGGATGGTTCTACAGGAGGGAGGAGTGGATGACTTCATGTGCTGCTGATGGGTGGAACCGGTAGCGATAACAGCTGTTCCCCCCACCACCCCAACCCACCCACAAACACTCACACACCCCTGTTTCCCATTTCGATTTGGTCTCTTCCCAAACTAACATCTGGAGGAAAATGATTACTCCCATCACGCTGCCAAGACGACTAATCAACAATTCTACATTCCACAGGAAAAGTGGCATGCTAAAGGGGGAAGGAAGAAATGAGCACTTGTAATGGGCCTCAAAACATCTCAACACCAAAATAAACAAAACGACGAGGCTAATCAATTTGAGGCGGCTCAAGAAAACTCGCAGGATGTCTCGTGGTAGAAACAAAAACTGGAAGTGTCTAACAAACCAGACCCCTATTTTTTTTTTAATTATTATTAAACTTTCACTGAAACCAAAGTACAAATACAGTGGAATAACATAAAAAAAGACTGGTATTATGTAATCAATGAGGGTCCTCTATTTACGAGGGAGTTTCATTTCAACGTCAGCAATGTAACCCGAATTTGGCACATTATAGTCTATTACAAACCTACGCTAATGCAGGAGTAAAATCATAATTTTAGTAGGGCTGAACGATTTGGGAAAATAATCTAATTATGATTATCTTCCTCAAAATTGCGATTGTAATTTAATATGCAGTTATTTTTTCCAGGTCTTCTCGTATTTTTCAACAAACAAACAAATAAATCTGCATTAAAATAAACAATAACAGATTTATTATAAATTGTTCTTATAGGTTAGGCCAGAGTTTGACAACATGCAGCTCCAGGGGCACATGTGACTTTCACTCGAGTATTTAATTTAAATATGCTTTTACTTGAGTTTGTTCATTTTTCAAATGTAATTCTAAATTTGAAGATTATGGTGATCTTGTTATATAAAAATAAAAACATTTCATTTGCTTTCACTGCTGATGAGTTTGCCTATGCCTAATATGTGATCTTGTGGTAGAATTGTCCAACATCGGCGACAAATATACGTATATGGGAGCACTGTCCAAATCCGAATTCGAATCAATATGGTTTATTTAACATGTTTTAACATGGCCAACCTTTCATGTTTCATGAAACATGATATGTAAACGTGGACTGCACTTCTTAAACACTGAACTGATGCATTTTGACTGACCACCGCTCGAGTAGCGCTTACACTGAGTTTTTAACCTTGCCAGGCGCAAAACGTCAAACACAATAGATATTCGCCTCAATGTCGCTACCCACACCTAGCATGGTAGTGTGTGGCAGGCTTCAGAGGTTTTGACGCTTTGATGTTTAGTGGAGGCCCGCACTTCTCTTGCAAAGCTGTGAGCTGGATTGAATCATATCTGCATGACTGAACACAATCTGTATCAGTTAACAACTGCAGATCAGAGTCTCTTAGGCTAAACTCTGGAGTCCCTCAGGGATCAATATTAGGCCCCCTTTTATTTAGTCTTTATATCAACGATTTGCCCACTGTTTGTTCTGAAGCAGAGTGGGTAATGTATGCAGACGACACGGTTTTCTTTGTTCATGGTCGCTCCAAAGATACCGTTGCTGCTAAACTCACTAATACAATGTCCTGTGTCACAACTTGGTTGCAGGAGTGCTGTCTACAGCTAAACGTTTCTAAAACTGTAGGCATGTATTTCACTAAAACAAATAGAGATCACTGTGACCCCGACATAAAAATGCAAATTGTCAGCCAATACAAATATCTTGGGTTAATAAGAGATTCACAGCTTTCCTTTAAAGCCCATATTGACAAATTGTGTAAAAATATCAAATTAAACCTCGCAAATTTTCATGCAATTTGAAATGAAATGTCAACTGAAGCCGCAAAAATGTACTTGCATTCAATGATTCTTAGTCACTTTAACTATTGCATAACCAGTTGGTCCTAGGCTGGTCAGAATGCAAAAAAAACATTGGAAGTTTTGTACAAACAAGTAATTAAAGTGATGGATAAAAAACCAAGGCACTATCATCACTGTGCAATTTTTAAAAAATACAGTCGTTTAAACTGGGACAGTTTAAATTTGATTTATAAAGTACTGCATGATTTGGCTCCAGCTCCTCTGGCTGAGTTCATCAGCCAAAGAAACAGCTCTGAGCGTGTCACTCGAGGCCCTGTCAGAGGTGACTGTCTCATTCCTCTGCGCAGGAGCACTTTCAGTAAGTCAGCCTGGTCAGTGAGGAGCGCTGGTGAGTGGAACTCAGTACCTGAGGAGCTTAAACTGCTTAGAACATACAAGGCCTTCACAAAAAAACTGAAAATGTGGTTAGTTAACACCTATAGCTGCCAAAACTAAAAGACAAGTATGTTATGATGTTTTTTTGTTGTTATGATCAAATGATTTATGGTTTTAATCTCTCTTAATAGTAGGGTAAGTCTTTGATTATGTATCCTGTATTATATTGTCTTGTAGATGTATTTTACGGCTTTTTTACATCATGGCCAGGGGACTACAGATGAAAACTAGCCTTCTGGCTAATTCTGGCTTTTCTAACCATGTGTATTTCATGTGTTTTATGAAATTGCATTATCCCCTTTCAAATAAACTGATTAATAATAATAATGGATGTAGCTCAGCTTCCATTTGTTGATACCATGCTGTACTTCTTTAGACAGCAAACTTGTTGAGTGAGCGCCTATTCCTTGCAGTCAAGTAGTGCACTACGAATTGCCTCCATGGCTTCAAGACAAATTAAACATCCAATTCCAAACAATCCACAAAATTCTTAATCAATGAATCTATTATGTTAAAATCAAGTGCTTTACTTACACTGCATTCCAAATGATATTGTTCTCTGATTTTTGTAAATGGTTGATACAAATGGCAGATATTGTGCAAATGTCATTTGCATAATAATTAGGAACCCAGTGTATATTACCTCGCATTTAACCATTGACATCAACAAATGAATGGCTTAGGGGTGGCTACCAGCAGCTGGGGGATTACAGTCTTGTTCAAGGACATTTTCACACACAATTACCACACAGATTAACAGACAACATGCTTTATCTCATCACACCGACACATTTCTATTACACTAAATGTACCCTTCAAGAGTCAGTGCAAGAATATGCCTTTTAAGGCCAAGAAAATTGACTGAATTGCTCTCCCAAAAGTCACCGCAATCTTGGGCAACTCTTGGCCGTGACTTCCTTCAAATCGTCACAACGTTCCCTGGCAAAGCCTCTTTATTTCCCCTTCGCACCTTTTGCTCGCTTCCTCAGTCCGAGACAGCTCTGTTAGCGACGAGTCATGCTAAACCGCCAACACCCTCGCTCATTAGCATAGACGCAAACCTGACTCCAGTCAGATTATTACAAACACTTTGTGGCTGCTCCTCCCCATTACAGTCAATCAAATGGCTTAGTGAAGTACTGTTGAAATTCAGGAGTTAGCTCTCATGGTAATACTTTAGTTCCTGCTAAATTACAAAGCTTACGAGGTCCAAGGCATTTAGCAAAATATCTGTCTGATGCAGAATCTTTCATCTAATAGAAGTGCCTTGCCTCGCCTTCCACAGTTTTGTTTGCAAAAATATACTAGATGTGGCTTTCATCAAAAATATTCCCAGGACTAAAAGGGGAAAAGCAGAAATTCTGAGTGATGTTGTTTATTCTCAAAGCGGGCTGGCATTTCATGTAACATAACAGCATTAAGAGTGGATTAAAGTCCACATAAATAACCTTGAAAAATATATACAGATTTAACATCGAGATTATTAAAGCTTGTGGAAATGCATCGGCTTTGACAGATGTAGCGGACTAAGAGCAGGCAGGATGATGCAGTTGTACAACCGTGTGTTACAGTGTGTTGTACAACCCAACAAGCAACTGTCTCTCGTCTTTTGTTCCTTGTTGACCCCTTCTACCCCTTACACCAAATTCGTACCCTCATGCGCTCCCTGATTTTTTTCTCTCCCCTCCCTTCCCATTTATCCCTTATTCGACCAGGCTGCCAGACGGTGTATTGTTCTGTCACTCGCGATCCTTTAATGCCCTCCAATCGAGCGGGGAATATCTTGAGGGGATTTGGCTAGGGATGATTTGGGGGGAGCTTTAAATACTGGCAGAGGATTTGCATCAGATTGTGAGATTCTGACTCAGAGATGATCACCGTAGCTTTAGCGAAGGACAGAAATAAAAAGTACCTCTGGCAAGATGTGAGACTTGAATATGGAACCTGGTCCTGTACAGTCAAATCAAAAAATGAAGTCTCAACTAAAATTTTTGAGACACTTTCCTGAGACGCTTAGTGATACATGGTACAGTAAAATACATTAGGCGCAACCTTTGATTAAAAAAACAAAAAAAAAAACCGTAGAACTTGAACATTCATGACTTCAAGAATACCATTTATCTGTTAAATGCTGATATTTCATTGACAGACAAACGCCTCAAAACCAGTTAACACAACTGTATGCATTACACAAAATCTTCAAATAACAAAACTTTGCCTTACATGATTATGGAAATGAAAGGACAGTAAATGGTGGTTAGCACGTATGGCTCAGATCCAGGTTCAAATCTCAATTGGAACATTACGTTATTGAAGACTAAATTGCCCATAGACGTGAATGGTTGCTGAATGGCGAGCAGTCAAGGGTGTACCGTATTTTCACGACCATAAGGCGCACCGTATTAAGTTATGGGGTCTATTTCTGTATTTAACACATGCATAAGGCGCACCGTATTATTGGGCGCAGGCATGGTAAAACATATGCTAGCTTAAAACATACAGTAGCATGCATGCACGCTAAAACATGTTTTTAAAAAGGCAGCGGGAGCAAAACTGAGTTCGGTTGTATTATTTAACAATGTACTCACGTTATTTTTTGATCAATCCTCTTCCACAAATCCATCAACTTCCTCATGTTCTGTATCCGAAATGAACAGCTGGGCAAGTTCTCCATCAAACATGCCAGGTTCCATCTGGTCATTGTCAGAGTCAGTTTCGTTGCCGTGCGGCTCCTCAGAAATGATGCTGGCTTTTACGAAAGTTCGAACAACAGTGCAAGCAGACACGTTAGCCCAAGCATCCACATTCCATTCACAAATTGTGGCGTAACTCGCCCGGCGCTGCCTCCTAGTCTTAGTAAAGCTGTGTTTGCCATCTGTCATCCATTGATCCCACGCCACTCGCAACTTCCCTTTGAACGCCCTGTTTACACCGATGTCCAGCGGTTGGAGTTCATTAATCCATTGCTCAAGTTGGTCTTCCAACTCGGGCAAACTCGCGGAAACTCAGCTTCGTCTTCTTGACTTGGCGAAGCTTCTTCCACTTGCGAACCATGGATTCGTTGATCTTGAATTCTCTCGCGGCTGCTCGATTCCCATGTGCCTGTTCCCAAATAAGGCACCCCGTCCATTTTGGAGAAAATTTAAGACTTTAAGGGTGGCATGCCCTCTCAAGGTCGGTGATGAGATCCTGCCCCAAGTGGAGGAGTTCAAGTGTCTTGGGGTCTTGTTCACGAGTGAGGGAAGACTGGAACGGGAGATCGACAGGCGGATCAGTGCAGCGTCTGCAGTGATGCGGACTTTGTATCGGTCCATTGTGGTAAAGAAGGAGCTAAGCCGAAAGTCGAAGCTCTCAATTTACCGGTCGATCTATGTTCCTACCCTCACAGATGGTCACGAGCTGTGGGTCGTGACCGAAAGAACAAGATCCCAGATACAAGCGGCCGAAATAAGTTTCCTCCGCAGGGTGTCCGGGCTCTCCCTTAGCGATACGGTGAGAAGCTCGGTCATCCGGGAGGATCTCAGAGTAGAGTCGCTGCTCCTCCACATCGAGAGGAGCCAGATGGGGTGGCTGGGGCATCTGATTTGGATGCCTCCCTGGTGAGGTGTTCCGGGCATGTCCCACCGGGAGGAGACCCCCGGGACGACCCAGGACACGCTGGAGAGACTACGTCCTTCGGCTGGCCTGGGAACGCCTCGGGATCCCCCCGGAAGAGCTGGATGAAGTGGCTGGGGAGAGGGAAGTCTGGGGGTCCCTGCTAAAGATACTGCCCCCGCGACCCGACCCGGATAAGCGGTAGAAAATGCATGGATGGATTTAAGACTTTTAAGTGCGTCTTATGGTCGTGAAAATACGGTACCCAACCTCTCACTCCTTTGCTGGGAGAGGCTGCAGTTACCCGCAACCATAATGAGTAAAAGCGCGATAGAAAAATGGTTGGATAGACCAATAAATGAACATCTTTTTTTAGTAGGGATTATTGTTTCTTGATGGGAAAGATTATGCAAATAAACAATTTAAAATTAACCATTTAACTTTAACAATGTTAAGTGTTTAAAATTAAAACCCAAGACTCCTGATTCAGACTGGCAGTTTGCACGGACGTGTGAGCATGTGTAGACCTGTGGTCTTATTACTTATAATAATAAAATAATAAAATATATAATCATAAAATATTCCAATAATTTGTGGTAAAGTTTTTTTAAACTTGTAAACTACATGTAAACTACATGACCTAGAAGAAGTTTGGTTACATGCTAGATTTATCAAGGAAGAAGGTAAAGTAGAATCTTGTATTTCTTGGGAGTCCCTCAACACTGAGGTGCCCAGACTTGGACAAGAATGGAGTTTATCATCTTTTAGCAAGGCACTTGGATTTACTGTAGGAGCTGAATTATATCAGCAGACTTTAGGTCACCCAATGCTAAGCTCACGAATCCTATTTCCTTGCGTGAACACTGCTAAACACAGTTACTGCGGGTGCAGAGATCAAAGTGTGCTTCCATGTGTGTGTTTACACATTGCAGATGTTAAAGCTTGGCCTTGCTAAAACAAGCTACCCTGCACGGACAATCTGAGCTAAAGAGACCATGGTTATTGCTGTGCCTGTGAGGATTCATTGCCCAAATTATGATTCCTTACAATGAGTGTGTTCATATATATATATAAAATGTGTGCAAATACTGTATATATTCACACACCAGCTTTTCGTTGACTCTCTGTAAAAGGGATTAGGAGGACCTTCAAAGCGAGGCAAAGAGATTGGCTAAGGGGCTCACAGGGTCCCCTCTCATGACCCCTGGAGGACCGTGGCAGATTAAAACAGCCCTGGCTTGTTACCAGCTTCCTCTAACTGATATTTGTATTGCGGCACTTCAGAAGGCCTCTGAAAGACAAGCAGGCCAGGTGGATTAGGAACTTTTTTTTCTCTTTCTTTTTTACCATGATGGAAGGCACCGGTTTGTGGTTCGGGGCTCAGAGAAGGAGTGTGTGAAGAGAAATTAAGGGGACAGTGCGGCAGGCGAAGACAATTTTGCCTCCGGTGCTGAGGGTTTGTGTACATAGAGCACATACATATTCACTGGGGGAATCGTAGCTGACTTGAAAATCTGAGTGAAAGAAATGGGGAAAAGAAGCAGGACTAATTCCCTTGGAGACCTGATGGGAAAGATCAATTTGCTACTCAATGACAGTTCAAGGAAAAACAAGGAGCAAGAGGAAGTATTAACTGCTTGGATTTTGAGTATGCTTCATCACCGAATAAATGATTGTGTTGGAGTGACATAAATACATAGATTTCTGGGAGATATTTGTGGATGT
This sequence comes from Phyllopteryx taeniolatus, assembly GCF_024500385.1. Taxonomy (NCBI): domain Eukaryota; kingdom Metazoa; phylum Chordata; class Actinopteri; order Syngnathiformes; family Syngnathidae; genus Phyllopteryx; species Phyllopteryx taeniolatus. The sequence goes on along the minus strand of NC_084514.1, from coordinate 5,613,419 downwards.
TTTGCATCTGGAGATGTGGTTCACTTTCCTACAAATTGGTTCACCACTCATAAGAAGAATGAGTGATGATGACGCATTTTGGCACTAAAACCCCATTTTCCAGATTTACACTAGTTCATGAGCGGACTCTAGATCACGTCAAAAAACAAGTGCCCCCTAAGGGAGATGCTTATGAATGGTTATGGCCTGTTTGTGGTTGCAGTAAATAATTAAGATTTTCCAAACAAAATATACATACTGTATGAAGCAAAGTGGCTAAACATAATCAGATTTCGAATGGAAAGGTGTTCAGGGTTATCGCCACAGGGGTACAGTCTCTTAAGGGTGGGAGCCACCTGTCTGCACCTCAGGAGGCCATTAAAGCTCGATACAAGCAGGAATGGGCAGATGGAGAGTATGGTGGGAGAAATAGCAGGAACCATTCCATAAGCCAAGACCACATCAAGTCCCTCCTGTTGGATGTGGGCTGGCAACAAGGTATTGGCCAACATGCAACTAATAAACTCTGAAAAACATGTTTGTAGTTATGTTTTTTTTCCCCCCACACTAAATAAATGAGTTGGGCAGGCCGCCCAGGTATACCTGTATTAAGGGCTTCGCCAAGTACGCTTGGCTAAATTGATGTAAAAAATGTACTCTTGGGCATCAGTTCTTATTTCCAGGTATTGATTTAAAAAAACAAAAAGTAAATAAAAGTAAATAATCACCAAACACTACTCACATGCTTACCTTTTAAAATTTACACTTCAATTATTACTGGCAAAGTTTAACTTGCAGAAATGCTAATGAAGTGCAACCTGCAAAGATGAAGCCCCCCCCCCAAACTGATACAGTTCAGAGAACCAACGTTTTGGGGGAAAATACTGTATGCCTAACAACTTAAAAGCATCATCATGCTTGATGTTACGTGATACTTCAGCAAATCTCGTGAGACTTCAGTGTTTTGCTTTTTCTTGGACTTTTTTTTTGATGGGGAAAAGTGTGATAGAAACTCAATAGGAACTTATGATTTAGGGATAAAATATTGTTCTTCCTTGTCCCTTCAAGTTTAGTTTTATCATTCAGTTGGTAACTGCTTCATACAGTTGTTTGACAGGAATGGGAAATATTTCTTTAAAACGTTGCCTTAAGGTTTTACAATGGTGACACTGAGGCCAGAAAAAAATATTACATTTCCTATGGCAATATTTGTTTTAAATGGCAACAACTTGGAGGTTCCAGTGTTCTACATTTGTGGCTAATTCATATTATTAAAACAAGACAAGATCTTGGTGTTTAACATTGCGTTTCAATCACAATAGAAGATTTCAACGCATGGCTCGTCTCATATATGACCTCTAATGGGAAGGCTGGATAAATGAGTATCATAATGGAAAGAGGGATGAGGGTTAAAGACAAGAGGGTGGCTGGGGGGTAAAAAGATTGCGCTGCCTACGACCGTTCGAGACAAAAAGGCCGCAACAAACAACTACACACTAGGATGTCACCGTGACTACGCCGTGGTTAGTATAAAAGGAGGAACACTTCATGAGAGGTCTCAGAACCGAGAAGGCAAATTAAAAACATAATTAGTGCGCGCGTGCACGCATACATGTCTACTGTGCCTTACCCATAGCCTGTTGCTATCCAGGGAGGTATAAATCACCTTAGGTTAATATGATCCAGCACAACTCTTATTAGCCTGATGAAGGTTAATAAAAGTCTGGAGGGAAATGTGCTGCCAAGTTGGCAGAAAAAACACCAACCCGCAGTTTTGGTCTACTTGAGGTCTCCATAGTCATCAAAATGGGATATTAAAATGCATTTCAACGTGTTCTATATTACTGTAATAAACAATGGGAAACACTAAGAGTTGTCCTTTCAGTTTATTCCTTGGCAAGATTGCATAGAACAGACTGCAGAACGCAGTATACAAGGTCTTCTGACTACCACTGACGTTAACATATAATTGTTTACAGTTCGGCGCCACAGTAGTTGAGTGGTTAGCACATCTGCATCACAGATCTGAGGTTGGGGGTGTGAATCTGGGCTCCGGCCTTCCTGTGTGGAGTTTGCATGTTCTCTGTGTGCTTGCGTGGGTTTTCCCCGGGTACTCTGGTTTCCTCCCACATGCCAAAAAACATGGATGTTAAGTCTCATCTAAGACTCTAAATTGTCCTTAACTATGAATTTGAATGGTTGTTAGTCTATGTGCTCCCTGCAATTGGCTGGCTACCAGTCCAGGGTGTACCCACCTCTTGCCCAAAGTCAGCTGGGATAGGCTCCAGTTCACTCGAGACCATAATGAGGGTAAAGCGCTATAGAAAATGGATGGATGAATGTTCATATTTATGTGGAACACAGAAAACAGCTTTGGGCGGTGAACCACATGCTTTATGATTAATCGACAATTCCACAAAAAAACTCATACTTTTTAATTATTTAGTTTTTGTAGTCAGTTAAGGCTGATACACCTACGGTATATGAATTTTACGGCAGAACAATACACAAGACCGTCACCCAATTGACAGTTATCTTTGATTCGACTGATCAGGGGTTTACAAGGTGAACAATGCTTTGCGTTATTTGATGTGATTCATTGCACTTGTGGAAAGGTACTGCGAAATATACACAGCCTAGCTTTTATTCAATTGGATCCCGTTGGGTTATAGGTAACGAGCGAGAGGGCCTTTCCCAAAGATTTCCCATTATCATTTATCATCAAACAAGCATAAACCTTGACGTTAGCTCAAGTACACTGTGGTGTATAAAAAAGCATCTTCACATTGAGGTAGGGATAAGCTAGAAAATACTTTAGCTTCAATGGGACCTGATGGGTTTTCCCTCCTTCTTATGGATAAGACAATAAATATCATGCATGAGGTACATTAAGAGTAAATATGGGAGAATGACAGTGATGGCTTGGACCTAAGAAAATAAACCTCATTAACTGGGGAGGCACACATGGATGGATGCGGCCAGATGGTGTTGTGTACTCATTTGTCATACACCGCTGACAGAGGAGGAGGAGAGAATGAGAGTTGAAACAGAATAAAGACAAAACCCGATTATTGAATAAGAATGATCAGTGCGGACTTGTCCGTCTAAATGGGGAGCTATCTATTTTGTAGTATTTACTTTATGAGACCATGTCTGTGATGCTAATAATTCAGTAGATGTACTACTCAAGCATATTTGCAAGTACAAACACACATTTACAGTATCTTAAACTGAGGCTATTTGGGCTACTGAAACACTTGAAATTCTGAACGACACTGATTTATCTCCAAAGCGTAACAATTTAAATCTGTCAGTGTGCAAAATATGCTGCACTGTGAAATTGTCTCCAGGGCAACATGTTTATATTTACATTTGGGGATTTATGCTCTGTTCCTTTACAAAGCAAATGATATGCTTTATTCTTCATATCAACATTAGACATGAACATAATGCAAGGGCCAATGGCACACATTGATGATTTCAGTTTAGGTGTAATGTGATATTATACTTAACCATGTTTTTTTTATTTTTATTTTTTAAAATGCCTTTATTTTAGTGTTTTACCACTGGAAGCAGAGCACATCTATCCCAAAACAGTGGAAGCTCTGAAATTGAATACCCCTGTAAATGCTCCCAAAATCTGGGGATCAGACTTGAATTACAGACAAAAAAGATAAGACGTTTGCAAAAAAGCCAATGAAACAGCATACTATGCAGAGTTCATTCTTTTTATGCTAAGGTCTTTACAAAAGAAGCAGCAGGCTCGACAAGACGTGTAGAAGACGACAAATTTTACCAGCTCCGCTGCCACTGATTCGCGAAAGTTAACGTGGAGTGTTTTGTTGTTGTTATGCTTTACAGGTTTTCTTTTATTTTTACACTGATATCACTATTCCTCAAGAGGGTTTTGTTGTTTTTAAGTTTTACATTAACATTACATAATGCCTTTTTACACATATGTGAGCGTTAAGAATGTTATCGTTGTCGCTGTTGTGTGGAAAGCTATGTCTATATTAGCTCAATTTCATCTTTTTTCAAAAATAGATGCTATTGTCAGTCCCTCCCCAAAAAATGAACCAATTGATAGTGTTTTCTCTTTAACTACACAATAACCCCAAAAAAGTCCAATTTTTTAATTTTCTGAAAAATAATGTATCTGGAATGCAAGGATTCCACCCGACAGAGACAATATTAGTTACTAGAGTACCTAAACAATTAAAAGGTCCAGCATGCTCACGACCCTAGTGAGGATAAGCGGTACAGAAAATAGATGGATGGATGAGTGTGACAGTTCATTTTCCATTAATTCTTTGGGAATTTTTGCGTTTAAAATCTGAACATCAGCGACCTAAGAGTGTTCCACTGTAATTCACCTACTTACCCAAATGAAAGTTTCCGTACATTTTTGTCTGTACTTTAAAAGTACAGAATGGCCTCAGGCTATTATTCATCCACTTGCTATAGCATTTGTCCTCTTTGGGGTCTCTGGTGAGCTGGATCCTAATCCCAGCTGAGTTTGGGCAAGACCTGGGGAACACCCTGGACTGGTTGCCAGCCATTCAATGACAGGGTACGTACCGACAACAATTCACACCTATGGAAAATTTTGTCTTCTATGAGCCTAACATGCATGTTTTTGGAATGTGGGAAGAAGTAACCAAAGAAAACCTACATAAGCATGGGGAGAACATGAAACCCACATCAGAACTGCACCCCACACTGTGCATCTACTGGTCCACTGGGCTGCCTTCAGCTACCATTAGTTCAAATTTAGGGGTAAGGTACTCCATCGACTGCCTCATTTTAGACTCTGAGTCTGTCCTGTTGTTTTATATAAGCATTTGAGTGGAGGTTACCCAAAGTGCAGTGTGCCTCTGGTTTGTATGAGGGCCTCAACCAAAGACTCAAATGATGAGCAGGGTAATTTAGTCTAGTGTGTAAGAGGGTGTGTCTGTTTGCATGTACACGGATGCAGGTTGAGCGCCTGCACAGTGTGTGTGTGTGTGAGGGCTGGATCAGTCGAGGAAATCCATACTTGAAAGAGTGGCTGTAACCATGCTCTCCCACCCATCTCCGACTGCTCCCGTGTGTGTCTCATCTCGCAGATGTTATCCCGACTCCAAGTTAATGTGGGGGAGAGGTTCCAAAGTTTACAGGACCGAAGGAGCAAAAGACCTCGACACAGGGGAGGCTCTACCAACATACAATCAGAGTTCTCCTGCGCCGTGAGACTTACTGATTGACAGGGTGTTAAACAACTGTCAATGTAATGTACATTCATTTGGTTAATGTACCCTGATAACATTCTTACTTTGGCTGCAACGATCAAGTATTTTTAGAACTGTGTATTCTACTTAATATCCCGTCGATTAATCAAGTAATCAACTAAAAATTGACTTTACATTAATAAACAAAAAAATGTGCACATGAGGTGCAGGTACTATTTTTGTCTACTTGTGGTCGCCATAATCACGTTCTACAGTTCTATCTGTACTTTAAGTGTGTATGGCTTTAAAAGACAGGACCTTGCCTGGTGAGCGACGTGGGAGCTAGCGAATGAGAGAGTAGAGTTGGCTGCCTGTTAACTGGTTAACACCACAGCCAGTCTGCATGGTGAGTGGCTCACGTGAGTTGTGGTCAACAGCAGCTCATGTATGAATTTTCTTATTACTTGTCCGTTATCTGTGTCTAACCTTGACCACCTGCGGGAGCATTACATTACGTTATAAGGAACTAGGGCAGGCTTGATTGAATCTAACAATCTAACAATATGTATCCTTACGTTGGCAATCGTACATGTGCTGCTGTGGTACACATTAGTTTCCCTGTTAAGTGTGAACCGATCCCAAACTTCAGACATTGTCTTTTACGGACTCTTGCCTTCTGGCTTGCCGCCATCGCGCCAATTAAGTTCTACACGAGTGGTGCTTGCAGCAAGAGTAACATTAGTCCGTGTGGGAAAGTGCTTCATGTGAAGCTTCAAGTAAGAGATTTTACTTGGACCTTTATTTGAAATCAATGAATCTAGTTATTCAATTAATCGTCACAGCCCCACATTTTTTGTTTTAAAGTAGGTAAAAGACGTTTTGCATACATCAGGTGATCCATTTACATTGGGCATTGAAGAACTTGCTTAAAAAAATTATCTTTATGGCCGGTATCTTCGGACAAAAGTTCAAATAGATGTACATCATTAATTTAGATAAATATGACATGATATGTGAACGTGAACAAAGCCTAAACATTTGCTATTGTCATCTTTGGTGGCTCTATGGTGACATCTTGCATTAAAGACGTAGCTGTTTAAAGGTCCTACGTGTGCCATGTCACGGTGCCCTTCGCCGTTCACCCGATGTGAGCAGGAAGCGCTTTGACCTGTTTTGCCAAATGTGGAAGTAGGTTGCGCATATACCAGATTCCTCCTGAATGGGTACAGAAGGAGTGACGATTCTTTTTTATTCCATCTTAATTTTAGCTCAAGCATTGACTAAAAAAACTACAGGGAAACAGGAGGACAATGTATTTTTTGTTGTTCACTGAAAGGGAATAAAAACACCACCTCATTTTGCTTCTAGTCTGATTTTCCTAAAGGGGATTTTTACACTGCCAGATGTGGGGAAGATGCCCTTCATTAGTATAACGACTATGTCCCAATGCTGCCCTTAAATCCAATTCAGTTCGGCCTGAAAACCCCCTTGTGACGTGTGTGAATTGCCTTGACAAAAATGTGGTAAACCGGGTGCATGGGGGGGGGTTGCAAGTGGGGATAAAACACACCAAGTGAACATACAGGGACATACAGACACTTATTCTGAGTTAATAAAAGAGCAATTTACATTTGACACAGTGTGGGCTTATGGGGTAACATTCATTAGGAGCCAATCATATATCTTTAATATGGATTCATAAGACAGGTTTACAGCAGCGTTAGTATTTGGATAAGGGCTGGATAAAAAACAAAAACATTCTAATGCACTATGTACTGTTTGGCTCATAGTCATATGTCATTGGAAAAATTAGATTTCATAATATCTTATGTTATCATTTTTAATACAAGATTAATGTATATTTTTCCATTAAATTAGTAAATTTTTTGGGATAAAGCATTTCATTAACATCTGAAAGAGAAAGAAGCGACTTGTCTTTTGTGGAACATACATTTTAAAATTAGATCCAAAAATGTTAAATGCTTTATTTAATTTAGAAAAATATATTTGAAATTTAGAAATATATCATTAATGTCTAAAAAGAACTAAAAATGCAAGATTTCATTCATGTTGGATGACTGTGATGTACCAGTAAATACACTGAACAAAAATATAAACGCAACACTTTTGTTTTTGCTCTCATTTTTTTGTGAGCTGGACTCCAAGATCTTTTTCTACATACACAAAAGGCAATTTCCCTCAAATATTGTTCACAAGTCTGTCTCAATCTGTGTTAGTGAGCATTTCTCCTTTGTCGAGATAATCCATCGCACCTCACAAGTGTGGCAAATCAAGATGCTGATTAGACAGCATGATTATTGCACAGGTGTGCCACAGGCTGGCCACAATAAAAGGCCACTCTGAAATGTGCAGTTTTATCACACAGCACAATGCCACAGATGTCGCAAGTTCTGAGGGAGCGTGCAATTGGCATGCGGACTGCAAGAATGTACACCAGAGCTGTTGCCCGTGAATGTTCATTTCTCTACCATAAGCCGTCTCCAAAGGCGTTTCAGACAATTTGGCAGTACAACCGCAGACCATGTGTAACCACGCCAGCTCAGGACCGCCACATCCAGCATGTTCACCTGCAAGATCGTCTGAGACCAGCCACCCGGACAGCTGCTGCAACAATCGGTTTGCATAACCAAAGAATTTCTGCACAAACTGTCAGAAACAGTCTCAGGGAAGCCTATTTGCATACTTGTCATCCTCATCGGTGTCTCGACCTGACTGTAGTTTGTCGTCCTAACCGACTTGAGTGGGCGAATGCTCGCATTCGATGGCGTCTGGCACGTTGGAGAGGTGTTCTGTTCACGGATGAATCCCGGTTTTCACTGTTCAGGGCAGATGGCAGACAGCGTGTGTGGCGTCGTGTGGGTGAGCGGTTTGCTGATGTCAATGTTGTGGATCGAGTGGGCCCATGGTGGTGGTGGGGTTATGGTATGGTCAGGCGTATGTTATGGGCAACGAACACAAGTGCATTTTATTGATGGTATTTTGAATGCACAGAGATACCGTGACAAGATCCTGAGGCCCATTGTTGTGCCAGTCATCCACAACCATCACATCACTGCAGCATGATAATGCATGGCCCCATGTTGCAAGGATCTGTACACAATTCCTGGAAGCTGAAAACATCCCAGTTCTTGCATGGCCAGCATACTCCCCGGACATGTCACCCCTTGAGCATGTTAGGAATGCTCTGGATTGGCGTATACGAAAGCTTGTTCCAATTCCTGCCAATATCCAGCAACTTCGCACGGCCATTGAAGAGGAGTGGACCAACATTCCACAAGCCACAATCAACAACCTGATCAACTCTATGCAAAGTAGATGTGTTGCACTGCGTGAGGCAAATGGTGGTCACACCAGATACTGACTGGTTTTCTGACCCCCCCAGACTCCTACAATAAAGCAAAACTGCACATTGAGTTCCTTTGTGGCGTCCTGAATGAGTCATTGATGTTCTCTTGTGGTAATCTTTGTAGGCCAGCCACTCCTAGGAAGGTTCCCCACTGTTCCATATTTTCTCTATTTGATGTTAATGGCTCTCCCTATGGTTTGCTGGAATCTTAAAGCTTTAGAAATGGCTTTGTAACCCTTTCCAGACTGATAAATGTCAATTTATTTCTTGACTGTTCCTGAATTTGTTTGGATCATGTCATTTTGTTGCAGCTTTATTCGATCTTTTGTCCGATTTGATTCTGTCATACAAATTTCGAATGATTTCTTAATTGAACAGGTCTGGAGGTAATCAAGCTTGGGTGTGATCAGTTAAAATTAACCAAAAGTTGTGATGAGCCACAATTAATTCATGATTTAACAAGCGGGTAAATACATTTTCACACAGGGCTCGGTAACTTTGGAATAGTTTTTTTTTAAACTGAATTTTCCATTCACTTGGGTTATATTTGTCTAATATTTACATTTATTTGATTATCTTAAACATTAAAGTGGGGACACTATGCAAAAATATAAGAATTTGAGAAGGGGGCCAATACTTTTTCACGGCAGTGCACATCTTCAATGCCTTTGTCAAGCTGTAAAATACAAAAAGTGCATTTGCTAGAAAAATGCCAGCTATTTTTGTCATACTTCATCTAGATAAGTGTTATGTTTGGAGAGCCGTCATTAACTTAAAGGGTCACCAACGGGGGATTTTTGTGTGTGTGTGTGCGCTGTGCATACACATGTATGTGTGAGTTTGCAGTGACTCATACAGCAGTCAACTGTCACCGCAGAGGATTGCTTCATTGTTGCATTTGTGTAGGCACACACACATTTGGTAGTGTGCGCACGTGACAATGTTCAACTGTGTCAACATCTTGTGTGTGCATACAGGCTGAGGAAACAAAACAAGTGCCTAAAGAAATAACTGGCGGTCAGGATGCAGACAAGGAGTACTGACAAGAAAAAGCACATGAGGTGACTTACATGCTGTCAGGGATAAAGGGAGGGGATAAACACCACGGGAGCTTTTGTGCACTCAAGCAAAAAAACAAACAAACAAAAAAAAACAATAGTAGAGCCTACTAAAGGTTTATTAAAGTCAAATCAATTATGCTACCTAACTGTAATAGGTGTTGATGTGCACAATGCATCCTAATGGGCATCCTGCAATTGTTTTATGATAGTGTATACTGTATGTACCATTCAGTTTCCAATAATAGTCATCTTAATTGTAACTATCCATTGAATGATTTTGAATATATGTCATCAGAATGGGGGAAAAAGGGACAATTTTTGGTTCATGTTTACATCAAGCAATGTATTTGTACTAATACACAAAATCAGATTGTGATCCAAATAAAACTGACTGAAAGTGACCAAACACGAGTTCATTGTGACCTTTTCTCTTAGTCTCTTCTCTTGCACTTAGCGCAGTAACAAAAAGATCTTAAATGGTCAATGAATCAATTTCACACAGTGCAACGTAGAAGTAAAACTAGAGCGCTTAACTCCACTCCTAACAATGAATACCTTTGTTACTGTAACAATCTTTTGGGTAATGTAGTTCTCTGTGTGTTGCCTAGAAGCAATGTCATCGGGCAGTGCCTTTGTATTGCTGCTTGATGAGCATGGAGGCATTTGGTGTAGCTCCTCTTTTGTCAATCAACTCACCCCGAAACAATAGGTAACTGTCTCTTTTTTTGATTCATGTATGAACAAATAAGTGCTATACCACTGGGCTTAAAAGGTTTTAGTCCCCCCCCCCCCCCCCCCCTATTCTGCATTTTTGCAGAATCTCAGCACGTCTTTTTCACACCGCCAAACAAATACAAAAAATAATAATTGTGTAATAAAAAACTGAGCTATTGCTGCTCCATTTGCTAATCTTTGTACCTCAGGATTATTTTGCCTCAGTGACATTGAAAAATTTATAAAACAATTATGATCTTTTTCACCCAGTACTGATCAGCTGAACATTACGTGATCGGCCCTAATTTCTGATCACATGATTGGATGGGGACAACGCTGCTCTCCACTAGTGGTTCTTGGTTTATGACCACTCCGACATACATTATGTAACAATGAACTAGTTATCGCCGTACTTACTGTTTTTCATTCTTGTTTAATATTTAAGGCCTACGAGTGTTTTTCATGAAAATATTTACTGTAATTATGACTTTACTACTGCGTTAGCGTAGGTTAAAGACTTGGCGCATTCCAACTTGGGTACAAATTCCCCATCAGTCTGATAGACGAACGGCAATTAATCCAATATATCTTGCTCTGCCATAAAATAAAAAAATAAAAACATTCTATACAAGTTAGATGCCTTTGCCTTCCTATAAAGCAGAAAAATGTCTAAAATCCAAATTTCTTCACTGCATCAACCTTGTCATCCTGGCACTGACTAGTCCCCGGCTTCCCGAGACCGCCAAGCCCCCAGTGTGGTGCCACCTGATGAGAAATCTGGGCCTTCAGCTGCCCCGTCCACCTGGTCACCGCAGTCAGCAAGGAAAACACTCGACGCCTGCCAGAATAGCGGCGGCAGCTATCGGGGGAAGTGGAGATGGAATGTGGCAGTCATAGCGGGCGACTGCCGCTAGCGTTGCTCCCCCCCCCCCCACACGGCCAAGCTGTTTCCATGGTCTATGTACTCGTATGCTCGTAAACAGGATGATAACAGTGAGCGGTGTACCATATGTAGTTCTGTTTTTCAGACCAAGATAGCTAAGAATAGAAGAGTGTTCTACTCAGCATTGTGTCACCTTGACCACAGCTCTTGATCTTTAATGAACCCAACAGGCCCCAAAAAAAACACGTGTACTTACAGCTGGTACGAGGAGCTTCTTCACCTCCTCCACGGCTCTCCTCATCTTGATCTCGGCTCTGGTCTGCGTGTCTTCCACTGTGATCAGGACATGAAGGTCTTCATTGAGGTGCTCCCAGTTTGGCTTTCCTCTGTTCTGCTCCTCCTGGAAAGAGACAAAATGCGTAAGTGAATATGACAGTGCGGTGCTGGAGCACCACGGCGGCGACAAACACATCACAGGACGACGTGGTCCTGTGAAGAGAGGTGGGATGACAGGAGTACTCCTTCAGTCAGCCATTAAGACTTTGCTTTTAAGCGACACCCTTCTTTAGTAGAACACTCACTTAACGGAGACAAAAAAAAAAAAAAAAAAGAAAACGAAAGACGCGATGCCCCGCAGCAATTAATACCCGTGAAAAATTAACGGGTCGAGATCTGAAAGATGGGTGAAGCCTTTTTATTTTATTTCTTTATTTTTTTAACTTAATGTCATCGAAATTCACGGACTGCTCATTGTGCATCAGTTTTTTTTTTTTTGCGAACAATGGTTGCTCCCATGAGTATCCATGTAACTCCTTGGGGGCTAGGTTTATAGACACCTCATTCTGCAGACTGGACATTCTTCGACTTTTACACACTATATCCTCCTGGCTTGTTGCCATCACAGCAACTTATTTCTACACAGAACGGTGAGTGAGTCTGTAGTGCGAAAATGTGAAGCATCAAGGCAGAGATTTTGCTTCGTTTTTTGTAATCGACTTATTCAAGTTACTTGATTAATTGTTTCAGGCCTAGTCGCGATTACTCCAACAGCATAGTTAATTTGGTCAAGTGTAAACCCGATCATCCAAACACTAGTGTGTACTAAACAAGCAGATCGAGGTAGGTCTACAAATAAAGTAGAATGCAGTTGGGTGCAAACAGTGTAAGGAAGGAATTCACAAACGTTAAGTAGCAAATTGGAAAAAATATGTGCACTATGTATCTTCATTTTTGATTGAACCAGAGTAACAAACTACAACTTGACAGGTTTGAATCGGTTAAAACGAAAAACGGTATGTTTCGCCAACTTTCAATTACCCTAATGCTGTTTTAGTCTAGCCCGATGGCAAAATTTCCCGAGAGCAGTTCGGTTCACTTTAGCTTTACTCTATGTGTGAATACTCCACAGACTAAAGATACAGTACCGCCGTAAAATGATGAGTGAAGAGGGAAATAAACTATAAAGTAAATATAGAAACCAAACAGTGTGAACACATGCACGTGTTACTCTATGACGCTGTGTAAAATTCAGATGCTATCAAGAATAGGAGCAGCTCACCCAGTCAATCTCTAATTGTAACAATTATCGCCCCAATCAATCCAAAGCAGCATCACTGATCGCGGCTATTTTTCACCATTGTGCACCCCACAATCCATTTTGGCAGTGGCGCCCTGACGTGATTTCAATTGAGTCGTGGAGCGCCAAGGAGAGACGCTTGGAGCCGAGTGCCACCCACCTGCTTTCTACTCCACCGAGAGCTGTTGCCATGGCAATGCTCTTTACCACTCACGCTGGCACGTACGCACAGAAAAAGTTCAATATCCTGCTCTCGTTTTCCCCTTTTCCACACATGGTCTGTTTCTGCGCTCAGGCCAATATTCCACCATGTCTGTTTGCTTATGGACCATTAGGGGATAAAGGGGCAAAGGAGACTCAGCATCTTCTAGACCAGACAAGGAAAAGCACAAGAGCGTACTGCAATTACTCTCCATCAAATACAGTCCTCGCGCACAAAGTCAACTACAATCTTGAGTGCTGTGAGTGTGTATATGTCAACCAAGGCAATGTCACAATGTGCCTTCTGACAGAACGTCACAAATGTGGTTGGTCGATTCAAAGGAAGAACTTTCGACCCACTGGGGAGACGCTGTACACTACGTGGTGACAATTCTTCACTTTGGAGTTTGGTTGGTAATGCTCGAGAACACACAAGAGCGTGCAATTCAGCCCTTGCTATTACGAGCGAAGGTTAATCCTACAATGGATTTTGGACTATGTGGCCATAGCAGACATGCGCCATTGGATGAATGCAATGGTTCAACTCTGAACAGTACTTTCCCCCCATTGAGCCAAGCGGCTGCTCTAAATTGGGGCTAAATGTCAACGGTCTAAACAGGAGTAGTACAAAGCTGAAGGGTACATGGAAGGACAATAACAAGCCAAAACCTTCATGTTAACAAAGGAAAATACATATTACAAAGACTGAACTTTCCAAGAAAACAAATATTTTTTTGACAAAATTAATCACATCGGTCATTAAAGGTCAGGGTGCAAGGATTTTATGGCGGTCAGTTAAAATTCATATTTACATGCAAATATATTTTGTAATACATACACGTAATTTCCAATAAGTTGTCAACCATAGACTGGCTAAAAATTTGGTTTTATTGCACGCTCTTGAACATTACTGATTTTGAGACAGCCTGGGTGTAGTTACTCTATACACCACAAGGGCTACCGGAAGTGATGTAACGTTTGTCAATCATTAGCGTGATGGACTTACTCTGAATGGGGAGCTATATTTTGAAATACGAGCAGGAAGAGGATTGAATACATAGGAGCAGGCTGAAAGTGGAATACAGCAGGGTGAATGATGCCCCATTCTGATATTGTTTATAATAAAATACACAACAGCCTTCCTTCATTCGGCAGGACCAATGCGACCGCCAATCCACTAATGAGGCGCATTGGGCGGCTTCGCTCAGCACCAACACTCCCCCTGCCCCCGGCAGTTTTCAGCCACAAATTTAAATGTCTTTATTGTGACAATAAAAAGGCGTTCTATTATAGGACCAGTTTAATATAAAACACAATTATGTATGTACAATATGCATAAGTAAGGGGTCCCTGCTCCAGCTTTCTATCAGTTTGGCAGTCTGGAAAACATTGAAGACCCGATATGAACCATTAAAAAATGATGTCGGTATCGATTTGGAGAAGCAGCAAGATAATGGTTATTGGTGGAAAAAAACAAAAAAACCTAGTTATCATGCATCCCTGTATTGAACTGGGTGTTTTTAGCCCACAAAAAAAACGACCCCTCCCTACTATTTGTCTTTTCATTTGATTTTCTAATATACTACTATTTTCGCTTATTGTCTGGAAAAAAAAAAAAAACATCAAGACGTTCAATCTTGAGGTGACAATGTTGCACGACTCCCACAGAATGAGGAAAAGCTGGAGTTTTAAGATACTTATTAGACAGTTCAAGTGTCCAAGAGAGTTTATGAATTTGTTCTTGAGACATTTTCATCACTTTAAACTGGTTACTCATGCAACAAAATAACAGAGCAATAGCATTAATTTGTGAAAAAATATGAAATTGAAGATATTTAGACATAAGGGGTTTCCCCCCCGACAGTGACAATTTTCTATTTTGGTCCCTTTTCACACAGTCCAATGACCGGTAAAAAGCAGTGAACAATCCGGTTTGGCAATGTCAAAGGGGCTTGCAAATAGCTGTAACAGCCCCTATCCCAGTGTACATCCAGGGAAACAAATCAGAATCAGAATCATCTTTATTTGCCAACTATGT
Source organism: Phyllopteryx taeniolatus (assembly GCF_024500385.1). Classification (NCBI taxonomy): domain Eukaryota; kingdom Metazoa; phylum Chordata; class Actinopteri; order Syngnathiformes; family Syngnathidae; genus Phyllopteryx; species Phyllopteryx taeniolatus. The sequence goes on along the minus strand of NC_084514.1, from coordinate 5,598,393 downwards.
CCAAAAAACACACAAGGAATTTGAAACAAAGCTTCAATTTGAGAATTGTTTTCACATAAGCGGTGGAAGTGGTCGATTAAATAAAACATGAAATTCAATTGCAGTTGTAACTGTTTGTTTGCATCAAGTGAAAACTGGAAGACGTAACTTTTACCTTGCTGTTGTTTGGACACCAATGATAAAAAACGACTTGGCGCGCTAGCTTCCTCCCTTTGGGCAGCTTCTAAGCACATGACAAGAATCACCAGCAACAACAACCTAAGAAGAGTAAGCTATCACATACAAGAGACTACCGTGTTGGTTGCAAAGTGACCGCTCTCTTAGGAATTGGTGTGTCACGCGTCCTGTCTGAACAAATGTGTCACACAGAAAAAGGTTGCAAGGGGCATTTGATCAGTGTTAAGTGTAATCTGCGGCTGGGTTATTATCCTTTAATATCTTCTGCCTCCTCCTATTTAAGGTGGACTTGACTATTTTACCAACAACGGCAAGTCAATTAACACATGCGCACATCCTAATCACTTGATTAATGAGTTCTGATCTAGACTCCCTAGGCTGTATTTACATTGCATGTGCCGTACTCTAACTTGGGTCCAGTTCAAAACTCACCATAGAAATGATAATGTCCGAATGCAGTGGCAATTATACAATATGACGGGAGAATATTAGGGTTCCCACACCGGACATATTAGGTCAGGGACAAGAAGGGTAACTGTCTTGCACACTAGCCACACGTCTAGCCTGGAAACAAAAACAGTGCACCTCAGCTTCTGACTAGCAGACGCTGAAATAAAATACTAAAATACCAAACTGTGACTTTTTGGCATCCACTTACACCCCTGCCAATTATTCATTTCACCGCTATAACTAGCTTTCAGAGGGCAACCCTTAGTACAATGTTGCCTACGATGAAAACAAGTCTGACCCACCTGGTCTGTGCTTTCGCTGTAGTTTGATTTAGCACAGGTAGGCTGATTTTGAAGATGCATGTTGATATGTCACTAATCGCCGTATTTCGATAATGTCACGCTGAAAGCGTACATGCAATGTGTTCGTTTACACTGCGCGGCAGACACTTTTAAGTCACCCAGTCTTCAAAATTCCTACGGAGTTGGCACATCCTCACACCTTAAAGAAAATTAAGAACAAAGGGTGTTCATAGCCAATACAGCTGGTCCTTGGTTCACGATGAAGTTTCGTTTTCAGGGCAGTGATGTAAGCCAAATTGTTCGTATTGTCCTGTAATGTATCACAAACCAATGCTAACAAAGTAGTACAGTCATTATTTATAAATATTTATACCTTTAGGCCTACTAATAAAAAAAGTAAGTACAGCGATAACTAAGCTTGCCTTTTTTTTGCCAAATGATAAAATATTCTTACACCACTTTTTGCACTGTTCATAACCTTGAAACCTCGTAGGTCAGGCTTGTCGTAAAGGAGGCGGTCCTTAACGTCAACTTAAGTCCTTTTCTTCACATTGTGTAAACAGCTTGAATAAAATTGAGAACGATTTAATCAAAACCAACTATAAAGTGACACTTACAAATGCTAAAGAAATATGGCTTAAGACAAGAACATTTCATTTGTATTTGGCAGGCAAGACAGATAGTATGGGTGGAAGGTGGGAGCCAAAATTGTGGCTTAAGAGAAATTGGCGAAATAGCCAACTTAACAAAGGTGTAATATTTCAACATTTGTTTGTTGGAAAACTAAAGTGAAGACAGTCCTATCCCATTAAGTGACTTTCATCAGAAGGAAAACAAGCAATCGTGGAATCCAGAAAAGTACGCATAACCGCATTTTCCCCTTCATCCCCATTTTCTACCCGAACTGTTTTTCCATCTCTCGCCATTGTTCTCCACTTGCCCATGATTCACTGCCTTCCTATCTCTCTCTCTCTCTCTCTCTCACTCATACACACACACACACACACACACACACACACACACACACACACCCGTGCAAGATTCAGTGAACCCGACTGCCGTCAGCCGGCGTGGCCCAGGAGCAACCAGCTGAATTATTGAGAGCATAAAAGTGCTACCGCTAATGGATCCTGAATAAACACGCTGGCTAAAGCTGCTGCCACGGCTTCCTGAGTTGCCACGGGGCATGAACCGAACAATACGGGAGGGTTGAGGATGCGGCTATAGGAGGTAACTGGCGGCCGTGGTTTCGTCAGAGACTGAGTCGTAATTATGTGACAACTTCAAAGACTCTTGTGGTTTTACTGACAAAACCCCTCTGAAAAAACGGATCAAATAAAAATCTGGCAGACCTTTGAAAGTTTAAGCCATTCTCGTGTCAAGAGACGACACGGTTGTCCAGGCGCTAATTCAGTCAAGCCCAAAATTTCAGAATCACAGAGTAACTTAAAATAACGGTAAAATTCCAATATTATCCAGACAATGATGATATCATGATAAAGCGGTTGAACGATAATTAAATGGAAATTCTCGGTAGAAATTGTGGTAATTACAGTTGGTAGTTGACAGGTTGGGTTGCTAATACAGGAGGTCCTTGGTTTTCAAAGTAAGACATTTGCAAACATCAGCTTTTAGTTTGGAAAACAATGATCAACTTTTTTGCCCATTTTCTGACATGTTACGGACCAAACCAGTAACCTAATGAATCTAGGGCTTCGGCGGGGTCGGGGGGGGAACCCTGCTAAGTCAACTTAAAAAATAGGTTGATGCAGAATTTCTGCCTCGAAGCTCCACCGGGACCAAAAAGAAAATAAATAAAAAATAAAAATAATAAAGGGTCCGCCCGAAACCAGTGTTTCACAAGAACATTTATTGCAAACGGACGCAGTGTTGGGCCACACATAAACAAACAAAAAAAAAAGCATTGCCAAAAACGACAGAGGAGCATTAGTAAGGGATTTTTAAGATACTATTACGTGTGAAAAGTACATATAACATGATGGATGAATGACCTGAATAGTAGTTATGTTTTTTAACCTAAAATGGTAATCCTAGCATGCTAATGCTAATCACGAATGCTAAACGTTTAGGAAAGGCTATTTTTGTTTATGCCATACACTAAGTACCAACATATGTGGTTTAAGGATAGAAATCCAGCCCTCATAAATAAGAATAAAATGCATGTTAGTAGTAGAAAAAAAAGTTTGTATTTTGTATCTTGGTGGTAATTACTCGAGTACTTCAAGATATAGCTATATACTCGGTACAAAAAGATTTGATCGTGACAGCCTTACCTGAATCGTAATCAATTTATGTTCTGGCATTTTCTGCACTGTCAATTTATAATGATGTCCTGTTTTTTAATCAATAGCGATTTAAATATGTTTTGTATCCATTCATTGATTGAAGGAAATTATCGAGAGATTAATCATTATTAACAGTTGTTAGTTGCAGTCCCAGTTTTGTCCAATCTTAGGTTCACCCTTTTGCTGTTTACTAATATCAATATTGTTGTCCATATGGGGCTCTGTTGTCTCTCATGAATGTAAGAGGTGCTCTCCTAAACTTGATAATTAAAAAATGTGTGGAGTCTAAATAAATTGAAAGAATTTTGCGATATTGCCTTACAGTGTAGCAGGTGTGTTGTATGATCCCACGTTGAAAAAGATATGCAAGTTCAACTAACAATGATGGATTGGTGGGTTCAGTCGGTTTTAATGGGATGGAAGATTGTCTCTTTAAATTTGCCAGTGCTGTATTGAGTGTAATAAAGTTGCTAAAATGGCCTTTGCAAAGGCTGTATCTCAACCTTCCATAACTTACATCCTATGTTGATGATGTTTAGACGGAAAACTACAGGAGGTACTCGGTGACCGAGTACCATTCCTACGGTGACGACAACCTCAATTTCTACCTAGGTTGGAATGTGCCTCAGGCTACCACTAATGGATCTATTAATTAGCAATCAATTCCACAAATACACAACAGAATTAGAGACGATCAATTAATCGTTTATCATACTCAAAATGACAAGTGAAATTCTTAGTGCTTAGTTCTATGTGAATGTAGAGTTGGAAAGGATCTTGCCTGCCAGTAATTCTTCTATAATTCTAAAGAAAGCCTAACATGTGACTTGCGAAATCCATACACATCATAAACCAAAATCGTAAGACACAGAAGGGCAACGAGAAGTTAGTTTAATTAGATAAGACAGGGATCCAGGAATGTGGTGCGCACTGGGAATTGTGTATGCGCCAGAATATGTTCACTCCACTCAAACTACTTGTGGATCTAATTGTGACGAGAAAGCAGAGTGCCCTTATTGTCTCCTCTTCTAATGAACATACTCCATGGGAAATGAACAGAGAGAGAGAATTTAAAATAAGAATAGGAGGTTTTCATGAAAATAAAAGAACAAGGGAGCGAGAGAGAGAAAATGTTTGCCGGGAGCTTCTAAGATTGTGACTCAGCCTAAAATGTGCTCGTCTGCAAGCATGAATTGTTTGTGTAACGATGCACTGTGGACTTTGTGTGTGCAGATAAGTTGTATTCCCACAATGAAAAGGGATAAAATACATTTCCTTATGTAAATGTAATACAATAAATAATCCCTGGCTGACAGCTGCAGACCAAAGAAAGAAGACAGATAAAATGCAGGAGAAGTCTAGAATGGATGTATCTGATCATAGCACGGTATTTACTAATCCCAGCGGAAAGATTTTTTCCATCACAAATACCGACATGACTCCTTCTAATAAATGGATATGATGCTGATACCACATCATTATGGTGAGGTATTGTCAGGTCGTTTGCCTCTGGTCGAAGAAGTGAATGGGTAGAGTACATTACTTTTTAGAAAAAATTGTGGGGAAATAGACTTTAGGAGCGGTATTCCCCCAAAACCTGAGGAATATTTTACATCTTGCAGATTGTCAATCACGACCCTCTCCTAAAATCCGTGTACTCAGCATTAAAGCTGGAGTATGTAACATTTTTTTTCTTTAAAAAAAAAAAAAAAAAAACGGCAGTTCCACCCAAGCTCTACGAGAGATGACACAATGCTGATTAAACCTATCAGCTCCTCAAACACCGGTGACATTCCTTGCTTTGGTCTTAACTCAACTCACTTATATCTCAAATTAACTTTCCCCATTGAAATGAATCGAAATGCCATTAATCCGTTCCCCCAAAATTTGCAATATGTTTTTCAGCAATAAAAATAGCACGCTATTGTATTGCACTTAATAAAGATAAACAGTAAGAAGAAGCATTATGTCCAGCACTGGGATGCAAAGACGTAAGCACACATGGCATTAGCCTTTTGTGCCTCCAACCTCAACTCAGTGGCTCCAGAAATAGAGGCTGCCCCTGGCCTTGGCCGTCTGCCTGCTTGCCTTACTACGACTGCCTCCTTTTACCTTCCACTGCACAGCATTTTGCAAACAGATCACATGTCAGCATCCAGCCATCAGGCATCCAAATGCGGAGTGGAGTTTCCACACAGCAACGAGGATGCTTTCGTGTGAGAACAGACCGGGGGAACTTTGAAATTATTGCATCATACCTCAAGGAATCGTGACCTCAAGCGCCTGCACAGAGCAATAATTAACGCAACATACATTTTTTTTTGGGCGTAACAGATGCGGCGAGGGAGTGTGCCATGAAACAATAATGGGGTTAAAATATACTGTACCAGTATGTGCTTACCTTCTTTTTGTCTCTCATTGAGCTCTTGCCTCGCACCATGATTTTACATCCCGTTTCTGCTTCCAACTGTTTGGCCGTGAGTCCCCGCGGGCCGAGGATTCTACCCACAAAGTTATACTGCGAAAGAAACAGAGTGGGAGAGAGCAAAATGTATAAAAATATGGAACAAACCTCAGAAACCGCGAGAAAATAGATAACTAATCACACTTCGGCACATCTCGCATTGTACAACGTAGAATGCTCTACACCTTGTATACGATGAAACCCTGTTCGTTTATCGAGGGAACTACGTTCCCGATACACTCTCTATAGGGGAAAATCCGCAAAATACAGAGACAATATAACAGTTTTTGAAACATAATTCCCCCCCCCCCCCCCCAAGCGCTTTCAACACATTTAAACTCATTTAAATATGCTCTTAAAACACACAGTAAATGTATTCAAACACATACAAATGGAAGCATAAAATGTATAAAAATACTGTATGTATTGTAGCGTCCGTTTTACATAAGTGCCTCTAAGAGGTGGGGCTTGGTGGGTGGCGCGTGACGTCGGCGAGTCTGCGTGTGAGTGTCTGGGCTTGAGCAGTGACCGACAGCAGCTCCTGCTCCAGGCTCTCCTTTCCCACATGCGAGTGCATAATAGCAAGTAAGTATACAGTAAAAAGCCATAAAATTATCACAATGAACTGCAGGATTCCACGGTATAGCGGGGACAAAAGTAGACGAGTTCCGCAAAAAAATCTGCAATATAGCAAGGGCTCAGTAGGTGAACCACAATATAGCAGGGGACATTTTGTCAGATTCCCATTAAACATCATAGCTTTATTATAACACCTGGCCCTCAATTTATGGCTGTACTGGTTTTCCGAGGTAATGAACGATGCACAATGAAGGAGTTTGCACAGTGGTTATGCAGCACAAGAAGGCACGCTCACTTACTGCCGTACTTGGTGTTTTTCATTTGATTCTTTTATGTGGCCGAGAAGTGTCTTCATATAAATATTTACTTTATGTATTTATTAATGTGTTAGCATTGGGTAGCGATAGACTGTACAAACAATGATCCACATACAAATTGGATGACGTCACAGCTATCGGAACAGAACTCAGTCATAAACCGAGAACCCCCTGTATATTCACTCAACCAAACGCAATACATGCACAAATTCAAGAAAAGGTGACCAAGGAGTCTAGTTTTGCCACGATCGGGCGGGAGAAGTGAGTGTCTTTAAATCCAGGTTACAAAATTGTGGAATTCCCTTAAGCACAAGCAACATCCAACATCTGCCATGTCGACTTTGTCACCCGTTTAGCAGGAAAATGTCAGCTTTTACAGGCAGTGTAAAGGGGGCTTGTGACGGAAACCTGCACAGGGGTTGTAGCTGCAGAGGAGTTCGGAGGTTAGCTGAGGTTGTGTGCAAATAAAATGTCTTATCAAGGACTCCTTTTGTTTTTTTGAATTGCTTTGTGACTGTACGAAAAGGAAAAGGGATAAACGGAGGTAATCCCCTCCACTTGGAACTGCCTTCCAATGGGATAAAGGGAAAATGTGTTGAAATAATCCTACAGGGTTGTCTTCCAAAATTAAACGGAAAGAAAGTAGTGGAGAGGGATGCGCTGTGATGCATAAAGATAAGATTAAAATTACGATATGTGAGGCGCACATGTTCAAATGTGATGATATTGCTTTTAGCGCACAACTGCGGCTCGAGGAGTGTAAGTTTGCCAGGACAAAGACGCCAGTGTTCATCTCCAACTACGACGATGAGCCTTGACACAGACGCATTAAAATCGTAAAACACAAGTCACATGCGCTTACTCACTCCGCTGCACCAGTGCCTCTGCAAAGTACGAGAGGGCCATCAACGAAATCACGTTTAATTACACGGGGATTACACATTTAAAAGGACCATGTAAACAAACACAAGGACAGGGGGACAGTCAGGAACTCCAGGCTGCCATTTTGAATGGGTCTGGCTGGAAAGACGCGCCCCACGGTATAAGACATTCCCTATTTTAATCGTCGTGGTGACTAATGTAATGGGATATTTATGAGCGGAACTGCCTGCTGCAGGATGCATGGGCACACTGCCGAAAATGTACAGTGGCCCCCACTGGAGTCTTTGGAAGAAACATGCAGGCACAAAACATGACTCAAACAACATGAGAGATCAGTCTGGATCATAAATTACCTTAAACACGGGTTGATTCTTTTGGTTGACTGACACATAAATGCTCTGCAAAGTACTGTTTGTTGACAGTTTATGAATTAAAAATGTAAATTGATCTTTGTTGTACATGTATGTTTTAGTGGTCCACACAAGGCCATACGCGTCAATGTGATAATGGTTTCCTACGACAGACGGTTACAAGTTGTTCATGCACATCAAGCTTGTAACGATGTACCGTATTTTCACAACCATAAGGCGCACTTAAAAGTCTTACATTTTCTCCAAAATGGACGGGGCGCCTTATAATGTGGCAAGCCTTATGTGTGCACCGAGTTCCAACATCTATAAATGTTGTTGTGTGATGAGCACTCCGCTTGACTTTTTTTTTTTTTTTTGCATTTCCTGCCGACACGCTCCTTACACAGAGGAAAAGCGGACATGGCTGAGGACAGGGGAAGGGTGCGTGAAGGAGGATGCTAAAGCCACACCCCCAGTAGGTATATAGCGCCGGGCTGTGTATTGTGCAAAACAACATCAGTGTGGCTAAAGACCCCCGAAAATGGCGCCTACAAAGAGACACGCTTACGAAGCACAGTTTAAGCTGCAAGCGGTCAGTTACGCGGAGGAACATCGTTATCGAGCAGCCGCAAGAGAATTCAAGATCAACGAATCCATGGTTCGCAAGGAAGCAGGAAAACAAGCTTCGCCAAGTCAAGACGACGAAGCTGAGTTTCCGCGGGAAAAAAAGAAAACCAAAACACGGAAACAAGGCGAGGTGACCAGAGTTGGAAGACCAACACGAGGAAGCAGGAAAACGAGCTTCGCCAAGTCAAGATGAAGCTGAGTTTCCACGGGAAAAAAAGAAAAACAAAACGCGGAAACAAGGCGAGGTGGCCCGAGTTGGCCCGAGTTGGCTGCTCAAAAACATTACGTTTCTTATGAAAGGATTTCAGTACTCTTTTCATCAAACAAAATAATGGTGCTCGGCTGTTGTCTTCACCGCCAAGTGAGTTTTTGCCTATGAAGGTTTGTTCTGAATCAAAATACGCGTTTTGAAGGACAGTTTTGGTGCCCTTCGAAGATACTCGTAAAAAAACATGACGTTATAAAACATGTTTTCATTATTTGTTGGGCTACATGGTTTTAGCTTAATTTTATAACATTGTAAAGACATTCAGCTTTTGTCCTCAGAGTCTTGGCTTGCGAAGCTGTGTTCAGGAGTGGAAGTCTGTATTTTGCAGGACATCTCTGGCATCCAATGGAGGTGTTTGTTCAAAACATGGGGTAATAGAACACATGTTCATTGGTGGTTTAATTACACGGGTTGAACTTGGTTTATTCATAAAAAAAATAACCACATCCTAAGCACCTTATGATGGGTCTTTGCCTGAGAAGTTTTGGTGACAAGTGGAAGTATGTCTTGCCAATGGAGATACTTGGTAAAAACACACAGTTACAAAACACATTTTGGTTTATCATTGTTTTAACTTGGCTGATAGATTATTGAAATAACAGCAATCATCTCTTGTCTTCAACGCTTTGAATCTTTGCTTGAAAAGCTGTAGTCTGAAGCAGAAGTACGCATTTTGAAGGACATTTCTGGTGGCCAAAGGAGATACAAACGTGTCAAAATAATAATAAACATTTTAATTGGTTGTTTTTCTACATTGCTTTAGCTTGGTTTATTAAAACAAAAATAAGTGAAAATCAGCTTTTTGAGTCTTTGTGTTGTGGTCTGAAGTAGACGTTATTTGAAGGAGAGTTCTGGTTGGGATTTGAGATACTCAGAAACATGGCATTACAAAACCCGACTTTGTTGGATGTTTAGCTACATGGTATTAACGGTACATGCAGGAGCACAGAAATCATCTATTAACGTCAAAAAGGTGGAGAGGAAGTAATTATATTCCCTATCCATTCGTGATAAAACAAATTTCCTTGTAGGATGTAGATGGCTGTATCGATGGCGAATTTATTTATTTTTTTTAAAAACATACAAAACACGAATATATTTATTATCGGAATCACATTCGCAGACCACAATATGGATAAACTATGTGTTGATAGGAGTATAAACTGGAAACAGTTCAACAGATTAACGTGCCAAAAATCAAAGTCACAATGAAAGAGCAATTCAATATTTTTTTTATGGCAGCTCCTCTTGCTCCCAATGACAATCGCCGCTCTCCGAGGACACGGATATGTTGATGACAATTGTAGTTGACAGTAAGCCTGTCGCTCTCATTAACATATTCATGAATGAGAAGAGCCGAGACAAATAAAGAGTGAAAAGGTTAAGGAGTGGATGACATGCAAGTGCTAAGGTAAAAGACACTAATATCTTTGTCACAAGCAGTGGAGAACTGTTGGAAGGAAGGAAGAAAGGGGGGGGAAAAAAGAAAGAAAGAAAAAAAGAATGTTAGCCCAAAGCCACCGCTCCATTCTTTCTGGCGGGTGTGGGCCAGTGTGTCACGTGTGTTTTTATGGAAACACATACTTGCTTGAGACATGAAACCAACCACAGATGGTGGAAAAATCCCTCAAATGATAGATTCTTCTTGAGACATCTGAATACAAATTTTAGAACACTCTCAATCAATCTTTGCGATGGAATAAAACGTAATTTCGCCTTCAATGATCAGTCTCCCCGAACCAAAGCCTTGACAATTTGCTATAAAAGGTGCTTTCCACTATATTAAAAAAAACAAGGAGGAGACATTGGAGAAGCTTGACCTTGCCAGGAAATCCCCTCATTGCAGGCAGAAGAAATATGATGGATGCAGCTCCCTCTTTATTACATATCAACCTTTAACGATTAGCATGACCTGGATGACTTACAATCTACACATTAAAGTCTACTTGGTACTGAGCAGGTTAACCTCAATCAAGTAAACCAGATTTCAAGTAAAAAAAAAAAAAAAAAAAAAGTATTTTCATGCCCAGTTATAGTGTAGTACATCCAGCCATCAGCACATCCCACGATAATTACTGGCCCAATACCAAGAGCTGTATCATTCAGAGGCACGCTGGTCGCCATTGGCCACCAGCCAAACAGCTGATGTTGCCTTACGCCTCGTGACAGTCATGGATCTTTTTTCAAATATTCTTCGCATACGACACCAAAAATACCCAATATCCGCAGTAAATTAGCATATAATGTAATAGCTAAACTTTACACGATCAGGACTTTTGGGGCCGATCACAGAGTTTAAAAAACGATAACCGATCACCGATCTGATCACAAGATGGAGCGATGTGTCTATTTAAATGACCTGTTCATTTACTGTATATACTTGTGTACTTAATTGCTCAAAAAAAAATATTTACAATAAATAATGGATCTTTGTTAATCTATTTATGCCAGTGAGGCATAGTGATAGAACAAATGAATGGTCTTCTATTACATGGCAGGAAGTACATACAGTAATTAATGTATTCAATTTGCGTGACATTTTTGTTTGTTGGTGTGCTGTGAGATTTTTCAATTGTAAAATATGTGCCTTGGCTCCATAAAGGTTGGAAATCACTGCTCTAGTCAGGTCATGTATTCTAATCAGTCAGGTCAAACCAACATTACAACATGACAGAAATAATGGGTGCTAACTTACTTTAATGAAATTATTTTATTGTAATTAAATTACTTCACCCACACCGAAACTTTAGAGCATGAGTCGACAGAACGGCAGCATGTTTACGCACAACCGTTAGTGCTACGCTACATAACGTTCTGTAATGATATTTTATTTTTCCAAATTAGAAAGACTTCCGTGAACTTCAGATGAAACTGGTGGGGTTCCGTACCGCCAACAAGGCTAAGAACCACTTATTTAGAGGGTAAAAAAACAAGTCTATTTGAGTAGACGCAAGTGGGAGACACACCTGGGGATGAATTGATCCACGGCGTCTATCCTAGCAAAGGCCACTATTTGAGGAACTACATCAAACCAAAGTAAGCCAATCCCAAAGTCATTTAGTCACATGTAGACGGTTGTTTTTTTCCATTTCGAACAAAATGTTTTTATTCATCCACATAAAAATGCATTTTGTTAAAAGCAATAGGTGGCACAATTGCGGTCATTTAAGGACATCAGAAGCATTTGTTGAAAATTAATTTAGGCAAATTGACGAAAAATGGGATTATATACAAGCATATCCTGCATTGTGCCCTGAAATTGACTTGACCAGTCCAAGGGTATACCCCGCCACTTGTCTTAAGTCAGTTGAGACCAAAAAAAAAAAAAGGATGGATGCATCTAGAATATCACCTAACAGGGAGTTTTCCCAAAAAGTATGGTTTCAGTGCCCTAAAATGCAGTTTACATACCAAACCGTTTATAAAGAGGTTTTGAAGAAATGCCAGGTTTTGTGGTGTGCAGAAGCCCAAAAGTGTATTTTTCCAACACACACTCACAGTTTCAGCTCTTCTATACACGTATAACACCAGGATCATAGTGGACCAACGCTTCCCCTGTGCGCCTTATCGTGAGTTCAAAGTTTTCATTGTTTTCCAAAACATACAAATACAGAAAAGCGCCTTGGTGTGCATCTAAAAACCACGGGTGTGTGTGTGTGAGACACAGTCAGACAACACACACCAGCACACAAAGCCCCCTTCAGGACAAGGGCTTACAATGACATTAAAGGGACTTCTTTTTGGAGCCCCAGTTATCGCTACACCACAGGCGGGTTATGTTGTGTGCATATCTATGCTTGTGCCGCTGTGTGTTTGTATGTGAAACCACAATGTGGCATGAACTCTTGCAGACATCTACAGCCGACTGTCACTCGTGCATGTGTGTGTGATGAAACAATAGCAGTTGCATCAACAATGTCCGGAGACGCAGGACAATTGTTGCGTTTGTTTGTGGCGGTGTGGAGACAGGAAATGAGATCAAGCTGAGGGCTCTGGGTATGTGCGTGTAAGGCTTAAGGGGCCGTGCGGAGAATACCAATGACATATTAGCTGGCCTTGTGGGTTTATGGAAATGAGGACTGCTTCATCAATGTATCAGAGCAAGGTAAGATTGACACTTATTCCCGAAAATGCCACCTCTCTTCCTTTGTTTCTTGTCTTAATTAGGGCTGCAGCTATCGAACATTTTTAGAATCAAGTATTCTACCGATTATCCCAGCGATTAATCCCATAAAAGCAGATTTTGCATCATTAAAGACAAACAACTGTGCATTTAGTTTTGTCCACTTGAGGTTGCCAGCCTCACATTCTACTGTCGTATCTCTAACTTTATGGCTTTAAAGGCGGGTCCTGGCCTAGTGGGTGATGTAGACCTCAGTGATTGAGAGTGACGAGTTAACTATTTTACCTGTAAACCAGTCTGCGTGTTGACAGACAAGGGGTGAGCTATGGCCGCCAGTGTGCTTATTACGTGTTTGTTTTTCTTAGTTTGTTCAATAAAACGATTGAACGTGCATCTGCAAATATGTCGATCTTTGACCAGTTGCATTCTAACCTTTATACATTCTCTTGTGGTACAGATTGCGCTTATCTTCCTTGCTACGTTAAAACTGATCCCAAACTTTGGAAAGTCTGTCTTTTACTGACTTTCCTCCTGGCTCGTCGACATCTCGCCAACTTATTTCTACACAGAGTGGTGCGTGCGACTGCAGTAACAGTCTGTGACGAAACATTTTCCCTGCGAAGCTCTGAGGCAGAGATTTAGCTTCGACTTTTTTTTGTTAGTCAAATTATTTGAGTTGTTTGATTAATCGGTATTCTTTACGTAATCATTTGGCGAAAGCAACATTTCTGAAGAGGCCACTGACGTAACATTTACAGTATTAAGCTAGTCTTATTTTATTTGCGCAATTCATGGATTTAGTCATTTTAAACTGTATAACCTTTTGGGCGATTACCAGTAGTCTTACTTTTAACCTGCAAGTGGAGTGACTGGGTGTGTCTGAGGTTCAAAGTTTTTTCTTTAGCTGTCTTTAATATTTACTGTTTTTAAAGCAGAATTTTATTTTTGTATGGCCCATTGCGTTGCACACAAAATGCAGTGAACGGTCATCCCCTCAATTACGTTCAGCGCTGTAGATTCCAGCCCAAAAGTTCCTGAACCTACCCCACTAAATGGGTTTTGTTTTGGTCTCAGAAAATAACCCAGCAACTAGATAAAGACAATATTGCTTGTGGTCCAAACCAATATTGGTCCTCCAAAAGTTTCTAGCTCTAGGGGTAAAGTTCATGCCGTCAAAAGTTCGTTATTCAAAAATACTACTATATTTGATGCATTACTTCTGCCAGTTCTGTGTAAAAATCAACCAGTGTTGTTGGAATTCTATCAAACTGTTTTATTTTATTTTAATTGCCATTTAGTTGGTGACGCCAAAATATTGAATTATAATGCATGATGCTATATATTATTATGTTCCAGCCATCTTTAACTATAATTGATGACCCCTCATCAAAGGAATCTCTTTTACTGATGCCGCCAATCTATAGTTCAAGGTGGAGAACAGTGTTGGAGTCAATACCTGGAGTCATCTAAACACTCACACCACAGAAGCTCACACGCCACCTGCTGGCTGCTTGCCTTCGGTCGCGCATTCATCTTTTGAGGCACGAAACCCAAAATGCACAGCGACTGGCACATTTCAATAGGACAGAGAGGAAAATGGAGATGAGATATGGGCAAAAACTGCAGCAGTGTGCCCTATATGAAAGGTCTAAGGGCACGAGGACCTGTATGATGGTACAAGGTACAAGGTAAATTTTGTTTTGATTCCACCGGTGACATTTTAGCCTGAAAGCCCTGTAGACTTCAAAGCTCTCTTTTTTAGCACATCCAGCATTTAGCACCTAATCCGTGGCCTCCTTTGATAATTCTGTTTGGATTTATTGTGGGGTTGCAGGCAGAGTGGAAATAGGCAGGAAAAATGGAAAGTGTTCAAGATTGACATCGGCTCAGGGTTCAGAGCGAAGAAGCGAGCAGAGTTCACCCGCTTAGCAAACATTGACACTAAAGGAAGAGTGGGAAAAAATATGAAGTAAGAGAACTAATGTTGAACCTTTCAAAAGTCAAAACTGTATTAGACGTTTTTTCTATTTTAAAGATGGGCATATGCTTAAATGTGACTTAATTCAAACTCTTCTTCGTGTCTGTACTGGACAGCCAGGCCACATTATTGTCTTTCTCATCAGATTTCTGATGAACCAGAAATCTTCATCGGGAGTGACCAATCCTCCGTATAAATTGCTCAATTTACGACTCATGCTCAGACATGGAATCACCTCGGCTCAAATCTTAGTCGACTATCCAGATCATTCTATCCAAATTGAGTGAAAGGCGGATTACACCCTGGACTGGTCGCTGGTCATCGTGAATAGGTTATTCATCCCACAGCACCTGCTTGAAAGTCAACTATCTGCCATAGAAATTCTGCAGCCTCTCTGGCATTGTGCAGAGGTGAGATGTTAGGCAGTACATTTGGAAGCCTGGTAATGACTTAAGGGGGGGGTCAGAAGGATACCAGGTGCCAGTATGATAAGAGATGACACCCCCCATGGGAATGAGCTTAATGACTCTCTCTTTCCTGGGATGTGGCTGAGTAATTTCGCAGCAGAGACGCAACAAGGTGCAGGACATCCAGTCTTCTACAACCAGGCTTCTTATGTTCCCCCCCACTTTGTGCAATGCGGTACAAAACGACTTTTGAGGCACCTCAGCTGAGTTTCCACAATCTAAACACTGACAGACCACTTAAATTTAATGCAACTCTAGTTATTTCAATTGGTGGATACTGTATGTTAGCATTATTAACAGCACATATTCTATTTTAACTGATATTTTAAGGTTTTGTGTCCCACAATCTTTTGTTAGGAAAACCCAATACAGGAGGTCAATGGTAGTGTCGTCACAATACCAAAATTCTGACTTTGACACCCGTTTAAAGTACAGTGAACCCCTGTTATTCGTAGGCGATAAGGACCAGGCAATATCGCAAACAGCAAAAATAAAACAACGCTAATAATTGTACTTAGTGTTATCCATTGAATTGATTTATGGTGTTTTTCATACAAATATGTAATTATGACTTTACTACTTTGTCACTTACATATTATGGTATGTTCCGATTTGCATACAAATTACTCCGCCATCGGAACGGAACTCTGCCATAAAACGAAATCCCCCTGACCTAACATTTCTGTCATCAAATTTGAATGATTTTGAGGGGAAGCACTAAATCCTGGGATATTGTCAGCCTTCGAAGGATGCAGGCATTGAATTGGCGCTCTTATTTGTGTATTATTTTCACCATTTGGACAAGGATAATTTAGTCAAGACGCCCCCCCTTCAAGTGTACTCAGTTATTTGCTGCTTTAGATTGTTACACTACTGCTAAGGTGATCAGTGTATGTGTACTATAACTGCGAAGGACGGAACGCAGTGGAGTCTGCACAGTATTTTGAACCAAGGCGACCTGTCTTCAATCCAGCTTGACATTCAGTGATCGGTTAATACATATACAAAGGGAATAAACGGGTGCCATTTTTAAAGATGCCCATCCTTTCTGATGCCTGAAGGTCAACGTAAATAACGTGCCGATCTGTCATCCGGTTTGCCCGTGTGCACGCGAGTGTGCGCTTGGAAGAGAAGCGGCACCACAGCACCAGATAGCATTTAATTGAAGGTGGACGCTATCAGATAGCCTGTGACTGAGCTGTCAGTCAAGATGCAGTCGCCACGGTGATGCTCGACAGAGCTCTGTGCACTGCTGACGGCACTGGCAAACGGCTGCCTTTTAAGTATGGGAGATGAGAGAGATGCATGACCAGACACAAACAGGCAGACTAGGACATTTTAATTACGTACAATTAAATGATATGCAGGTGGGAAGCACAATATTATATGTATGGTGTAAAACGGACATTCAGTAGAATCTCCAAATTTTGTATTTTTCCAAAAGTAAATACTGTAAAATTAATTGATTCATTCCAGGCTCAGAATGTTGCCGTCATAAAACATTTGGTCAATGTTTTAGATATCATTTTGACATTCCTGACTGTCTGACAAGTATAAAAGAGAATTTAATTATTATGTAATGTAATAAATAAAGCTAAACTAACATTTTCTGATGCACCGAAAGTTCAGCGGCCGAAATGTTTCACCTGAAAATAGCCCAAAAGTGCATTTTCTGTTTCGGACTGAAAGAATTTTAACATCGAAACACACATTCAGAACAAAAATAAATGTCTATATAACAACAATAATTCAAATTTGCATGTTGCAATGGGAACCGCGTGGCTTTATCGTCATCATCCTAGCGGCTAGACCAACCTGCAGCATCGCTTTGGTCGTCTAACCTTGCTGCTTTCCGCTGTTCGGCTGCTAATGTAGAATGCTTGTTGCAAGCTATGTATATGCGCCGCCCCAGCTAACCTACAAGCTACAGCTAACGTGGCTAAATATGATGCCAAGACGCAGATGCGAACGTGGCTAAATATGATGCCGAGCTGCGGAGACGAGCCGATCAGATCGGTGTAAAGTCTTGTGTTGAATGAGCGATACTGTTACCTAAGTGGTGTTTTACAGGTATTGTATAAATGTTACATGTTGTATAATTAGTGTATTTATGTTTTGAACTGCATTTTAAATGTATTTGTCTAATTTGAATCAATTGCTCATTTGGTTATGGGAAACCACACCCTTTCCTATATTCCATTTTCAGACCTTTATCACACGTTTCCATGGTGGCATTGAGATTTGCTGACATTTCGTGTGACATCACAGGCAAGGGTGGTTTTGTGGACTTTTCATCATATTTTCACAGAAAATGTATTTTGACCTGCAAATTGTTCGACTTAAGAGTTTTTGACATATACTGTAGAAGTCCTGTACAGCACTCAGGCCCTACTATGACATTGGAAGCGAGGACACATGGAAAAGATGGAAAAACAACGACGACGAAGCTTTAATTTAATGTGAGTGAGACGTCATAAATTGGCGTACTTATTCCCCAGTGTTTTTCCCCCAACGGGCCTTTAAGGAGGGGAAATCTGGTGAATCAGATGGAAATTTGAGAGGTAGAAAATGTTCCCTGGTCCAGGCCCAATCATCATTACCATTTCCTCAAGCACTGGCCAGATGGAGATAAGAATTTTCTGCTTTTTCTCCACCATTTCGGACCTCTTAATTTTCACCCTGATCCATAACAAAACAGAACAAAACAAAAAAATTCGAGAATACTGTACATGGCTAGTGCACCTGTGGAAGCTCAAGTTTTTTTCCCCCTCTAAGAATAGAGACTAGAATTCCATTAAGACCTACCGCTGATTTCCCCTGGTTCCAATCACCACACCTATTTATAACAAAGCTATCTGTCATTTTCTCTGTTCTTGCAGACATAACGACCACACGCGAGAACTAAAATAACTGTGACAAAGTATCCGAGATATACATGTGCCATTCCTGCCGAGTTGTCTGTCCTTTTGAATAAATGTGCATGTCTGGTAAGGTCATCACTGAATCATCTCAGCCACCAGGGGGGAGCCTAATTAATTTAGTAGCTTTCCTGGCAGCTTGTAAACACAATGCTAACTTTACGGGCCCTGCTCAGTGCAGTGCAGCAAAGGGGAAACGCATGACGGTCAGCTGAGGACCCGAAGCATTTAAATAGTCACCTCTGTGTGAAAGTCACGCAACGTGCTTTTAAACCTCCCCTTCCATTAAAGCACAAAGTCACAGTCTCAACCCAACTCAACAACAGAGAACCCCCACTATTTGCATGGGGATAAGGACTGACCCCTGCCACTAATGGCGAAAATCTGCCCGTAACGCCCAACCCAAAAAGGTTCATAATTGCATATTGATGCCACCAGATGCCACTTTTTCTAGTAGACAAGACTATGGCCCGACTAAATTAAGCGCCTACCCTCACTTCGACATAGTTGCTTGTCCCCAAGATGGCGTCAAAGCAATAAAAGCAAAGCAATATTTTTTTGAGATGTGGCTTTGGCTATAGCACAAAAACTGGGTATAGGTGGGATTTTTTTTTTGTGAATTACAGAGGGTAGCCCCCCATCCATCCATCCATCCATCCATTGTCTTCCGCTAATCAGAGGTCGGGTCGCGGGGGCAGCAGCCTCAGCAGGGAAGCCCAGACATCCCTCTCCCCAGCCACTTCCTCTAGCTCTTCCGAGGGGATCCCGAGACGTTCCCAGGCAATCAGAGAGACGTAGTCTCTCCAGCGTATCCTGGGTCGTCCCCAGGGACTCCTCCCGGTGGGACGTGCCCGTAACACCTCACCGGGGAGGCGTCCAGGAGGCATCCTAAACAGATGCCCGAGGCACCTCATCTGGCTCCTCTCAATGCGGAGGAGCAGCGGCTCTACTCTGAGCCCCTCCCGGTTGACCGAGCTTCTCACCTTAACGGTAGCGCCCCCCCCAAAAAAATTAATTGCATAAGCAAACTCCAGAATGCCAAGCTGCAAATATGTGGCGGCTCATTGTATAAATTATTACACACACACACAGTACATTATTACATTATGGTAGATTGAATTACATTATAGTGTATTATAACTCTTCATGGGGGACTTTGATGACCAGTGCCAGTAGAACCTCCAAATTTCAATGTCCTAAACAGGTAAAATTTGTTGGGGAAAAAGCCAAATAAATATTGGATGTTTAACCGTCGGCGAGTGAGCATCTTAAGATTTTGTTCGACTTTTTATTCAGCTTTTAATTGTTGATATTGTCACGCTAGTATAACAGTATAACAGGCAGACTGACAATAAACTGAATGTACATTGCTAAGTCGGCTGTGTTTAGTCTTTTTATGAGGGGGCTCGCTTCGTAGGCAAATGCAATAATCAAACATCCAGCCATCCATTATCTGAGCCGCTTATCCTCACAAGGGTCGCGGGAGTGCTGGAGCCTATCCCAGCAGTTTTGGTTGATTATTTTTTAACTTGACAGTAAAGAGTAGTTTTTGTTGTTGTTGTCTTATAAGATAGATAGCAGTTAACATATTAAACTTATAAATATCCCAATCCAATCCAATTTATAAGCCACATTAAAAAGTTGCTCAAAGTGCTGTACATCAGAGGATCTAGAATATAAAAAGTAATAAAAATATAACAATAATGTTAACAACTTGCAGTGACCGTACTCTTGATAAAGGTTTGACAATGAAGTCACTTTGGAATTCCATTGTTTCCTATGGGAATAATTGGTGACATAATCGGCGGCATAATCAGAGGACAACCAGCATTCCTACACCTTTAAGGTTCTACGTTATATTCTATGGCGGGTCCAGAGGCTAAACTAATTCAAGCCAATCCTCAGGTATGCCTTTATCAAATCTCTCAATAGAATAACGCTGCCCATGCCTGGCTGAGGCCATGCGTTTCTCTCCTTAATGCTTTTTGTCCTTCATCAACTCTGCGTTTATTCATTTCCTGGAGCAAGCTGCTGGGATTACAAAGAAAAACATGGCACCACCTCTCGATGCATACGCCCAAAATTTGATGGATACACATTGCAGACATTCCTAAACAGCACCACCAACAATTCGATCCCCCCATTCTCATCAACAGCCTCAGCTGGTGGACGGCTTAGCCCCAAACCACAATACAAAAGATGTCGGTACTTACGTCTGGGTACTCTTTGACAGGCACAAACAGTTTTTCCTGCAGGTAGACCATGGGTCCCATAGGCTCGGGCAGCTCCAGGGGGTGTCTGTCCACAAGGCCATTGACTGTGTCGCTGTACATCTGTTTGCGTACTCTGTTGATCTCTGAAAAAAAAACAACACACACAAAAAGAACACCCCATGGTCAGTCAATGGGGGAAATTTTTTTTACAAGTGTCTATTTTTTAAATTGGTAATTGATGTGTCACTCGTATTGATTTTTAATTTTTTGCTTTGAGGCAAAGTGTTAGGTAAAGCTTGTTGAAACAAAAGAAAAACAGTTTGACAGGAGAATAACCAAAGTTGGCCTGGTTTTAACAGCTAGCAATTATTTAGAGAAGCAGCTGTACATAGTGGAGACAAGAGTTGCTGCATAATGAGAGGGTAAAAGGCCACGCAGTCCAATAGCAATCTGCAGGGACAGGGGGCAGTTTATGTGAGCGGGTCACAGCAGGGCGGAGGATCAATGTCTGCGGTTGCAACACCCATTACTAAGTGACACAAATTTTGGTCACATGCGCTAACTTGTTGTGCCGCCATTT
Source organism: Phyllopteryx taeniolatus (assembly GCF_024500385.1). Taxonomy (NCBI): domain Eukaryota; kingdom Metazoa; phylum Chordata; class Actinopteri; order Syngnathiformes; family Syngnathidae; genus Phyllopteryx; species Phyllopteryx taeniolatus. Next base: position 5,577,392 of record NC_084514.1, on the reverse strand, counting down.
AAGCATAGGTGTCAAACCCAAGGTCTGGGGGCCAGATGCGGCCCACCACATCATTTTATGTGGCCCGCGAAAACAAATCATGCTCATCAACTTCCGTGATTTTTGCTAAAATCTGTACCCAAATTCCAAATTGTCATAATAAATTGTCCTGTTGAGATATTGCATTTTTCTGTTACCAAACCCTTCTTCTACAGTAACTTAAACAATACTTGAACAAACTATTATCCTTGTATTTTGATTTCAAAACTTGTTATCCCTCAATTTGTTGTGTAATGATAATAATATGTTTTGGTGACGATTAAACATTTGTATGGTTTCACTGTTCTAACGGCCCTCTGAGGGAAATCATAACTACAGTGCGGCCCGGGACAAAAAAAAACATAAAAAAATTTGAGCTGAACCATCAAGGATGTATGCAGGATTCTACATAGACTTGAATTATCACATGGAATCACATTAGGGCGGTTGGGAGAGCTCTATATTAAAACACCACCAGGGGAACTTGACACTTGGCTATAGATAACATTTTAAAAGTACCTCCTAGTGGCCTCCAAGTCTTAACCTTGCACTGGAACACATTTAGATGGTGGGTCAGATCTATATACAGTACAGTAATTATCCCATAAGCAGGGGGACACACGGGGAAAATGTTTAAAATAATTTTTTTAGAACTCCTTTGTATGGATGCAATTATATAGCTCAATAATTCCCCAACAACTAGAGGAATTACCCACTGAGTTACTTTACGGGGGGAATTCCTGCTTCGGACTGTGTGATTGATGGGCTTGTCGACACACGACGTGAACATCTGGCCTACAGTTCTGGCAGACAACACCTTTGGGACACATCAGTTTTGTGGCTCGGACCCTCCCATAGAGCTCATCACTCAAGTACACCAATTCGCTCAGTCATTAAAAAAAATTAAAAATGAAATTGAAAAAAATTTAAAAAGTCATTATTGTAGAACTAATACAGTGCAGACCTCGATTAAGCCCCAGGTATCCTACCTCTACAAGGTAACTTAACTTCAATTATCTTTTTTTCCAGGGAATTTTTTTTTTGTTTTGGTTCAGTTGAAATAATGCAGATTTATAGCTAACTTTCTGCACCTGCTGACTAATTTCAGAGCCTGGGTTACCTCAGTTTTCACTTTCCTGTCGTCTGTAGCAAAGTCCTATATAAAGAAATACTGGACACTGTAAACTCCTCGCAGTGCTCTGTCATTGATTAAATCGCCGTCACGTGGTTCATGAGCACCATTTTGTTACCCAGCGTTTCCACTTTTATATAGCCTACCATCGCTAGTAAGAAAATATTGTAATGCACTTGCAAGTGATCAAGGACAGATGCACTTGGTGCATTTTCATTCGCTTTATTGAACAAACAGTACAGTAACAACAACAACAAACGCGTAATACTGTACGTGCATATACAAGCAGCCATGGCCACAACTGGCCATAATCACGCTAACAACCTGTTGATTGCCGGGTTATTAACCCGGCAAGCAACATGCACACTGGCTAACCGGAGCTAACAACAGCCAACAACACTCAATCGCTGACGCACATCACTCACCAGGCCAGGTCCAACCTTTTAAAGCAACACCCAATAAAAGTCATAGATCCTACAGTGTAGAATGTGAGGATGGCAACCCAAAGGGGACAAAAATAATACCTGCACCTCACATGCACATTTTATATTGGTATTGTTGTTTAATAACGCAAAATACATTTTTACCTGATTAATCAGGATAATTGGTAGAATACTCGATTCTAAAAATATTCGATCGCTAGAGGTAGAAAACTAGTTGAGTCTGAATTAATAGGACATCTTTTCTAGTTGCGTTCTCGTAGTGGACACATTCTAATGCGATTAACAATTAATTCCACTGAAAGACCAGAATTCAGTTTCAGTTAATGGACTAATTGCACTTACTGTTTTTAATGTGATTATTTTATATTTGCAGCTGAGAAGTGTTTTTAATACAAATATTTACTGTAATAATGACTTTATTATCGTGTCAGTGAAAGTTAGTGATTGACGACTGCGCGTTCTGAAATTCAGATTCCGTTGACATTGTAAACCAAGGACCCCCGGGCATATGTTCATCTTCAGGACAAAATTCTATGGTTTACAATTGGGTACCAGTCCAAGGTTTGCAAAATTATGGACGTCCTTGTTGAACAGATTTACGACAGGCCTTTCCATAAAACAGTCGATTGCAGAGTGGCGAAATGACAAAGCTTTTGGTGGCTGTTATGATTGATCGGCGCTGTGCACACGATGGGACAGATGTTCATTCGGCGCTGCATGTTTGTAAAAGGCGGCCCACTGCTTCTTCCTGAAATAAAACGATTCAAAAATATTGGCAAAGAGGAAGCAAAGCAGATGTAAATAAAGTGATCTGTAAAATTGATCATAAGCAGGAACATTTTAAAATGGTTTTATATGAACCTAGAAAAAGCAAAGTGTGAAAACAACCACTGGCACCCCTTTCCCATCCTCCCTCCGCCCCCTATTTCTATTTCCCCTTGCTGAAATGCCACATTAACATAAGGGGCCGTGCTAGGCTATCAGTGGGGACGTGTAGCATTTGACAACCACTAATTTCAATGCAGGGAGTCCTTTCTGAAGCTCACCGAAAAATTGCCCCACACCTCGCCAGAGTGACAAAATCATTTGTCTAGCTGTCCGGTGTGGCAGAAAAGGCTGATTGTGCGAGAGAGATAAGGGAGGGGAGGGCCGAAAGCCGCTATCTTGGGAGAAGAAGTGACAAACAAGAGACAAAAGGAATATTAACAGACAAGGGCAGGCCAACGAATGTTCTTAAAACGATGGCAGCAGACGGCAAGATTCAGTGATACCTCAATTCTCAAACACCTTAAAGCATTAAAGCAGGGGTTTCAACTCATTTCCTTTCCTCAGAGGACTGTTATGACTGTGAAACCATAAAAATATTTAATCATCTCATCGTACTACATTTGCGCAACAAATTAATGGATAACTAATTTTGAAATCAGAAGTCAAGGATAATAGTTTGTTGAACTATGGTTCAGATTACTGTAAGGGGTTTGACAATAAAAAGAAATGCTTGCAACATCTAAACATTATTTATTACATGACAATTTCAAATTTTCTGAGTGAAAATGTAGACTGCCACTGTTAGCTTCACACCTTGGCTAACTGCCGATTGCATCTAATCTAAAGTTCTCAGTGGTTTGTGTGTGTGTTACGTTTACGTTTACTTTAGCGGTACATTTTATATACAGTTGTACCTCGACTTAGAAGCTGTTGCTTGGCTGATTTTTTTTGCCTTGTTTTGCTGGTGTTGATTTCAGTGAATGAGTGACAAGCAGCAATTTGGGAGATAGCAACCAGTTCTTCAAAAACAAACAAAAAAAAAGGTGACGTGAGCTTGCTTCAAGCTGTTTATTTCCACTCCCAGTTGAGGTTTACTCTCAAACTATACGTAAAAAAAACAAGAATTACACAATGTATGTAACCAAACCGCACAACGTTGCTTTATGACGGTCCGGTAGCTTAAATCTAACAGACAATGTAAAACGCCATAGACAGGCTAGCGAAACTAGCATGAATGTCGTTGTAATTATAAGCCTTTAACAACAGATATTTGAACACAAATGGTGAAGCAGCAAATGCAAGCAATAAATTTAACAATACTCACGTGTATATTTCTTATGCTTTGCGAAAAACAAATAGTACTGCAGCTTGGATGCGACAGTCAGTGTGAGCACCCTCAATTCTATAGGTCTTGTATGTACGTATGCGTGTTTTATACTGCCCCCTGGTGGTCAATGGGCACACACCAACAGGAGCAGCATAATGTCCATTTAATTAAAGCATGAAATTATGATGCAAAAACGTTGTAAATTCTTTATATTGTATTTAATTGTTAAAAATGTAAGTTTTATTAGGTACAATACTTCAAAAAACAGTTTTTATTGTTGCTGTTTGTGGGCGGGAGGAGGGCGGGGGACAACATTTCAGTAATTTAAAAGGGGAAAGTTGATTTGCGATACAAGTGATTTGAGTTTCAAGCGTGGTCACAGAACGAATTCAACTCGTAAGTCAAGGCACAAGTATATGTGCAACAATGTTTAAAACAACTACCCCTCAATCTTCATTAACAGTGTGTTACATCTATTACTGTCTGTACGGTAAATAGAGGTTTTATAAGGAACAGGTTTGGACTTGAACTAATTATTCCAAATATAATTGATCTCAATGAGAATTAGTTTACAATGCAAACTAATTGGAAGCAGGACAAATACTGTTCCTAGTTCCTACTTTGGAAGTTCTACTGTACCATTATGTTACTGACCGGTTATTCCACTCAGCAATGTGCCACCGTCATCTGCAAGCTGACTTGGCAAACACATTCGTATACATACTGCTTTCCTGTCAAGAGTTGACTGTTTAGGTAAAAAGAGGGATGCAAAATGCATACAAAGTCCTAATTGTCCACTTTTCCTCAGACAAAAGGAGAGGAAGAAGGGAAATGAAAATCGTCCTTGAGAGTGGGTGAAGGGTAGAGAGGAAGAAGAAAAGAACTGCTGAGCAAGCAGATTGCAGCTGTATTCACACTTCATTCCCCCCACACCCCTCAACGTCTGCTAAAACTGCTCATTTTATTCTTATCTTTTTGTTTCTCTCAATTACTGCCCTATCGCCTCTAATCTGCAGTGACAAAAAGGACGTGCCAGTCTGTGGATTCAATCTTCAATGATGCGGTTTTATTTTCTTAAAACCGCATCATTAAAAGCACTTGTACGCCTGTGTGTAAAGTGATTTTTGGCAGTCAACCATTGTGAGTATAAAGTATTTTGTTTAATCTTGTGATAATAAACATGGCCACGTGGGTGAAAAAAATTTGAGAGGCTGCAATGAGGATGGAAAAAGGAATGAGGAGAGAGAGAGAAAATGGGTTAGGGATACTGCGTTGTGATAGAATTGGCGGAGGAGAGATCAAAGATGGAGCAAGTGAAAAAGTATTACAAAGGTAAACAAATTAAGTCAGCTACACTTGAATAAATGTGACTTCCAATTTAGAGCACAGCTTTCATTAAGACTAAATTAAACCCTAGCAGTGCACGTCTGTCCATTCTATTGCAGTACGATTAAAGCATTTTAAACATCTATCCATCCATTGTCAGTCTTCAATAACCTACCATGCATGTTTTTGGGATGTGGGAGGAAACCGGAGTGCCCGGAGAAAACCTACGGAGGCAGAAGATGCAAACTCCACACAGGCGGGGCCGGGGATTGAACCGCAGTCCTCAGAACTGTGAGGCAGATGCTCTAACCAGTCACCACCGTGCCGCCATTTTTAAACAACTTTTTAAATTGTTCTCCATTGTCTCCTGTGCTGTTGGACCTTTGCAATTAAAAAAGTAATAGAAAAAAGCATCTCCATTCAGCAGTAGAACCCTTTAAACGTGTACTTCCTCTTCAGATCATACTTCCTCCATTCATTTTTATTTTTGAAGCCACGGGACTCAGAAGACTATCAGAAACCACAGTGTTTTTTTGTTTTGTTTTTGATAAACCAAGTGTTGACAATCTTGGATAATGAACTTAGATGATTGAGGATAACCAAGTCTGATTGATTCTTCCAGGTCAAAAACCGATGGCTAAATTAGGCATTCAACTACGAATTATGCTGATGTTAAGATGAACTTTGTGCCGTTCTACCTTGCTACCCATCATTACAAGCTGAGAGGAACACAAATGACGCAAAGTATCAGTTTGTAAAAAGCTACTGCAAACATGACCAAGTGCTGTATGGCCTCATTCGAACAGATTTTACGCAAAAAGTTTTCGATACAAACAAAAAAAAAACACAGTGATGGCTGTAAAAAGATCACAATTATGTTTCTGGTGGTAAAGCTGTCTAATAACTGCCTGCGGTGTGTTTTTTATGACATTCTTGGCTATGAAACACGTTTTTACGACGCCTGAAAAAATAATGGCATTGTCATACAAACATCTGTCATCTTCTGAAATTTCTGAAAAAGAGCCAAAAGCTATAAAACGCTTTTTGTGCGCTTATGCTTGAGCTTCAGATATCTTGTGAAACTGATGGCATGGAAAACAGTCTGAGGTCAACACTTCAAAGTCAGAATGCTGGAATTAGTGTACTCTCAAGACTCAAATCTAGGGACGGGCAAATTAATAGGTTAATTGATCGTGTAAGAACAGGGTCAATTGTATGAACTGATTATTAATCGTGTCTTGAAGCAACTAAGCAAAATAGTGCTGTTGTTTGAAAAGAGACTAAAGAGATAAACCGATTTTAAAGTGTAATTACTTTACGTACTGTAGTATTTGTGTGTTGCCTTCGGGGGCATAGCCTCGTGAGTGACAGTGGGGGCTGGAGCGGGTTAGTTCAGTGTGTGTCAGCATGAGTTATGGTCTCCAGCAGTTCCTTGCAAGTGTTCTAATTTTGTATTTGTGTGGTTGACTATTTGTCCCATTCAATAAACGGCTAAAAGTGGATTGGCGGCTCTGGCTCTCCTTGCCCACATACGAGGGCTTTACCGTTCCTTAACTGCTCTATTTCTTTTCACTTCACTCAAGCGGCGGCATCTCTGAGGCTCACTCGTAATTAAAATTTTGGCCCGAAACAAAAAACAAAATAATCGACCACGAGACAGCTTTTAACTCGAAATCCCCGTATGTCAAGGTAACACGATGCAAGCCCTCAGTTTATGACAGTTCCGACACGCGGTATCGCATGGCTCCTAATTAATTAGTTTGCGCAGAAGCATATGAGTACGTCCTCATGCGGCACAAAGATTGTATTTATTGTTTAACAAATGTCTTTGCTATACAAACATCAACTGTAATTATGACATTACTCCTGTATTAGTGTATGTTAGACTATGTCATGTTCTGACTTGCATACAAATTCGTGTGGCCACTGTAGAAACAGTTCTGTTGTAAATCAATAGATCATTGATTTTGTGAGGTAAAATGTAGTCAAATGCCCATCCAGAGTTGAAACTATTTTGCCATGCCTATACTCATGCTTTAAAAGGGTAACGGTACAGTGGAAAGGTTTGAGACACGCCTGTTTAAAAAAAAAAAAAATCTAGTCAATCACAGACACTAGTGAGGAACAAGCCTTTTCACTTAGAAGTTGCGCACTTTCACCGCCACAAGTCTGGCTACGAGAGGATTGGGATGTTTAATGCATTGCCGCGCTGTTATTCGTGGCAGGGACGACTATATCCCAGACAACGCTCTACTTGAACAGTTTATGGGTTTGACGGGCCGGGCGTGTGAAAGACGGGATGTTTCTTTCTTTAATGCAAAGAGCAGAAAGGGTAGTGTATGCACTGGTGGAAGTGACTGAGCCATGAAAACGTATGTATTTCTGGGGCTTATCATCCAGTCACAGCTGCCTCTTTCTCTCTCCATCCAGCCTCTCTTTATAAGGTTTTCTCCCACCCTCGTGCCTGTGTCTTATTTTTACTTGCCAATCTTTGATTTAACAGTAGACCAGACGCAAGCCTTTGATGTTCACACACAAACTATTTCAGGGCCCTTAATGAGTGTGATGTACCATCGGCGTCGTTAAGATCAGCATATGTATTGCTGCTCTTACAAGGAAAATCCTGTATTAGGTTGGAAAGTTTACATCCCTGAATTTTGCCTTCAGAAAAGTTTGCGTTCGCGAACTCTGATGCCAACATACTGTGCTAAAAGACTGTATTTTAGCGAGCAAAGGCTTTGTTGACACACATGACATCAGTTATGTGAAGTTGAACTACATCCACGTTAACTCCTCGGGGAGGCGTTTGTTTGCTCAATATGTCACTGGTTTCAAAAGTCCAGAACATTCAGCAAGATTCTCCCACCCTATCAAAAGTAATATGTAAAAGTATAATGAATGATGGAACGCATGTAAGGTTGTACCATTCGGAATTCAACCAAAATCTTGGGCAATATGTCCCTCCAAGTTGCCCCCAAACTTTGGATTTCAAACTGCTGTCATGCAAAATCGCAGGCTACCTCAAATGATTAACACGGATTAACATGGAAAAGGTTCTGCCTCAACAACGAGCAGACTTCATCATCCACTTTGCATAATATAACAGTTACCATCCGTGTTCACTTTAAAGTCTCCACACGGCTGACGGGGCGCCTACTTCACCTGCCTGAAACGTTTATGTCAGGCCAGTAAAGTGGTAGCTGTGTTGCAGTATCGAAGCATGTTTTCCACCGAGTACAGATGCACAGTATCAACACTATCCAGTTTCAGTTTCATACCAGTATCAGTGCATCCCGAATTACTACTAATTGTACGAATCTGAAAGTCAAACAAATGCTCGACCAGAACGGATTGTATTAGGCCGTAGGAGGTTCCGCTGTACTTATTTCAGTGAACATACACAAGTATGACTGTGACAGACGCAGCTTTGCTATACTGATTCATCCGCAGAGTTCATGAATTCAGACATGATGTGGGTAGAAGTGCTATCCCCTCTCCAGATGGAAAGGTCTAAACGCCTCTAGACTGAAATGACAGTGCACTTTGTTGGCATATACGCGGAGAGATTTATGATGCGTGTGCATGCAACTGTGTGTCAGGGATTCTCCAAAGTCATGCTGGGTGAAAAGCTCCAACGTCAGGTCTTTAAGTACATAGGCCACTAAATAAAAGACTTGAGTAACAAGGTTTCCGTATGCGCTCCTCTGGGAGCAAGGTGAAGAAAGTAATAACGTGGGTGGGACACAGCAAACAAGACAAAGAGGAAGTGCTCTCATCTGGCCTCCCTTGGTAATAAATGGACGCTTTGGAAGAATAATGCCAATAGCAATCAGATGTAGCTTCATTTTTGTGAAACTATATAACGGAATTTGCATTGAGTGTATACAAAGCGGGTGTGTGCATGCATATTGCAGCCAACTAGTCCCAGAAAGCAGCACGTTACGCTCAGTGATCATCAATAATGAGGCTGAAGCAGGCCGAAAACACACACGCAAACACAAACACACACCGACGTACAAAACACTCCACTTTGGTTCAGCTACAGTTCAAGCAATGCACTGGAATGTGCACCGTGGTACCAAATTAACTAAATGTAATATATATAAAAGCAAACACCCAGCTTAACATTAAAACACCCACATATACCAGCTAATGAGCTGTTGTGTTTGAAGGCTGGAATCCCCCGGGACCGAAGCCAACAAAAAAAGTGCCTGAGAGAAATATCTGTTAAACAAATATTGCAGCAAACGGGCAGGAAATAAAGAGTCACACCTCATTTCTTACTCGCCTCACTAAGCCAGGCCTCATTGTGAGTCTGGTGACACAGAAACTGAAGGAAAACAGATCAAGACAAGGACACCCATCTGATTTCTATTATAGCCTCTTTCTCACAGAGATCCGGCAAAATTATCGCACTTTTTACACAGAATATTGTAACACAGCAATCATAACCATCGTGCACAGTATATTTGAATCTAAAAAGCTAGTTTATTTTTAGCCTTGTCGCGTGTCTTTTGACACGTAGTACTGTAAATATTTGACGGCCAATAAAGTTATTTTTAAAAAAAATTATAATAAACATGTCGGCGGTGTGGAACAGACAACACGTCTGAGACAGACAACACGCAATGCCCGGATCAGACTACAAGTCAAATTTGCTCTTTCACGATTGCACTATTCTGATAACACCGCATCCCGTTTTTTCATCGATCATTGGGCTTTATCTTGTCAACTCAAATGCGACCGGATACACTCGTTACCGTGGCGACGACAACAACAGTGAATCGTGCCGACTGAATTATAAGAAAAAAATGGGGGGAAACGTGTGCTCGTGGCTAGTAGAGGCTTGCTTGAGGTATGTTCCCGTACTTTTAATACGATACGGCTCGCAAGCAGGCAAACAAAACGTTATGTAGCCTAGCCTAGTAATTTAATTACATTAAGTTAGCACCCATTATTTCTGTCATGTTGTAATGTTGGTTTGACCTGACTGATTAGAATACATGACCTGACCAGAGCAGTGATTTCCAACCTTTATGGAGCCAAGGAACATATTTTACAATTGAAAAATCTCACAGCCCACCAACAAACAAAAATGTCACAAAACGTGGATACATTACTGGATGTACTTCCTGCCGTCTAATAGAAGACCGTTATTTTTTTCTGTCTGTCACTATGTCTCACTGGCATAAATAGATGAAAAAGGACATTATTTTTCCATCCATCCATTTTCTGAGCCGCTTATCCTCACAAGGGTCGCGGGCGTGCTGGAGCCTATCAGCTATCTTCGGGCAGGAGGCGGGGTACACCCTGAACTGGTTGCCAGCCAATCGGAGGGCACATACAAACAATTGTAAATATATATTTTTTTTAGCAATTAAGTACAGTAAATGAACAGGTCATTTAAATAGACACGTTGGTCCATCTTGTGATCGGTTATTGTTTTTTGAAACTCGCTGACCGGCCCTAAAAATCATGATGGTGTAAAGCCTAAAGGCCTCTTTATACCCCCGCACCCGCATTGCATCACGTGACCGACGAATTGGCCCGCGCGGCCCCTCTGCGCCACTTGATGCGCACACGGCAAAAATTGTTGCTGCACGTAGAATGCCGCGTAGATCATTTCTCGTGATTGGTCCGTTTTAGTCACATGCTGTGATGACATACTCAGCGTGCGTCTTGGTTCTACCTACCATCTACGCCCGCGCCTTCTTGATCGATTTTGCAGCATAATTAAACGTATCATCTGGTCATCTAGGTCCATTTGTTCGAGCAGACGCTGTTCCACGGTCGCCATTGTTGTTGCTTTGTTCGTTGTTACGGAAAGGAAAGTAAAAACAGCTACTGGAAATGACCAAAAAATGCAGAGGAAACTCCACCATGTGGCCTCCTAGGCAATACCAGCTGTAGCGACACCCCCGACTTGGAGGAGAACTGCAGTACTTTTTCAAAACTGTGCGCGTGGGTTGCGCTCGAGTATAAAGGCAAACTGCGTGCAGGATAGCCGCAGTGACGTCAGCACGGTCGCCGTCCGCGCGAGTATAAAGAAGCCTTAATGGTGACAACTACAGGTAGGAAACAGATGAAGCTGTTGACTTTGCAAAACACTTTTGCAGTTAGCATGTTGTCATAAATAATGAAGCAGAATCATCAAGATATCCGCCTAAAAGGTCAGCGGTCTGCTGAAAGACTACCCTGGTTGCGTATCCAGACAACTATTCAAGTTATCAACAAATCCCAGTTTTGTTTAGCACTGTTTTAGGGCTGTAGCTATCAAATATTTCTGGAATCCATTATTCTACCGATTATCCCATTGATTATTCGAGTAATTGGATAAAGAGAGATTTTGCGTAATTAAACATACTGACATATGCATCTGAGGTGCAGTTATTTTTGACCACTTGGAGAGTTCGCTGGCTGTTAAGTGGCTAACCAATAAGTCAGTCTGCATATTGATTGCATAGCTGTCCCTCGTGTATGAATGCGTTTGTTTTTTTACCATTTGTTCAATAAATCGATTGAAAGTGCACAGTCGGCTGTGTCTATCCTTGACCACATGCTTGGGTATTAAAGTGTTTTACCTAGCGATGGTAGGGTATATCAAATTAGCTAATATCGATACGTTATCTTGTGTTAGCGATTATAGGCATGTTCTGCCACATATTCCAGAGAAAATTATCCCAAACTATGAAAATTCTGTCTTTTACGGACTCTTTCTTCTTGGCTTGTTGCCATCGGCCCAACTTCTCTTTCGACAAATTACAAAGTAGTTTCTACACAGAGAGGTGCATGAGTCTGAGTAATAGTCCATGTGGACAAATTATCAGTACGAAGCTTCGAGGCAGAGATTTTGCTTTGACTTTAGTCTGTCAGTAAAATCGAGTTATTCGATTCACCGTTTCAGCCCCATTGGCTGTTTAAATCATGATTATAAACCAAACCTTCCCGTTTACAGTCTTGCGACCCATAAGAGAAGAAAACAATCTCACATGGTTTGTTGTGACGCATTTTGGTCGTTTGGATTTTCTACATAATGTGTGAAATGAAACCAAATCAGGTAACGCTCGGTTGGAATACTCATCCATCAAAGTCTATGTGAAATTGGATGAATTGGATTGAGTTGTAAACATCAAGACGTCGGGCGTCGACAATTTGTTCGCCTGTGACTGGCCCGCAGAGAGAACGTCTTCGAAAAGCAGTGTAGTGTGTGGGTGTGATGGCCTGGCCCAGAAGAGCAATCTGCAAAGTCATTAATCATAGGCTGTAGTAAATGCACAATTTCTGTGGGTGTCAGTGTGAATGCATGCGGGATGAGAAGGTGAAAAGGCACCCGGATTGTCAGATTGCGACTGCGCTACAGCAGTGTGCCATGGCTTTGTCGGTGTGCTGATTAAACAAAGCCAAGCAGACAGACAAGGAGAGGCACTGGAGGCAAGGCAAAGATGATGAAAGACAAACACGACATGGTGAAATACAGCAAGGATAGCGCTGAAAAAAACGACATTTAAGAGCAGTGGAAACTGAAAACAATGTGTATTCCTCAAGAAACTGCACAAATGAGCCTTTATTGGAAATAAGTGCATGTCTTGTGTATATAATATTTCCAATGCCTCTAAAAATAATTTAAAAAAAAAACACTCTCCTTGCCACTCACATTACTGTTCTCAGCAACAAAACAAGAGCCTTGCCATCAAGACCCCACACTAAAATTAGCACTCATCACATTTGATGATGTGCACACTCTCTATGGGGGTTGAGTTCTGGCAATGAAGGAGGCAGGCAGCTCAATGAGCCATAGGAATGCCAGTTTCATGGACTCAGTTGGGGTCTACCATAGACTGAGGTAAAACTGTCAGGGAAAGCCGTCTCAACACTGAAGTGTGACATCATACTATCTGCCGAGAAAGGCGACAACCATTATTTCCCGTTGCAGGAGGGACGAGGGTGTTGGGTTCGACGTTTTAAGCCTCCCAGAATTACACGCCCCTACAGTTCTTTGACCTTTACATTCTCATACAATTATAGTGGAATTTGAAGTTGAATTTTGAATCCAACCGAAATCTTCTTGAGATGTATGCCTCTAAAGTTGCATTTAAACTTTTAAGTATGAAAATACTCAAGCCCTAACAAATACCAGCGTAAAGTAAGCCTCAAAACATTTATTTGGGGTGTGCCTTTTGTTTTTTCTCTGGCTTTTTTTAACTGCAAAAGATGGACCGCCATAATTTCTTCATTCGTCAAACAAGAAAACGTGAGACGTGTGAAGAACATTTGCAAAAAAAAAAATCCCCTTTGGACTACGCTACCGTTTAACACTAATTAATATTAGCATTAACATAACAGATTGGCCACCAACTGATTATTTCCTATGGGAAAATAGTTTCAAAATCCAAACAATCAGAGGACGAGGAGCTTCCAGGACTTCCCTTTCACGTTTCCTGAAAAATTGCTACTCTTACTTCCTTCATAATTACACTGTAAATTTGAACAGAACTAATTCAGTTCAGGCTGACGTGTTCAGAAAATGCAGCACATACTGTATATCCTCGGTGCACCTTTATCAGTTGCCAAAACACGCAGCTCAGCTCAAACGGTAACGCACAACAAATGCAAACTCAGGCCTCCTCCTGAAAAATATAGATCATTTATTTCTATGCGAGTCAGCTACAGGGGAATTGTATGTAGTCTGTAAGACTTGTAACTAGAGTAGTTGTCATTTCACCTCAGACACATGTAAAATCATAGTGCTTTTGAATTGTTACTACTCGGCTTTCCACAATCAGGATTTTTTGGGCCGATCAGAGAGTTTTAAAAAAACATAACCGATCACAAGATGGAGCAATGTGTCTATTTAAATGACTCGTTCATTTACTGTATACACTTGTGTACTTAATTGCTCCAAAATTATATTTGCAATCAGTGATGTATCTTTGTTCATCTGTTCATGCCAGTGAGGCATAGTGACATTACAAATAAATGCTCTTCTATTAGATGGCAGGAAGTACATAGAGTAATTAATGTATCCACTTTTTGTGACATTTTTGTTTGTTGGTGTGCCGTGAGATTTTTCAATTGTAAAATATGTGCCTTGGCTCAATAAATGTTGGAAATCACTGCTCTAGTCAGGTCATGTATTCTAATCAGTCAGGTCAAACCAACATTAAAACATGACAGAAATAATGGGAGCTAACTTACTGTAATTAAATTACTTTATTGTAATTAATTTACTTGCACACCAAAACTTTCGACAGAACGTCTGCATATTCGCTTACAACCGTTAGTGCTCGCACTAGCTTGCTAGGCTACATAAAGGTTTTGTTGCCTGCTCTGGAGGCATATCATATTAAAAGTACGTGAACATACCTCAAGCCTTAAATGAACGTCCTCTCCCGAGCACTGGTCACCACCAACACACGTTTTCCCCATTTTGTTCTTATAATACACACGACGCGATCGAATGTTGTCGTCGTAGCCAGGGTAACGAGTGTATCCGGTCGCGTTTCAGTTGCCCAGTGATCATAAAAGACGGGATGCGGTGGTATCGGAATACAAGATTTTATTGCAGTAGTCTGACATAGAGCAATCGTGAATGACCAAATTTGTCTCGTAGTCTGATCCCGGGCATTATGTGTGGTCTGTCTCAGACGTGTTGTCTGTCCCACACTGCCAACGTTTTTTTTTTTAAATAACTTTATTGGCGGTCAGATATTGACAGTACTACATCAAGGCTAAAAAGAAACTAGCTTTTGGATTCAAATATACCGTACACGATGGCGACGCGGAGTAAATGTCTTTTGCGGAACTGATCAATGACGTCATTGATTGGATCGGCAAATTATGACATTAAAGCCGATCGGCATAAAATGCTAATTATCAGCCGATACCGATCAGGCCGATCAGATCGGTGTAAAGTCTAGTTACTACTCCAAAATGATATTCACTAACTTTACCTGCCAGTTGAAATAGGAAGACAAACAAAAGTGAGGCTAAAGTTGAGAAGCTCTACACACACATTTTCTTGTTTGAACCCACTTCTACTGTCAATGCTCTTGTTGATGTACACACAAAGCAAAAGCAACTAGAAACAAACCTGCAGCCTCGGGCATTTCCACTTTGAAAAAGACCACAATGGCTATGTTAAATAAAGCACAGGATGCAAGCAGTAAGCCCCGCCATGTGATGTGACAATGTGTGATAAGGAACAGGAAGAATAACAGGATGAAGACTCAGGATGCACGGTGATGGGATTGGAAGAGCAAACTGTGGTTACATTTTCTGTAGGCTGAACTAAAGCAGCAAACATTGTTTTCTGACCTGTGGCACAAACACGGAGAGGGCCCGCTGAAAATGGAGACTTCCTTTCACTAGGCCAGGGGTTGGAAAGCCGTGCGCCATATGGACCCCGTAAGAGTATTTGGTGTGGCGTGGTGTGCAATTCTAAGGCCGAGCTACTAGATGCATCCCAGTTGTAACAAAGACTGGACATGGTTTGGGCCCCTTGGTCGAACAACAATGGCCGGAAGGGTCGAGCAGTCAAAGGGAGAAACGAGAAGGGGGGGAGGAAGGAAAAGCTCAGACTGTGGATGCAGGTGGCGAAGATAACAACTCTGCTTCCTGTCCGCACCCCAGCAACAACTGAAACCACCGTCCTCACAATGACGTGCAATGGGGAGCATCTTTTCACATTCGCCACCGCAGCCTACATTTTAAAAAGCTGTCGTCTATACTGTGCAACTCCAGACTTCTCGGTGGCTGTAATGAAGATTACAAAGTGGGAATCTGCCAGAGAAGTCATGTTCATGAGTTTTTCTTTGAATCCATACCCTTCGTTTGGATTTACACCTAACAAAGTTTTGGAGAAATTAGTTTGGTAGTTGTCGCAAAATCTGGTTGACACAAAGAAAAGTTTGTCTAGGTATCTGCAACTAATTCACCAGTTTTCCATTCAAGAGGCACTAGTGTTTAATAGATTGTACAAACCCCAATTCCAATGAAGTTGGGACAGTGAGTACAATGTAAATAAAAACAGAATACAATGATTTGCAAATCCTTTTCAACCTATATTCAATTGAATACACTACAAAGTCAAGTTATTTAATGTTCAAACTGATGAATTTTGTTTTTTTGCAAGTATTCAACTAATTTTGAATTTGATGCCTGCGTTTGGGAACCCAGGACACAAATTGTTGAAGCTTTTTAGGTGGAATTCTTTCCCATTCTTGCTTGATGTACAACTTCAGTTGCTTAACCATCCGGGGTCTCCGCATTTTGCGCTTCATTTTTTTTGTCACAAGGCTGAGGCTTTTTTTTTTTTAATAAGTACTGAAGGTTTTTTTTTTTAAACGAGTAAGAGTGCAGACGTAGAGTATCGGCGGCAACACCTATACTGGTATCCCTAGCTACAACCATACACATTCAACACTTGCATCAAAACAGGGGTTCAAAACATTCAGAGATTGTCCGATCACAACAAATGTTCTCTAGTGTCTAGTGACACTATACTGTATTCCATTGTAGCATAAATGTGGTATCACTGAGACAGCGGTTGGTAACATTTAATTGTAATGCTTCGACAAATAACGTGAGCAGCCTGCCAAAAAGTGCAGCACTGAGAATGTGAGCAAACATGACGGAATGAGGAACGAGTGCATTCCCTTCATCCCCTCTTATTACGAGGGAATGAGGTCACTTGATTACTACGCGAAAGCTTTGATGCCAGAAAACCGAGACAAAAAGCGAGCGATGCTGCTTGCACCTCTAACTTGTTTCGTTTTAAGTCTTGTGTTTTGTGACGGATACAAAGCAGCACGATATAGCAAGGGGAGACATTTGTTCCTGATTAGCGATGTGAACCGCCACCCAGTGACATATGAAAGGATGCTGACGTTTTTGTGGCCCCAATCAGACAGAAGACAAACAGGGTACATCACAAGTGTCTGCTAGCTCTGTGTTTTGCCCTCCCACACCCCACATACGCATGGCCTCTTGAGGCCTGAAGCTCCTGTCTTTAAGTTCCAGTGTAACAGCTAGTTGTCCTGGGGCGTCAAAACACGCATTACAGCCTTTGTTCGTGTCCTTACACATTATGATACAGAGAACCAAATAATGTCGCCATAATTCTACATTGACACACTACATAATAATATGAAATGCTACGTCTTAAAAACTAAGTATGGTGGTAACTGAGTGTGCCTTCTTGTGCCAGTGATGACGTATTCTTACGCAACTGTGCAAACGAGCTTATTCTGTTCCAGTCGTAGCTCTAAAACCTTGTTTGTCGGGGACTGTTGCTAACAGAGGACCCCTCTATTTATTACCTTTTTACGGCCCCCAAACTTAAGCCTTAGACAAAAATATCCCCAAAATAAATGAACCTAAACACAGTGAAGAATAATTTCATCTGAGAGAAGACTGAGGGCACCAAGACAGAGACTAATACTAAAGTATAGTACAGCAGCTTTCAGAGCTAATGCGTAAGCTAATGTTAGCATGTGTGTTGACTATGATAATATGCTCAGCCAATTAGTAGTGCGGTACTAAGACAGTAGCTGGAAAAGTGTAAATTTGGGATGCCCCAGTCACATTTTTATGCACCTGAGTCTGAGTCTTTGATTTTAAGTATCTGCCGATACCGTTCTATTCATTTATTTATTTATTCAACTACCAAAACGCAACTTAACCGGAAAGAACAACTCAAAAATTAATTAGTAACAAGTAAAATAATATAAAAAATTAGGGGGGGGGGGAATAATAATAATCAATAAATATTTAGCATTTAGCAAATATAAATAATTTTGGAAATCCTAATTGATGTAAAACAGGAAAAAAATATGTCTGATTTCATGTCAGACAGTCAAGGGGAAAATGACAGTATATGTTGTTCGTGCTGAGCGCGCCTTAGGAGCAGTGTGGTGCGATGCATGCATGGCGCTACACATTTGCAGTACGCTAAAAAACAATTGAAAAAGAACGTCATGTTAAAACAATTTAAGTCGTTTTTAATAGATTAGGAAGAATATATGCCTGTGAGTGTTCTTATATTACCTGTCTGTGTGTGTTACAACACACTAAAAATACCCCGAAAAGTTACATTGTTTAATATAAGGTAAAGCTATTACTGCTCCATTTGGCAAGACCTTTGTACCTTTGGATTATTTTGTCAGTTTGTGACATTTAAAATGTCAGAAAATTAATAAAACCGATTATTTTCACCCGATTTTGAGCAACTGAACTGTGATCGACCCAGATTTTAGATCACGTGAAAGGATCGGGACATCCCTAATGCTAATAAGCAAGTAGCGCAGTGTCTAGACTAGGAGATAACACACATTGGAACTAGGGTATAATATCCTAGAACAGGGTCACTAACATGGTCCACGCGGGTACCAGGTAGCCCCAATGGACCAAATGAGTAGCCCATGGGGCTGTTCTAAAAATAGTTCAGTGTTTGGACATTGTAATTTCCTTCGAATGTAGAAGTCATCATCGTCGCTTGTCCCTGCTCTTCTCTCTCTACACGAACGACTGCACCTCAACGCACCCGGCTGTCAAACTCCTGAAGTTTGCAGATGACACCATTGTCATCGGCCTCATCAAGGTCGGTGACGAGTCTGCATATCGACAGGTGGTGGAGCGACTGGAGCTGTGGTGCGGCCGATAAAACCTGGATCTGAACACGCTCAAGACTGTAGAGATGATCGTGGACTTCAGGAGGGATCCTTCGCCACAGCTGCCCCTCACGCTGTCCAGCTGCCTTGTGTCAACCGTCGAGACCTTCAAGTTCCTGGGAATTACAGTCTCTCAGTACCTGAAGTGGGCGATCAACACCAACTCCGTCCTCAAAAAGGCCCAGCAGAGGATGTACTTCCTGCGGCTTCTGAGAAAGCACAGCCTGCCACGGGAGCTGCTGAAGCAGTTCTACACAGCGGTCATCGAATCAGTCCTGTGTTCTTCCATCACAGTCTGGTTTGGTGCTGCTACAATGAAGGACAAACTCCGACTGCAACGGACAATCAAAACTGCTGAAAGGATTGTCGGTACCCCCCTACCCACCCTTGAGGACTTGCACACTGCCAGAACTAAGACAAGAGCGTGCAAAATCCTCTCGGATCCTCCACATCCCGGTCACCGGCTCTTCCGGCTCCTTCCCTCGGGTAGGCGCTACCGATCAATGCAAACTAGAACTAGCAGACATTCCAACAGCTTCCTCGTGCCCTTTGCACAATGGTCATTGCACCGGACTATTGCGAGATTAGCCATTCGAACTGCTCTAAGTGCTAGAGGACGGCATCTTTTTGCACAATTGTCAAAAAAAAAATTGTCCCGGCATTACCAGATAACTAGCAACCCTTTATTGCTCATTGACTGTTTTTCTCAATGTCTTTATATCTCAAAATTGTTCTCATTCAATTGACTCAGTTTTGTCTTGTAGAAGGGGTCAAAAGTACAGTTATAAAGTCAAAAAAAAGACACGATGAAAAAAGAATCATTTTTCATGCTGAAGCTTTCACCAAGTATTTGCACACAAGGGCTTTGCAAATCCGAGAAGGAGCCTGCACACAAGATAGCAGACAGCGTGTTGTTCTCGAGCAACATTTAAGCCTGCGAGTGAATGTGTCAAGAGCCACGCGCATCCCTAGCATCCCGGAGCACAGGCGGGCGAGCGCTTGGGCTGATGCGAAACGACAGGCCACGTTGCGGGCCTTTAACGTCACCACTGGTCCTCACATGGACATGGCGAAGGCGCCTCAGGGCGAAATATCTCGCACACAAGTGGAGAAAAGGGGGTTGCAAAAATAAAACATATGGAAGGAAGAGGGCAAAATGAAATGCAGAAGAAGAGATGAAGAGACAGAGGAAGGAAGAGGGGATGCAAGCCATTATGGTTAACGTATACATTTTAAAACAAAGACAAAGCCAGGAAAATTAGTCATCTTCTTGGGACTGTGATTGTCTGAATTGGAAAATATGATGACAAGGACAGAACATGCCATGTGTGGAGTGGTACTGTGCCCATCAACAGGTTCTAGAAAGTAAAGGCATGGGAGGCATGTCAACATGACAGGGTAAATACAATCTAGAAGAAGGTGATGGGGGAGAAAGACGGATAAGAGGTGACAGCAAGACAAAGAGACAAGTCCATTTCCAGAAAGACTTTAGCACCTTAAGGTGTCGACAGCATCTGGCACCTTGACAGCTTGCACCAGCAAGACCTGTCCAGCCTTTAGCTAGGCGCCATCACTGGCTGCATGTACCTCTCTCTTGACAACAGTTTTTTTTGTGTCGCTACAGTGGAATCTCGACGCAAAATTGTTTCAAAATGTGCCTTAAATGTCATCAAAATGTGACATTAGCACATCAAATGTGCTGACAGCTCACAACGCAAAAACCTCATTTCTGCTAGCACCAAAGGATTAACCTGCGTTTTGTCTTTTAATTTGGCTTTTTACAACATTTTGTCCGAGGCAAATAGACACCGTATGAAGTAAACAGGCTCATGTAAGGCAGGACCCCTTTTGTTACAGACTCTTTCAGTGTCATGAAAAAGTAAACATTTAAATTGTATATGACAGAATCGTTTAACTATAGCTTTTCCTAACATGCATCTCCAAGGAAATATTTACAGTAGACAGTCTGGAACAGATGTAATCAAAGGCAGTCTGAACTAGACCTGCCAAAAGTTTTGTTTTTCCAGCGCCTTTCAACTGCCCTCCCCCATGAAGCAGGGTGAACATTAGGGGTTAGCATGGGACAGCGAACCCTCGTTTTGTGACATTTTTAGTGCGTTTTTGTGCATAAAGAGAACAACTTTTTTTTCCTTTCTCCAAATTCTCCCTTGTCAGCAAAAATTTACTTTAGTAGTGTACTGAACAATAACTTAATTCAAGTTAAACAACTCTTTTTAATGGTTAACTGCCTGTTATTCTTTAATTGTACACAGATGGCAATACAGTAGTATAAAATATGAACAACAATTCAACTTTATTTATCGAGCACTAACAAGTTAAAACATACAAACTTGTTTAAAAAAATAAGTGACAACATCAACCACGGGAAAGGGTTGCAAACGTTCCCCAATAAATTCCCCACTGTTTTGCCGAGTCATATTGCATCCCTAGTGTCTGAGTACTTTTGTCCAGCTCTGCAGAAATCTGTGTCATAAAAAATAAACCCACCACTTTTATCCGACAGAATAACTTTATATGTAGCTTGTCCTAACATGCACCTCCAAGGAAGTATTTACACCAAACAGTCTGGAGGAGATACAATCAAGGGGAGCCCATACTATCCATCCATCCATCCATTTTCTGAGCCGCTTCTCCTCACTAGGGCCGCGGGCGTGCTGGAGCCTATCCCAGCTATCATCGGGCAGGAGGCGGGGTACACCCTGAACTGGTTGCCAGCCAATCGCAGGGCACATACAAACAAACAACATTCGCACTCACATTCACACCTACGGGCAATTTAGAGTCCCCAATTAATGCAGGTTTTTGGGATGTGGGAGGAAACCGGAGTGCCCGGAGAAAACCCACGCAGGCACGGGGAGAACATGCAAACTCCACACAGGCGGGACCGGGGATTGAACCCTGCTCCTCAGAACTGTGAGGCTGACGCTCTAACCAGTCGCCCACCGTGCCGCCACAGTCCATACTAAAGTTTGTCTTTTCTGGTGTTTTCCAGCAGTCTGGATGCCATGTGGCACCACGCTGCCACTCACAGGTCAGCCTTGGTACTATACCAGATCTCTGGTTTGTGGGAGGAGACTCGCAATTGTCGGAGGAGATATGTATGTGTGCTGTGTTGGTCATCGCGTATACAACCTACGAAAAGAGCAGCAAGCACACACTCATAACCCTAATGCTATTTTTTCCCCCTTAACACGTGTGGTGTCTAAAAATCTGCACGTGTGTACCCCGCTTTTGGAGACGTGAACTGGTGATGGTTCAACTGAGTTGCGCAGTGACGTGCCGGGCTCTGGTAGATAGACATCACTTGTGTGCAGGGACCCACTGCAGTGTGTGTCTGTCCCAGTAATACACAAAAAAGTCCATTGTGTCTCTGTCATTGGTAGAGGGGAGGAAGGCTGGGACTAGGGGGTGGCGTGTGGAGCTGAGCATGGGGTCAATAACCTTCCCCATAGCTAACAAGATGACCTCATTCACATCACATGGGAGGAATTCTTCCCCCCTCAACAACCACAACCAGCACCACCACCACCCCACTGTTCTTTATAATACTGACTATCTTCCTTCCCCTGACACGCCCTTCCTCCTTTCAGTGAGAACAACCCATCAACTGAGTAACTTGGGCTAACTAACCCTTTCATAAAGAGTAGCAGAAGTTGGCTTTTCTTTCGACGTCACAAACGGTGCTAAATACGCTCTTTGTTTTTCCAATTAATGCCTCATCGTACAAAACCTTCCTTTGTTTTTTCTGGCACTATAACACCCCACCACCCTCAACTACTGCGTTGATAAGGACGGGCAGACCTCATGACGACAACCAGCGAGACGCAACAGCAGCTCAGAGATAAAACTGCCATCTTGGCAGTTTTTAACCGATAACGGATGGAAAATGCTTTCTGTTTTTTGGGAGCCTGAAAACAGAATTTGAAAACGACAGTGTGATGTGCATGTGTGTTAAGCATCGTGTGAGAGTCCCTCAGGTAAACCATGGTACAAATGGGAACACTTTTATAGTATTTCTCCTGCAAAATGTACATTAATGGCACCACTACTTCGACAACGTATTTAAACGATATCTTCCAGGAAGCAACTGGTGTCCATGTCAACAGTGAATATTTTGTCATCTTCAGTTCAAACTACTCAACAACGCAAATGGAGAAAAAAAACGTATTATTTAGGTGTAAATCTACCTTGCGTGGTCAGTTTTGGAACGTGTCATACACAAATTTTAATGATATGAGCATGATGTTTAGCACGGGGCGCAATAAGAACTGGTGTAAAACATAACATGCCTGTGCTTTGCTGCCATCGCTGAGGCAGAGAAGACCCTGTGTTGCTGCCACTGAAACATTGCTGACTAAGTACTGTACGGGCGGGACAGTGGATTAATGACCTAAGTGAACAAAGTGTGTGCAATGGGAGAAAATCTGCACACGCTTCCCTCTGGCGACCACTGTAAGCGGTGTGTGGTGGTGCAGGTGTTACACTGCCACAAATCTAGAAATAAATGCTGGACTATTTAACAAGCATCTTAATCAAAGCCTTGCAGATGAATTACATGGGCCAAAGCATTGGGAATCCTGACCATTACACCGACAGTGCATGAACTTTTTGAGCATGTCTAATAGAATGTTTGTCCAGTGACCCAGGAACATTTTAGAAGCTCTTGCATTCAAAACCATACCTTTTATGACCTTGCTTATTTTTATAAGCACAGCATTATCCAAAATGAACATGGGTATCTAGTCCAATCCCAAGAGATACTACTACAGCACTACAGTGAAGAAGAAAAAAGCAACAACTCCACCATCATGCTGACTGGCTCCTTGGCCTGGACTGAACCAAACAATACTGTCAATTCCTGGCTTTCTAAGAACCGCGGGTAGTCAGTCAGTCGTCCTCGACGCTGAAGAGCCATTTCCAAGGTGGCAGTTATGCTAGAAAGACTTTCACACACTATGTCAATTTCATTCAGAACAACACTAGGGAAATCTAAACAGACGATGCCGAGATGCAGTCATTGCTGAAACAAAGGCTGTTAAATGGAGACTGCCTGTGGTAAAGTTAAAGAAATAAAAAAAAAATGTTTAAATTCCATTTTCAACAACACAGTTTGAGTTGGAGATGCAAGACTATTGTTTGGAAACAACTCAAAAACAATTGCAATGGGGTCTGAGGGTTTTGGGTTAATCCAAGCATGGAATGTTATTAGTAAATCCAAACACAGTCAAAGAAACCAGGACAGGCTTTGATTAAAGCAAAAACATATAGTATTGACTGAGTTTATGATCTTGATTGATGGCAAAATTGGACTGACAGCGGTACCAATTGCATCGAAAGTAAAGCAACGGATAGCCCCGAGCAGAAAAACATGAGATGTGACGCAGTCTCACAGATTTGAGACAAACAGCTGACAGCAAGGTTAGAGTGTGCAGCGCTTCATATTCGGATGACAGCGAGCTTCAGAGGAATCAAACTGATGCACGTTCAGTGGCCCCCATGGAAGAAGGTGACTTCAGCCCTGCATGCTCTCACCAGGCCTCAAAGAAACAACACGAGCGGCAGAGGACAGGTAAATTATTCATCTTTGATTTATCGGCCAGCTGAAAGCAAGTGAGACGCCACAGCAAAGGCTTCCAAACCACAGAGAGGCCAAAGTAATAAAGGGTCAGGACCGGGATGAAGTGAGATTCACATCGAAAGTATCTGCCAATGTAAAAATTTAGAACCATTAGTGGACTTTTAAGTAGCTAGGAGTTGACATGCTGTGAAACAACACACATATATTTCAGCGTACATTAAAAATCCAAAGAGAAACCTGTCACGAAAGAGAGCGCAGCTGTGCAAAACAAACAAATATGCACGAGGTTAAGCAGAAATTCCTTAGCTGGTTGCCAAAACCCGTTTCCTAGTCCTCCACCGAAAGGACACGGAGAAAATTAATGCAGCCAGTGTGGGCGGGTAACAACGAGACAAGAGTGAGCATTCAGTTATTTTTTCCCCCATGCCTCGTTTCTGGGATAAAAGGGGAGGAGGCAGGAAGCAGGGCCAAATAGTGTGATTCATGTTTTACTGAATTGTTACACACTAGTCTCTTTGTGACTTAAAAAGAAACAATGTTATATGAAGATTTTAGGGGAGTGACTATAATGAAATGAAGGTGGGAAGGTGGTCCCAGTAGTTCCAAGAATAAACAACTTGAACACCAGATAGCATAGACAAACAAACCGGTGGAGGAGGGGTCGCTTCATTATGAAATCTTAATGACTCAAAAAGAAAATCCTAGCGACGACACCGCCTCGGTGCGAGTGGGCGGGCGGAGAACAGGAGTCGCTTGTCACACAGCTGGCTGTCTCCAGCCCATCTTGAAAGAGGGAAAACAAACCACAACTTATTCTGAGTCTCACATTGTGTAATTTCCTGTAGGTGTTTTTGCAATGAGACGCAAATAAAAACGGAACAATATTTATTTATTTATTTTTATTTTTTTAAATCATGCTGACATAACGTGAGCCAGGGGCAGAGGGTGGATCTGGGGATTGTGGTGAAGGCGTAAATACAAGTTGTACTCTTGTAGCAATATTAGACAGACGGATGATCACAACATTTACTTCAAATTCCTGTGCAGAGAGTTAGCCTGATAGTTGCTACGCTTAAAGCAGGACAAAGTTAGATGACGGCGACGCTAGATAGTAAGCCAGGCAGTCTGAATGACGCTCAGAGACAGGAGGCGGCCGAGCAGAGGCGGCGGTGATAAGGAGGCCCCGGCACTCGTGGGATTGAAGCCCGAGATAAGAGCCCGGAGCTGATGTCGGATGACTTTATCACATAGCACCCGCTGGGAGGTGCCATTGCTGATGCCGGGGCTGAGGGTGCAACTGGGGCCAGGGTTTAGGGTCAGGGATGACGGGCCGGAGCTCAACCGGGCCATGTGGTGAAGCTCAGACCCCGAAGGCGAGGGCAAAATGCAGTCCTGTCTTTACCAGTACCAACTATATTTTAATTACACTAAATCGTAGCAAATGTGTCATATAGATTTTCTGTTTCAGAAAACAGAACTCCTGCTCTTGTTTTGTGCATGGTTTCCAAATAGGCAAAGAAACAACAGGCCCTGCTTAGTACTCAACAGCATACTGTTATCCAACTGAACTTGGAATGGTTTAGAAATCCTATAATGCGGAGAATTGACCTGAAATTCCAAGGGAAATGGAGTCCTAAAGCAGAAAGAGAGACCAGAATCTGGGATGACAATTGCTGTCTTTCTTTCTAGTCAATATATTCTTTTTTTGGGTTTACTTTGGTTTTATGTATACACGCTTCCACAAGGGAAACATTGAAAAGCAAAAAAGGAAAACAGAAACCATGATAGAAGAACTTAAAAAGGAAGTCAAAGCAAAGATTTGCTACATGTTTTTTTTACTATTAACAATCATACTTGTGTGCTAGAATGTTACCCAATGTATTAACTTTACGGTGCATTAAAGTCTGCAGCTTTTTACAATCCAACTTACGAACTACTTGGGGTTAGGAAGGCCACTAAGGTTTTCTTGTGGACCACACTTTGAGAAATACTGGTAACAAGGCAACACAAGCAGCCAGAACGAGAGCAGCACAAAGCCTCCATATTCGACTTCCTCAATGGCAGCTCCGGCTCAGCAAACCGGCGCACAGAATGGCTCTCGTTAATTAAATCCCATCTTATAAAGTGGTGCTTGGGGAAAGGATGCGGGGGAGGGGGAAAGGGGGCTTGATGGCGGATAAAACAGGTTTCAACTTTGCGATGACGGCAAGGCAAAACACCCCCGATTGACTCATTTTGTCAGCGTCTACCGATGCACTAAGCAGCGCAGTGCTCTATCATAATAGATACTGCATTGATTGTGTGTCAGAGGTCAGAGCAGGTCTCGTCCTGTGCCGAATACACACAGTTAACCTAGAAAATGTGCTCACTCAATCGAGATGTAGAAAACAACAACGAGGTTGGAGCCAGATGATGGGACTAAGGGACAAGTTTATAACACTAAAGTACTGGATGAAGTAGAACATTGTCCCGTTTGTCCAAGTCTCAAAACAAACATTCCCGAAGGAACAGTCTCCATCAAAAGGCTTCATGGTGGACAGGGGACCCTTTGTCCTCTAATTGCTGACAGCTCCCCTAGGGAAAGTCAGAAAAAAAACAAGCAGACACAAAAGTGGAAATGCAAAGGCGAACATTGCGCTGCAGCGGCCTGTTGTGCGAGTTGACAATGGCCTGTACAATCTATTAAACAAACAAATCTAAAAAAAAAAAAGCCCCTGGGGTGTGGTTCGCTTTGATTAAACAAATCAATATCAATGTGAGTCTTCTCCCTTATGTTTTGCTAACTTACAGCATCCTGCTCTTCCCAACATTTCTGCCTGTTATATGGGCTGTCTTCTCCTGCCAAGTGAAAATATAGTGAATTGAAGCTGCTTCTTGGCTGGCAGGCTGTAATGATAAATAAAAAAAACTTCCATAGCAGGTGTCACCTTGGGGAGATGAACAACTGAAACGCAGGGAGAAGGGGGCCCTTTCAAAGGGGGAACACGGGGCTGTCAATCTGCCACAATGACCTTGAGGCATCACATACATGTCAGCAACAAAATGGGTGCGCATGGACGAGCGTCCGCTAGAGCGGGATAGGAGGGACACCAAAGCGGGGTCTGCTTTCCTCCCCTCGTCATAGTAGCAGCTGTGGAGGCATGCACTAAAAAAATTGGCCGGGCGAGGCAGGGGAATTCACGCAGCTGTCAGCCAAGCATACATTCAGACTTACACTTTCAGAAAAAATATCCATAGGATTTAGCTGTAAGTGGTGAACTGGTTGGTGCTCGAATATTAAAAAAAATACCTAATCGTTTCACCATGGGCGGGGTCCTCCTTACATCATAGCCGTGGCTTGTGAGCGAATCCCTGCAAGTCACACCAGGCCGGCAAGCCCCCCGCCCCGACGACGGGGGCAAGAAAAGCAAACAACCCCTAACGGGATCCAGACGCTCCGGCCTCCTCAGCAGTGGGGTGACTTTCATAGCGTGCACACGCAATTTCTGGCGCTGGGGTAATATTTGGCCCGGTGCTGTGGAAACCCCTCGTAAACTTCAGCACGGATCCAGGGGGGTGAAAGTAAGGCTTGGGAGTCACAAATGTGGCATCATTTATTTCTTGAACATGGTTGAGGAAAACTTTTGGTGCATTTTGTTCCTCTAACAATATAATCGGGTTGTAAAACTCAGATCAAACTTGTATGCTTAGCTGCTCAACTACCAGCAGACACCAATACTTCAAAGTTGTTCAAGAGGACAGGGTCAAGACCAAAGAAGAACTCTTTTCAACAACTACCTGACGGATTTGGGAGGTTTTAGATTCTTGGTAGGAGGCTGAGTCCGGGAAATTATGAGCCACATCTGGACATAGTCATCTGTTTCTCGAGAAATAGGACATGGGAGGTCCGCACCCCTCCACGTGCTAACTGCCTGAGAGTGATCCAGATTGTTCATGGTACTTGTTTTTTTTTTGGGGGGGGGGGGGGGGGGGGGGGGGTCAGATAACAGGTTATGCTATTTGGGCCACAGTAGGAACAACTGGGGACACTAGGCCAACTTCATACAACAACAACACCATGTACAGACAACTTTCTGTTGTTTTAGTCGCCAACAACAACAATAATAATAATAATAATAATAATAATAATAATAATAATAATTGGAATGGAGCATAAACATTTCCAAGTATCACTATACTAATAAAATGGTCAAAGTATAGCCAGTAGTTCTTGATTTGAGTAAAAGTAGGTTTGTTTTTGTATTTTTTATTTTTTTTTGCCAAAATCCAAAAGTGTGCATCTGGAAGCCAATATCTTGAGTCATTCTTTAGGCTCATACTGTAACTCGTTGGCAAACTGAATCAAATCCGTAGACAATTTATCAAGAGTTATGTGCGGGTTTCGGCTCATCGCCACAAGTTTACCGATTCGACGCTTGATTCTCTCTCAATGGTAACTTTCTAAGTAAACTTGGTAACAAACCACACAAGATCATCCATCTATTCTCCATAACACTTATCCTGTTCTGGATCATTGGGAGCTCGAGCCTATCCCGGCTGACTACGGGACTGCACTGATCAGCAGTCAATCGCAGGGCACATAGAGAAAGACAACCATTCATGCTGCCGAAATGTGAGTCAGGCAAGTGGACCACGACTCCATCAATGACTCCCAAAAAAATAATAATAATCATACTTGCAGGTAAGAAAAACGCAAAACAACTAAGCTTATACCTTTGTCTCTGAACATTTTAGGACTGCAGTGATAACTTATACTTCCTAATGCATAATATGTAATTTTGTTTGTGCATGAGACCGTAGAAAGTTTTTTAATTTCGAGGGTCGTGGCCAAAAACATTTAGGTAAAGTCAAGCCTTTCTATGCTGTCGTACTTTGAAGGCAGGCAGTATTAACCTTGTTACATTGCACAACACATGCATTCAAGCATTACCCCCCCCCCCAGAAGGTCCACTTCTGTAAGTTTTGCTTATCATCCGTCTTTCAGGGAGACGAGAAATCTGTGCAGACCGGTTTAGCAGCAACATACTCCGGCACCTGCGCAATCCGAAACTACGAAAATATGGTGTGTGGTTTCTGTGCTTGGTGGCGTACACAATAAAAGGAAGAAAACACTAAAACGATTTTGTGTATTTATATCGTGCGAGAACGTGAAGCAGTTCTAATTCCAAGTATCAAAGTCCAGCGTTGTGCTTCACTCACGAGGCGGCTGTGGCGCTCTCTAGTGTCCCCAGCTCGGTTACATAAAACCCGCGCCGCCCTGCCTCTCACACCGGCTTAGGTTGTTGATACTAACGACATTGAGGGGGCAATGATCCCAAAAAAAATAAATAACAGAAAATAGCACAACAACTAGCCAAGATAGCAGCCAGGCATGTTTTAGTACGACACACGCGGGGAAAAAAAGCGACGTAAGGGGGGTAATTTTTATTTCGACAACCAGCGTAACGAAATGGAAGAAATAAAAACAGAAGTGAAAGCCTTGCTTGCTTTCATTTGACGTCGTAGTTAGAGGACGAAGGAGGGTAGATAGACAAAGGAGAAGTTATGGAGGCTTGGACTGGCCATTGTTTGGCCAAGACGCACACAACATTCCTCCGCGGCTGGAGCTCGCCCGCTGGGCAACAACTCTACCGGCCTTCCGAACAACTCCGAAGAACAAGTAGAACACTTGGGGCCCAATGTGGCTCGCATTGCCTGTTGTAACGAGTTTCATTAAAAAAATTTAACTAAATTAAAAAAAAAAAAAAAAAAAAGTAGCTAAGTTTAGGGAGACTGGTCGAGTGTCGTGGTTAGCTTGAAAATGTGGCTAGTCCCCCAAAAGCTAAAACTAGTGGAACATGTGCAAGCAGGGCCCCGGCTCAATCAGTACCACCATCTTCTTAAGCGGCCCAAACTTCACGTTAAACTAACTCTGGAGGCCTTGTTGAGTCACAACACGCGGAGGGTGGCGTGTTTTTTTAAAAGTCTTTCAACCCGAGTGAGAGAAAGTTTTGGTCTAGTCACAAAGTCAACAGTACTCATCTCAGCCTCTCGGATAAAGACCACACACTGGCGATATTTCTTTAGAACGTGTTGCAATTCTGGTATTAAAAAATAAAAATAAACGGGGGGGACGTATGGTTAATATGAGGTGAGTGTACGCTGCGTGGTCACCCGGCCGAAGAGGTGCGGACCCCGGACGTCGCCTGCCTTCCTCCCCGGTAGCACAACCACCACCACCACGCCGCTTACCTTCATCGAGAAGCCGCTCGAGGTGCGTGAAGATGCCGCAGAGATTGGGCAGACTGGTCATGAGCTTCTTCTCGTTCAACAATTGCATCAAATAGTCGGGACTCGGCCTCGGTCGCTCCTTCACTTCGACCTCTCCGACCATCATCTTTGCGGCGGGGAGAGCGGAACACGAAGCACCGCCGAAAACAGAATCCTTCTTTTCGGGGGCGGGTAAGGGGGTGAAACGAAGAAAAGACAGAAAGGGAAAAAGAAAAAAAAAAAAGAAAAAAAAACTTGCGGCTCCCGAGCCTTCGCTTCCCTCCTCTCCTCGTGAGCACAACACTCTGGAATAGCCCCCCGGTTCCCGAATTGTTGAAGGTTCGGTGTGTTCGTCTCGTTTGAGCGGCGGAGGAGGCAAAAAAAAAATCAAAACAAAACCCAAAGCGTTATTTCCTTTGGCTCGTGGAGACTGTGTGCGCTCTCTCGCTCGGGGACGTTCGATTCCTCCACTGTCGGCGCGAGGGACTGTTCCGCCGGAACGGGTCCGTCCTTCCTCGCCGACGATTGGTCAGTGTACTTTCATTGGGCTAATGGGACAGCCAATGAGGATCCGCAGCTGGGTCCATAAAGGCGGGACTTGATCTTGGTGAGGAATGATTGATAGGAACGAGGGCCAATCGCGCGTGCTGCGCAGGAATGCACAGCATGCCCCTGAAGTGTCAACAAAAAAATATAAAGGAGGGGCCAAAATTTGGTACTGTTTACCCTTTAAAAACGTTTTATTACATTTACACTTATTCCTTACAATTACACTTATTTAACAAAATGGTATCTCCTACTTTCCTACTTAAACATTGCAACATTCCTCAAAACTTTCCAGAATACTGTGACACCCAGCACCACAATATTTCCCATCTGCATCAATTTCAATGAATTCTCCCCAAATGAACTCTGTTAGTTTATAGCAGTAGTCAAGCATAGGTTGGGGTTCCAAAATAGGTTTGGTGGAAGGTTCAGAGTTTCAAAATAAAGTTTTCAAGGTACTAGTACTTTTAATACGTAAAATGTCAATTAACACAATGACAGATAATTGTGAAGAAATACTTTTCTTTCTTTCTTGATGCACATGAGGAGTCACCATATGCGTCAAACCGCCACAATGTAGCGCCAACTACTGGCGAGGAGGACTTGCTCAACGTCAGATATATATATTTTGCCTTAAATTTCGGTAGCTGGTATCAACAGCCTTCACGAGTACAAATACCTTGAAAAAAAGGCCTCTATCGGCCCAATACTGATACAAAATAGGATGCGTAAATACTGATACCTGGTATCAGTATTTACGCATCCTATTTTTGAGACAGGATGAAGGCAGTATTAGGGTTTCAAAGCTAGGTTTTTAGTCAGGGTGCAAGTTAGGGTCTAGCCTGGGTTATAGTTTGAAGTTAGGGTTCAGGTTAGGGTTTCTAGCCAGGGTTAGTGGTTTTAGCCAGGTTTCAGGTTTCAATTTAGGGTGTCTAGTCTGGGTTAGGGTTTCTAGCCAGGGTTTAGGTTTCAAGTAGAGTTTCTAACCCAGGTGAAGATTTGTAGTTAGGGTTTCAAATAATGGTTTCAAGCCAGAGTAAGGGTTCCAAAATAAGGTTTCAAGGCAAGTGTTGGGATTTTTATGGGATGTTGAGGCTTTTAAAGAAGGGTTTCAAGACAGGATTAGGGTTTCAAAGATGGGTTTCAAAACATTCAAGCCAGGGTTAATCTTTCTAAGTAAGGTTTCAAAATATGGTTTGTGGTTAAGATTTCGAATCATGGTTTCAAGCCAGCGTTAGGGTTTAAAACAAGGGTTAAGCTTTCAAATTCGGATTTCAAGTTTGTGTGTGTGTTGACCTGGTGAATACCCTAAAAGTGGCAGTGAGCCTCTTCCCGCTTATTTCCTTCCTTCCAAATTAATTGAAAAAAATTAAATTTAAAAAAAAAAAAAAACACACACATATATATATATATATATATATAGACATAGATATGTACCGGTACCTACTTTTGGCCCACCCTGTACTTCTCTGCACTTTGTTTGCCTAGAGGAGCAAACAAAGACATGCTTAAAAACAATTTTGCCAACATAACTACTGTTAAACATTCTAAACGTTATAAAACAATCATGAAACATTATCTTTTGTTATCCTATGTTTCTTGTGTTATCTTATCACTTCAGTTGGCTACATACAAGGAAAACTACAGTAATATAACTGTTATCTGTGTTTTTGTTTTTTTTAAGCCTCCAATTTGTCTTCGAAGACAATGTAATAAACCGTGCTTGCAATTCGTAGTCTTGGACAGCCATTAGAAAATATCGCCGAAGAAATTAAGCTTTGGCTCGCAGACAGCGCAATATCCATGATCTATGATTTATTTTCTCAACACAAGATGTCACCACAGAGCCACCAAAGATGACAATAGTGTGTTCAGGCTTCGCTCATGTTCACATACATAATATCATATTTGTATAAATGAATTAAATTTTGTCCTAAGACACCAGCCACAAAGAAAACAACATTTCTGCAAGTTCGGCTTCAAACAATCATTTTATCAAACCGTAGTCATGCTTGTTAGCTTAGCATAAACAGGAAGTCCACTAACCTGTTTTCCAGATTTGGTCACGTGACGTTCCACATATAGCGGGTTCATATGGAAACAACCTTTTTTTTTGCCAAGTAAAAAACAAAACATTTGCCTTTGGTGATGTGTCCATGCACTACATACACACACTGGCATTATTAAGCTAAAAATGCTTTTGTTGTCTTCATGGGCGCATACTTTTTTTCCCCCCACTATAGGCTCTGCCTACTCTTGCAGTAGAAGCCGCTGCAGTTGGGGCTCTGCCCCTGGTCGTCATGGTAACAAAAGCTAGACTCGCCATTGGCCAAGTAGTAAATGGGCCAAAGTATACGGTCACCTACTTGCACGCCACAAGGGCAGGCTGATTTCAGCAAGAAGAGAAATACGATGTAAAGTGGCTATGATTCTCGATCCCTGGTGTATTTTGACCCCCCCCCCCCCCAAAAAAAGCATACAACTCCTTTAAGACTTTCTTTGTAACCGAATTGTAATTTAGTTTGTCTGTGGATTGAAGTCTTATTGCATGCGTTGAAGGATTGCCGAGAATCCCACTCCGTCAATGTGGTTGACCCGACGAGGCCCAATCAGGAGAGTGTTGCGTCACACCATGCGAGCTGTCAAAGTGCTCCCTCAGCGTGATCGTAAAAACACATTAACGCGATTGTGAGCTGTTATGTCTTGGCATGAACTTTTACTTAATGCCGAGAGCCTAGCCGTCGCGCAAGGTCACCCGCGCTGTCCTCCGAGTAGCCGATCCGGCGCGATAACGCTTACGACTTGGCAGCGCCACGTGCCCATTTGGCACTCCATTACATCTTTTTTTTTTTTTTTGTAGAAATAAATCTGTTTCCATTGATTTGGATGGAGACGTTACAGGTGGCCATTGCGTTAGGTCGAATTACGAGGACAAATATGACATCGGCATGTGCGGTCCACGTCCTAACGCGACGCCTATTGTTACCCAAGACTTGTACATCTTGTTATCTGTCTTGGGACCCATTGATCAGCACTGCCGTAATCAATAGAAACCTTTTCATCGTCCTGTCCTTGGGAGCACCTTTCTACATATCCGCGGAAGATTAACATGCCTGATCAATGGGACACACGTGAAAAGAAACACCGGGTACCTCTAGTTTCTCACACTGGAAAGAAACCATAAGTGGTAAGATGGCTTTCATTTACGTTTCTTAGATGACATACTGCATTTGATCTGACTTTCTTTGTTACTGTTTACATGCATAGAGGAAAAATAAATATTTTGGGCCAAAAACATGCCGCAAATAGTGGCCAGTCACCTGTCGATGGTTAGAGGCGTCTATTAGGAGGGGAAGGTCTTGATTTGTACACATTTAAAAAATAATATTAAACAATATAGTGCCTTGACTTGGAAGTGCTCTAATTTCTGAGTTTTTTGAGTTGCAAGTTTGATTTATTGGCTAGCGTTGCGAGCCACAAAAGCTTTAGATACACTGGTGCTTGGGTGGAAGTCAAAAAAAAAAAAAAAGTATCTCAGGTAATGTAATTTTCTCACATATGGGCAAGGAGAGTCACAGTCACTGATGAACTTTCAGCTCTTTATTCAATGGGACAAACAGTCAAACACACAAATACAAAATAAGAACGCTCACAAGGAGCTGCTGTAGGCCACAACTCATGCCTAGACGCTCACACGCAGACTAACCGGCCAACACGACTCCAGCTACTCACTAGGCCACGCCCCTTATAGAAGCAGAGACAACACATGAATATAGTGTTCCCTTGTTATATCACAGTTTACCTATTGTGGATTCAGTGCATTGCAGTTTTTTGTTTTTTTTTAGATTCATATCATGCATAATTTGCCATATCGCGGGATTTTAGGTGTATTCTGTAAATATTTATGTGCTAAAATATATGCTTCCTGGCATAAAACATTAAAAGTGGAAAAAAAAAGAAAAAATCATGAATACACATATTAGAAGGAATTAAATGTACGTAGTGTACTGTACTACTGTGCATTAACCAGAAGAGTTTTAAA
Source organism: Phyllopteryx taeniolatus (assembly GCF_024500385.1). NCBI lineage: Eukaryota > Metazoa > Chordata > Actinopteri > Syngnathiformes > Syngnathidae > Phyllopteryx > Phyllopteryx taeniolatus. The sequence goes on along the minus strand of NC_084514.1, from coordinate 5,542,275 downwards.
GGTGTTTAAGAGTATAGAAAGTGTTGGTAAGAGTATTGTGGAGGTTAATAGGAGTGTGGATAAACGAGGGATTACTGTACTACAACAGTACGCAGAGTGATTACACTTTATAAAATCAATGTCTCTGTTTCTTTACATTCACTTTTATTGCATTTTATGATGTTTTTAACACAATACAGTGCTTTTTTTTTTTCTTATTAAAAATGTGACCAGAAAATTGTGTTGGGGGGGACTGGAATGGATCAATGGCATTTTACTTCATTTCAATGGGGAAAACAGATTACATATACGAGTAAATTGAGTGACAAACTTGGTCACGGAATGAATTAAACTCGTAAGTCAATGTACCACTGTATTGTGCGTTTACCTTGGGAGGACCTTTCTACATTATCCCCTGAATATTAGCGTGCCTGATCGGCATAATAAAATAAAACACTAACTACCTCCAGTTTCTCACACTGCGTGTAGAAATAAAGCACACCGATGGTTTTCATTTAAGCAGCTGTTGGCCGCCTAAAAAAAAAAAAGGTGGGTAGGATCTGGTTAAATCCGAGCTCCCTGCTCTTAGGCCTCATTCAATTCGTCCGCTTGCTGCTCGCCTGCTCGCATTTTTGTGAGCGTGAGCCTCTGCGCCACCTCCGTGAGTGCTCCAACAGCTGCACTCTGACCCTTCTGGCTTCAGCTTGTCGCCATTGTGTTGATGGAGGCTAAGTTTGAACCAGAGTGGCGCTAAAGTCATCGAACAAATGAAGGGATTCGGGCGGCACGTTTGGATAGGTTTGTTCTGAATCAAACTGAACGGGCCGCAATGTTGTTACAAAGTTGCCTTAACGACCGTGCCGGTACTGCTACGACGCCCTTTAACCAGTGTCTGCATATAGCCAAGGTATGTTATTGCTGTAATTACCACTGAGCTTTATTTAAGCCGATATGAACAAGCCTGGCTAGAAAATGATCACACGCTTTCTAAAAGGCTACACAAATCGTACAAACCTGTGAATATACAGTAGTATACACCCCTAAGTGAGAACGTCTAAATTGTCCCTGAAGTATCCTTATTATTTTCCAACACTGCTAGCACTAACCCTCTTTGGATGCCCCACAGATGTCCAGTCGTGTTTAGGTCTGGAGACATGCTTGGCCAGTCCTTCACCTTTATCCTGTGGGGAGCTGCAGTTTATTGACGGAACCATGCATGCCACCATGTACTGTGACACACCGAAGCAGATTACGATCCCCTCCGTTCGGAAACTGGGCCACAGGGCAGTTTTCCAACATGATGATGACCCCAAACACACCTCCAAGACCACCACTGCCTTTCTATCGAAGTTGCTGATAAAGGTTATGACTGGGCAAGCATGTCTCCAATTTCACACTTGATGGGTGGGAAGGCACTCCAGAGACCAAACTATTTTTATACAAGCAATTAAAAAAAGCTTTTTCCATACTATTTCTCTTCTAAGTGGAGATAACACAGCCGATAACTATAAACTATAATGATTAGTGTATTGTTAAGAACCTCACGGTTTGATTCGATTACATTCAATTCGATATTGATTCAAATGTGTTGATGTCGATACAGTAAGATTTTTTTTCATGCCCAGTTGAACATGCCATAGGTTACCACACAATTTTGAGGAATAAAACATCTGGGGGGAAAAAAAATTGCACAATATGAACTTATTTGTGCATATGGAGTACAAAAGCAAAACACATAGCAGTTCTATACAAACAGTGAAAAAGTAAATTTCCCTCTGGACATTGTGATGAAAATAAAAAATTCAGCCTGGCACATCTTACAAAAGATCGTATTTGTGTCTCTTTCCTGTGTTCCTGATTAAGATTAACGCAAAATGACCCCAATGGTCAGATTTAAAAGTTGAAGGTCCTGACTTTCCGCCTCTCGGATGTGAATCGATTCACATGATTTGCTGAATCGATAATGAATTGGGGAGGGGAATATTGCGACGCATCGACTAACTGATGATTCTCCCTACGCCTAAAAATTATAAGTTTACACGTACCTTTTGTACTCTTGACATCCAGCCTGACATCCCCCAATCCGTACTTCTGTGCAAAAACAGTGTCAAACGATTGAAGTCAGTCAAGAAACAAATCGAAAAGTTCTTGCAGACACCCGAATGCTTCGTGTGTGTGTGTATGTTAATTTCTTTTTCTCAATTTTAAAAGCAGCACATAAAGTCACAGACACATTGCATCAAACGGAAGCTGACATTTATTGCGGGCTTTGAAAATGGTTTTGGTTCATATCTCTAACGTTCCGCGTGGTCATTTGAACCTTGACACGTGCAGGTATGAGCTGAGACTCATACATCTTCACTGTGTGTGTGAATACACAGTGACAGGCTGACAAACTTAAATGTGTGCGTGTGTGTAAACAGAAGTGATATTTATCCCCACTCCTGCCTTTGTGGCTTCGTCATTTTTAATAAGACCCTTTCTATGCAACGATTAATCCAATTAAGATCCAGATAATTAAGGAACATGCGTTGAGGCTGTTAGCTCCCTCACAATGAGCTGACTAAAGTGCCCTGCGTTCTCCACTGGAAGCGTGCCAACGGTCCTGGTTGGCTGGCTGTGGCATGCCTCGCGGTACCAGCCAGTGCTGCGGGACTCGAGTCTGTGACGACGCTTCTGATGTGACGCTAGAAGAGCCCAACAGGCACATTTATGAAAAACAAAAACAACAGCTTTTTGTTCTTTTCAGCTAAGTCGTTCTGCAACAGGATGAGGCAGAACAGTCCCAGGCCAGACGATCAGGTACACACAGCTCAGTAAACTCAGAAACGCAATGGAATTGATTGACTTGACAGATTGCGTTTGCATTGGATATACTTGTTTTTAACAGAACATTTTAACATTTTGTTGCATGGTTGCTGCTAGTTTACAATAATATAACAATAATCCTAAGCGAGGGCCCATTTACAAGACCTAACCAAAAACATGTCTCAAAAATGTGTGTTTTTTTTTGTCTTCATTGTACGTCACATGTAAAGGGTACTTAAAAAAAAGTGCAGAGTATCTTTAAAAAGGGCCAAAATGGCCAAGTACTTGCCTGTCATACATATAAGATTGTTTCCAGTGGATTTGGAAGATTTTGTGTTAAATGCAGTTTCTCTTGAACATAAATGTTAATGTACTGTAAAGATTGCCTCAGCTTTTGTATGCGAACTGGCTCTCCAGAAGCAAAAGCTGCCACTTCCATTCGCGGGTTGGAGCGGGTGGTGCCGAGCGTAGTCTCGAGGAGAGAAAGAGAGTGGGCTGGGAGGCTTCTATCCATCACGTTACATTTGACACTTACCCGCCGACTGGATTACAGCGTTGAGGAAGGCCACATATGTTTTCAAGTTGTTGTTGGAGGGGGAAATCTCCCCAAAATATAGCCTTAAATTAAGTAACATACTCCTCATTTTATTACTATCTTTTTTTTTAAGACCAGCTTTTGCAGTGAAGCGATTCAGCAAAAAAAGGTCTTTATTTCAGTTTGTTTGTGCACCCGTTTGGCACTCCCAAAGACGTGACACAACAGGGTGTTTGTGAGTGATAAGACCTGGAAGAGGGAGCTTCCTCATTGATCACGCATGTCCAGGGGAAGATTGACCCGGCCGTGTGCTCTGCAATCGAAACACACACAAACACACACACACACACACAGATAAAAGAGGCATTCACAAACACTGAGTTTGTGAATTTGTGCATTTATTGATATCTACGAACAAAGTCCCCAAATAGTTTCCATGGTGATGAGACGGCGAGAATCTCGGACAGAGAGCGAAAGCTGCAGAACAAGAAAGAAAAGGGAAGGAAGCGATAAATGGGAAGACTTTAGTTGCTGACTCTGCTTCTTCTTTCTGCAACTGACGCCTTCTAAATCCCAGCTCTGGCTGCACCACATAAACAACAACAACAACAACCATGTTGCGTTAGTTGTCGCCCGCTGCCGGACTTGCCTCCATAGAGAACCGCCATCCATCTGACTTACTACCTCAGACAAGGAGGTTTTGTGCTTGTCCATTTTTAGGTTGCATTTACATGCCTATTATGTTTTTAAAAACTTACATACAGATTCCATCTTGTCAGTAGTATCAGAAAAATTCTGTCACATTGAACCCATCCTTCTTAAGTCCCGCATTCCTTCATGGAGTGATTGGCCACCATTTCAGGCCCGGGCCGTGCCATCTTTGGCCACTTCAATTATTGTAGTAGCACAAATAATCTTTCAAAGCAGGATTTCGTACAATATATATATATTCAGAATATATGCAGTATTTTTATATAACACATTTTCTTTTTCTAGAAATAAAGTGATACTCAAATTAAAACATAAAATAAAATTTAAATTAAAAAATGTATATTATATTATTATATATACATTATTTTATATTATATAATATTTATTATATAATATTTAATAATATTATTTTATATTATATAATATTTATTTCTAGATGGATATATAGTGAACATTATTATTAGATATTGTTCGATGTTTTCGATGGATTCTCATTGAATGATTTCGGCAAGGGCCACATCCAAACTGTTTTTTTTTTACATTTTACATTAACATTTAGTGAATGATCGCAGCAAGGGCTAAGCGCTTTTAAAAAAAATTATTATTATATTTTAATTTTAATTATGTTTATGTAAAGTGGGGATGCACGTTTTTTCTCTTGCTAACATATTTTATATGTATTTAAAAAATATATTTTCTATTGTTAAAAGTGGAAATGCACGATTTCAGTTTTTTTTTTTGGTGACATTTTCCTTAATTTCTCAATGAAGGATTTATAGACGGACCAAGAGAAAAAAAACCCATTAATAATTGGTGTGGAAATTGATGATATGATATTTATGCATTATCGTATGCTTTCTTTATTAGTGGGACAGCAACATTTCTTTTCAATTTGCTAACATTGGGCCATTATTATTATTTCTTTCGAACATTTTCCCTCTCAGTATATTTCTGTGAACACTGTAGGAAACTTAGATGCAAAATTCCAACCCAAAAGTTTGTCCTTGGCAGAGGTCTGCAGTGTAGCGAGCGCTATTCCAGTAGTTTGTTCACTCTGCTGAACACACACACCAGACAAATATTATATTAGCGCTCTCTCTCCTCTCGTGTGATTATATTCTCTCGCCTTCTTTGTCTTTTCTCTACTTTTTCCTCAATCTCATTTTCTCCTGCGTCAACACAACGTTATCAACGTGTTTGGACAGCTTTGGCGTCTCCGCCGGCCTGTGACGACGGAGAAGGATAAACTTGAGCTTTCAGGAAGTTTGCCGCGTCTTCATTCCCGAATGACTCCCGTCAAGGGGATTCGGGGGGCAGTGGCAGCTGTCGCGAGTGCTGGGCTCGCCACGCTAATAATAACCCCCCCCCCCCCCAGCTAAGTGAGGGGCCCCTGCGTCGTCTCGGCTCGACCCCCGGAGTCCGGTTACAATGAGGAGTGAGGATTAGGCCAGGTTGTGGATTAGGGAAAGCTATTTTACCCTTGAAAGGACAAATAGGTGCACTCGCTGATTGGAGGCAACTCTTGGAAGTGACTGGACACGAAGCTCCTGGAAAACAGTCATGTGATTTTCCTCTCCCCCGGAATCCAGCGAGTGGTCACTGGCGCTCCCACACGTAATACTTCCGCTATTTTTAACTGCACCAATGTATGTATGTTAGAGTGTGAACGGATTTGGATGACATTTGGTGTGTACTTTCAGTGTGGCCCAAGGACGAATTTATTTTGGATTCAGATTGTTTTTGTATGCACCTAATCCACAAACTGGAAATTTGGAGCGCAGCTTCGGTGTGACCCAAAGACGAATTGATTCCTTTTCAATGAGGATCTGGAACGGGATCTGGATAATCTGTATTTAGATCATTTTTCTACGGAATAATCTAAAAAAGTTGAGAATGGATCAGGATGACATTTGGTGTGTCGCTTTAATGTGACCAAAGGACAAATTAATTTAAGGGTTTGGATTGAGAAATTTGTGCGGACACCAAAATCTGGATGCATTCCGATGAAATTTGGGGTGTAGATTCGGTGTCACCTAAAATAAAAATAGGATCTGAATAAGATGGATTCACATATTTATATATTTCATCAAGATAACTGCAAATTTGGGGTATACTTTGGGTGTGTAGCCCAAAGACATAGACTTACTTTAGATCAGGATCTAGATCAAGATTTGGATTCAAATAATGTTTTTGTAAGGACATAATGCAAAATGTTGTACCGGTTTTGATCAGATTTGATGTGTAACTTTGTGTGACACAAGGACGACTAGACTAACTTTTGATCAAGATCTGGCATCTGTTAATTTTTGTATGGACGTAACTTAAAACATTGGACAAATTTTAATAACATTTGGTGTCTGCTTTGGTGCGACCCAAGGGCAGATATTCATTTTTAGATACGGATCATCTGGATTCAGATTATTTTATATGGACATAAATCAAACATAAAGATGGATCATACTACGGATAGAATCATAGTCTGTATCCATGTTTTTGTACAATGTAACACAAAAGGTTGTATTTAATTCAATGTCATTTAGTGTGTAGCTTTGTTGTGTCCCAAGGACAATATATATATATTTTTTTTTAATGGAACCTGGTTAATCTGGAGATCACATTTTGTTTGTATGGAAATAACTAAAAAAGATTTGGATGACATTTGATGTTTAGCTTCCGTGTGATTGACTTTGGATCAGAATCAGGATTAGAACCGCAATTTAAGCATTTCAATAGCATTCAGTGTGTAGCTTTGGTGCGACCCAAGGACATACAGAATTACCAAAGGATCGAGATTCAGATTGTTTTTCAAAGGAGACACAAAAAAAAACAACATGTTGAATCAAGAGTTTTTATGCTGATTTCAAGATCATACAAAGCCATGCTCCAACCCCACTAATGGCACCGGGCCTGTCACGAAAACAAAAACAAAAACAAAAAACCTTCAACTGAGATAATAATGTCTCATCTCCAACAGATATCATGCGCTGTTAGGCAGCAGAGCGTAATGCTAACCCCTCAAAGCTGGAGGAATCGTGCACACTGTATAGGAAACGCATTCAATTCCTGGAGTATGCTAGGCCACCCGCAGTCCAGAAATGATACATCGCTCATTATGACTTAAAAAAAAAAGAGGTCACAGTATTTTATGAGGCGTCCTGATTCGCATGCTAACTTTGTTTAGCGGATAGACAACACTTTGTGACTCACTGGTTGTTTTTGCGTCAGTGCTCTTTCGAGTCTGCAGGTTTGGACCAATCATGCATCGATGCCTCTCGTGGCCAACTAACCTCATTGGCTGCTCATTTCACTCTGGTTACTTGCATGAGCAACTACAGCTCGCTGATGTTGTTAGGTGCTGTTTGACACGAACGTGTGTGTACGTGTGCGTGCAGGCATGTATGTAAAAGCGTGTGCATGCTCGTGATGCGTGGGGAGCTTATCCGCCGTTGTCCCTTTTCCAGGCGGCCACCTTCTCGTAATGAGCCGCACTGGCCTCCGCGAGAGGTCGAAACGGACACAATTCAGCATTTAATGCCCATTAGTGCCTGTGATGTAACCTAATTGAGCCATCAGACTACCTGGCCCTTTAAGTGGACGACACTGGAGGCAGTATCTGTACATTATGGCTCTTGTGACATTGAAAGCTAGCAGATGGAGTAACTTTAAGATGTTAACTGTGAACAAAACTGCCTTTTTTTTGTGAGGTCTACAACATGTCCACCCTCTCCCCTTTACTGACCAGACAAGCCTGTGGCTCACTCAAGTTGGACGGGTGAAGAGGGACGTCATTGATACAGTTCCATGCAACCGCAGGCTAGTCAAAGTTCGACCCGCCAATCAAGTGAGACACTGCAAGCCTACCAAGCGGTACCCTTCAGTTTGGTAGTGTATGTATATTTCGGCATTTTCATTCTTTTCTGCAGTTCTTGGAATTTTTGGGCCGCAAACTGACACGTGGCAAATGGGTGTACTGGTTATGATCCAAGTTTGTGCAATGGCTCTGACTGATTTCCAACATCTTCACAATTGCTTGTTTTACTACTGTAGACAGGTCTCCTGTCTGTGATGTAGTACACCAGTGGGTCCCTTCTTTTTCAAGGTATTTCAAATGGTTCGACTGGCTCCAGCAAAACTGATTGGCCATCTATTGCCAGCTTCAGAATCGCTTGTTTTTCCAGATTGGTTACACCTTCACACTCGTCCTGATGTTGTCTTCATAGTCAAAACCCAAATTCAAAACTGAACATAGACATTCAGCACAATTAATTTGTTTTGTCAAATTCCAGAGTGGCCTTCTTTATGATCTTGCATAGTCTTATCCTAATCGTCTTGCTAATCAGTGTTTTGCATCTTACTGCGTCTGTACTTTTGTTCATGACCTTCTCTACTTCCCTCCTTCCCTCGGGAGGTTGTTGATGATGTCAGTCTTTCTTTAAAGCTTTCAAAAAGGTTCCTTTTATCAACAGTAGTTGTGGTTTCTTTCTTCTTCACGGCATACTAAATGGTCGCATTGCCCAATGTTTGCGCAATGGCTCGGATTGATTTTCGATCTTTGCTTCCAATTGCTTTTTTCCCCACTCATAGACAGCTCTCTGTTTTTCATGTTTAATATATAGACATGTAGTCGTCACAAGCAAAACCCAAAATTGAGTGAAGACATTCAGGACTATTTATTTTGGGTAAATTCCAGCCTGTTTTTTCTTAATCTACTTGCTAAGGATCTTCTGGCTATTCCAATTGTTTTTGTTTTTGTTTTGCAAAAGTGCTGATTGATTTTCCATCGTCTCTCAACTTCACAACTGCTTGTTTCTCAACCATAGGAAATCCTGTTTTTCATGCTGGCTATAGTGCTCATTAGTATAAATTTAGTGTTCACAGACAAAACCCAAATCTGAAACTCAGCGCTATTAATTGTCTGAATAGTCAGTGTAATTATTTCATATTCATCTTTTGATGTCAAACCCAAATGCTTTCAACCCGCAGTACACTGTTACAGTACTTTTAGAAGGGAATGTATGCGCACATACTATAAGAGTGTGTGTTGAAAATCTTCCAGGAAACTTCCACTGACATTGTACAACGGTAGAAAAGATAGTAATTGTAATTCTTTAGAAAAAAGGCTGTGGCGTGTGAAGTTGAGAGGAAGTCTCCAACAAACTGTTGTTTTTATGAGCGCGAGTTTGTCTCGGAATGCTGAGGGCCTTCCCAGGCCTGCTGTGACAGGCTCCGTCTCCACCTGGCTGAGTGACAGAATGAGCGCAGTTGAGACAGCACAGTACGGCAAAAGAATAGTGTATAAAATGTATAAATGCATGCACAGTACATGAATGAAGTGAAATCACCATGACATGATCTGGCCCACTGAATGTGAAAAAACATTTTAATAACATTTTTGTATGTATAGACCTACAGAGATAAGGCCTTTATATGGTTATTGCATAGGTTCAGGACTGTATAAAAATCAGGTGCATAATCTGAATTGGGAATGTTCAATTCTTTTGTATGATAATGTAGTAGGATATTGCATGAAAAAAGGATGCGCGTTCATTACTGGACCACAGGACAGCTGCCTTCACAAAAACTGTAACAACATACATAAAAAAAAGAAATAAGGTCAACATATGCTGACAATGCCCAATTTTCACCATAAGAATTTCAAAAAGTACGAACTTGGTATTTTACATTTAGTGCATGTTATTGTCATTTAAATCAATCAGTGGGGGGGGGGGGGGGGGAGTAAAGTAACCCTGAAAATATGTCATTCTCCCCTAAATTCAATGTATCAGGTTTTTGTACAAAATGCAGTGGTACCTTGAGATACGAGTGATTCAAGATACGACCCATCATTCTGCTGAATTTTTGCTTTGACTTGCGAGTGCAAACTTGAGATATGAGCGATTTATGGTAGCAGTAAACTTAATTCGCCTCACTTCACAATAAGCAGCACTTTAACAAATGGCGAACATTTCACACAAAAAAAAAGATTTCAAGCTGTTTAATGCCAACCCCAGTTGAATTTTACAGTCAACCTAAGCATAAAATAAAGACAGTTAATTACATATTTATGTAAAACTACCACAGGTTTGTCTTAAGAAAGTCCGCTAGCTTAATGCTAACAAACAGCGACCAGTCAGCATTGACAGTCGCAGTTTTAGGACCCCTTAGGAAATGGATATTTGAACGCATATGGTGGAATAACACATATAGACAGATAATATAACATTACTCACAGGCATATATTCTTCATCCTTGACAAAATATTACTAATATTACAGCAATTCACTGAGTGGTAGAACAGCAGAAGAATAAGTCTATTCTTCTTCGTTTGTTAATATGACTGTATTGTACAGTAGTGCCATCCAGTGGCCAAGGCGGGCACACCAGAAGGCGAAGCACACTGATGGATGAATCATTAGATCATGAGGCACAAACTGCTTATTTTATTACCCTGTGTTTTTATAAAGTAAAATAGAATGGAGTGCTATTTTTCCATTCGAAAAAAAAAAAAAAACCCCAAAAAATTCCAGGAGGGTTACGGTTGAGGCTGGAACTGATTAATGTCATTTCCATGCATTGCATTTGGCAAAGATGAATTGCGATAAGAGTGCTCTAAATTAAGAGCATGGACACAGAACAAATTAACACCGATGTACTACAAAATAATTCTCAAAGTCTGCTAATGAAAAAATAGATTTGAATAAAAATAAAAGAAAATTGTGCCCATTTTACACAGCATGGTGCCTACTCAGTTTGCAATGTACTCCATTATCTACACTTGCAGCGGTCCGTTTTTTTTTTTTTTACTACCCACAATCTCCTCTTGAACAACATTTGTCTCCCGAGAAGTATATACAGAAGACCCTTGTTCCCCTCCATTGTCGTTCATTGTACTAGCAGGTACTATTTTAAAGTAGAAAACCGATTGCTCCAGACCGAGCTGAGTTGGTATTGTGCAGTGGAAAAGTGTCAGGCCCACCTAATCCCGCCCCCAACCCGGTCACCCTCAGTTAATCATGCAGGACTCATAGGTGGGCACCATGTACTTGATGTTGATGAATGCGTCCTCTCCACCGTAACGCTCCAACACCTCCAGAGTCTCCTGAATGAGGTCGCCAACGTTCTCTCTCTTCTGCTGGCTGTAGTCGATGCCGTCTCCAGAGTTGACTACGGAAAAGAGAGTCACACACGTGACACACTAAAACATGGGCATAACCTGCTACCTGAATATCCACATTTGGAAAAACTGACATATATCATAGAAGACAATATCACCCTTTTTGTCACATTGGCAGTGATATATGCCCACGCTATGGCATTACCACCACTATCCTTCACCTCAAAAACAGCAGAGCCAGATTAGAGTTTGCTGATCAACAACTAAAAAAGTCCAATTCTATGGACAGATGAGACCAAGATCAACTTGTAGAGTGATGGAAACAGAAGCGTATGGAGAATGAAAGGAACTGCTCACGATCCAAAACATACCACCTCATCAGTGAAGCATGGTGGTGGTAGCATCATGGCGTTATGTATTTACTTTATTGATGATGTGATCCGAAAAATATCATTACAGGTTAAAGAGGCTCTACATACTGCTGCATTAACCATTGCAGAAACATGAGGGTGGGAATTGTGTGAATCCACCATACAAATATTATTCTGCTTACTTTTTTTTATTTTTTTTTGACATTGTACTGCTTGCACAATTATTCAACAGATTCAAAACATTCTAACTTTAAAGGGGCCATATTTAACCAAACCAACTTGTTCTAGTATTTGGGATGTAATATTGTCTCTATGGTGCCTCAGTAAATGTGAAATATTAATTAAAATCGTCCCCACATTCCTAACTTCCTGATGTTTTTCTGCTGAGAGGCCTGAAATCAAGTCATCAGAATTTCTCAAGCTTATCTATGTCACTAGCAAAGATCTCCGACTTGCCTCTCCGCTCCCGAGCCAACGATATCAACATAACAAACACGTTTGCTCTCACAAGTGAGTCTTCTACACGTAGACGACCAATCAGAGGAAAGGGGGCGGTCTTAGCCAAATATGGACAAAGTGGATACAAAACTGGGTCAAACAGAAGTAGCTGTCAGAGGGGCTTTTTCTGGACACGTATGACAAAACCACGATGTTTTTTTTTTTTTTTTTTTTATGAAATTGACCCTTTTATACGAAGCCCATTTTAGAGAGTCACTTTTCGGGGGTCTAAACAGTCAAAATACTTTCTTTTCAAAAACATTCGAGTGAAAGAGACATTCAGCAAAAACGTTCCGCATCGTTCCAATTCAAATTTGAAATTGTTCAGCTCATTCTGGACATCTCGGGTGCTAGTTTTCACATTTCCCAAATTCCCACATGATTTATTATTCCACATTTTCTATCACAAGATTCCAAAATGAATGCAGATCCATCCATCCATCCATCCATCCATTATCTGTACCACTTTATCCTCACAAGGGTCACGGGTGTGCTGGAGCCTCTCCCAGCTATCTTCGGGCGAGAGGCGGGGTACACCCTGAACTGGTCGCCAGCCAATCGCAGGGCACATACTTTATATATTTACCTTCCCCATCCACATTTCATGATCGATTCAACCCATTCCAACTTCCTTTCCAACAAATCTTGGGAACTATTTATCACATTCTCAATCATTTCAAAATTTCACAATCAAATTCCCAATGTTACATATTCACCTCCTCCTTCCACATTTCTCAACCGATTCCCACTTCAAGTCTCACATTTTACATTTCAACAATTCATTTAATTCCACAGCATTTGAGTTCAGCATTCACACACCATTTCCAAAGAAATTGTATTCTCTAGCTACCAGTGCTGTTCATTTGGGGCAGCTGTAGCATAAATCCTACTTTGGGTTACATTTGTTGTGTCAGGTTTTCTGTCACTGCTGGATCTCTGTATGAAAGAGATTTGAAACTAAAATCCAAGTCTACTTTCACTCCCTCCATCCACTTTGCTACTTTTATTGCTGTGGCCTGCTTGGATTGTTTTGATGCTATTTCAGATTGCGCTAACTAGCGGGGCGCCTCCAGTTCAAAAACACACACCACCGCGTCTGAGTCGGGGAGTTGAACGACAGCCCTTCCTTAAGAATGCGTGGCCGCTCGGTTCTCCGAGAGCAGGTGGAGTCATCTGGCAACAAAGGGGGGGGGGGGGGGGGGGGGGGGGGTTGAACGTGTCAATGAGGATTCACGTGGCGATGCAGAGTTAAAAAAAAAAAAAAGGAAAGGAAAAAGCCATGTGGTTTCATGTTCGCTCTTCAGTGAAGTCTAATTAGGAGCGGCTCCTTTTTCCACATAACAGGTGTTTTTCATCTCTGTCTGTTTTTCCTCTCACTTGGGAAAGATATCACTTTTACTGCAAAAAAAAAAGGGAGATTAGCATGGGAAAGATGCTTTTTGACTGGGATGAATGAGTGTGTGTGTGTCGATTCGTCTCTATAGAAACGTCAGTGTTTCTTTTGTTTTGAGGCCCAGCACAGTTGCATGAGATTGGCATTTTACTATGCTGATAAGGACACTGTGTGCATGCGTGTGTGTGTGTGTCTGTCTGTGTGTGGTGCGTGCGAGTGCGTGTTACTGAAAATGAGGAAAGAGTGGTGAGTAGCCTAGGCTGGATACCTCTGGAATGTTTTTCGATAACAAGTTCCCCCAGCGCAGTAGAACTCTGTTGTGTGTTTAACTAGTGTGTGTGTGTGTTTGTGTGTTCTGTGTACGTATCCCAAGGGAGGGACGCTTCCTTGCTGTGTTGTGATTGGCCGGAAGCAGTGTATCGTGTTCCTGCCCAGCCCACAAACACTCTCGACCAGTAGTGTGTGCGTGTGTCTGTGTGTGTATATATATATATATATATATATATATATATATATATATATATATATATATATATAGGAAATAGGATAGGATACACACACACACCCACACACACAGTCCCCTACAAAAGTATTGGAACGGCAAGGTCAATTTCTTTGTTTTTGTTGTATACTGAAGACATTTGGGTTCCAGATCAAAAGATGAATATGAGACAAAAGTTCAGAATTCCAGCTTTTATTTCATATGGTATTTGCATCTAGATGTGTTAAACAAGTCAGGACAGAGCACCTTTTATTTGGAGCCACCCACTTTTCAAGTGAACAAATGTTTTGGAACAGACATTATTAAATTGATTTAAAGTGAAAAATATTTCGGCGGCACGGTGACTGACCGGTTAGCACGTCCGCCTCACAGTTCTGAGGACCCGGGTTCGAATCTGTCCTCGCCTGTGTGGAGTTTGCATGTTCTCCCCGTGCCTGCGTGGGTTTTCTCCGGCTTCCTCCCACATCCCAAAAACATGCATGGTAGGTTAATTGAAGACTCTAAATTGCCCATAGGTGTGAATGTGAGCGCGAATGGTTGTTTTGTTTATATGTGCCCTGCGATTGGCTGGTGACCAGGTCAGGGTGTACCCCGCCTCTCGCATGAAGATAGCTGGGATAGGCTCCAGCACGCCCGCGACCCTAGCGAGGATAAGCGGTACGGGAGATGAATGAATGAATAATATTTCATATTTTGTGGCAACATTCCAGTTTGGGGAGGCTGGAACGGATCAATGGCATTTCCATTCATTTCAACGGGGAAAGATCATTTCAGATATGAGTGTCTTGAGTTACGAGCGTGGTCATGGAACAAATTGAACTCGTATTTCAAGGCACCACTGTACATTTTACACGACAAATTATAAACAAAAGTCATGGAAAATAGCGACAACTATAAACCCTGTTGCTACAGACCGACTTCTTTTCTTGAGTGGACATCTATTTTTGGAGGCTTGTATGTTGTTAGCGTCCACAGGCTAACAGCTGAACTGCCGCGTCCTTTGTACGCCGGGTGTAGATGTACTCGTATCTGCAGGAGACCTCATTAAACTCCTCTGTCGCTGACTCCCGGCTAACACCAGAGCGCTAAATTGAACCCAGCCGGTCCTTTCGGGAGCCATTTACACGACATGGTAGAAAACAGGGGAAAAGGGTGTCGTTTTTGTTTATATGATGTTTGAAAAGAATGTCTCAAAGTAGACAATATTGAAGACACTATAATCAGCCCCTCGCACATCCTGCCCATAAAAGTCATCTTTTTTTCCCTTTTATCAGTTCTGTATTCAGCAATTATCCTGTGTGTTAAGAGTGATTTTTTTTTTCTTCCTGAGCTGCTTGGAAAATATCTCGACTTACAATCTGAATTTTTGCGGTATACATGTACAAATAAACTAGCAGCTACTAGCCAGGCATGAATATTGTAGCGATTTACTTACTTTGGCAGGTCTTTGTATTATTTGTATCGTTTTGTCAATGCTGTCAACTGTACGTGAAACATTTTCCTGTTTTATTAAATCATTGCGTAAATCGACACGTTGTCAAATGTTTTAAAGAGCAGAAACTAGAGGAATGCGTGAGGAATGTGAGAGGAGGGTTTCTTCAGAAAGTGTACTTCAGCTAAATAACCTGTCATTCTCCCTTTTAGTCTTCTCACAAAGCAAATTTTTTCGACCGCTGTTCGTCTTTTCTCTTCTTTTTCAACTAGGAGAGAAAGTAAAGGATGGGGGTCCGGTCCAACTGCAGCGATGTCACCTCGGATTGGTACGTCAACCGGAATGTGTCATAATACATTACTAACCTTCGCTAACAAAGTAGAGTAAAGCCCTAATTACAGTACATATTTGTATGGCAACCACTGATAGGCCATAAATATAAAACAATCAAATGAAAAACAATAAGTATGGCTATAACTGAGCCTTCCTGTGCCACGTGACCATGTAGTCTTATGCCAACCAACAAATGAGGTCATTGTGTACCATTCGTACCCTCGAAACGTCCTGTGTCAGTGACTTTATTAAACCGAGGACCCACTGTAATCTGTATAAACTGATATTAATAAAATCTCCCACCATGTAAAGTAAGGAAAAACGCCTGGACAGGAGTCCTGTGAGGAAGACGAACCGGTCGATGCCGACGAGGAAGAAGGATCCTGCGCTCTGTGACATTTGCGGCGCGAAAAGCAGTCGTTTTGTTTTCGTCTTTGGCGATAATCCCTGGGATTCCCGCGTCTTTAGCTCGTCGATACAGCGAGACAGAGAGAGGAAGGTTTCGCGTGACATTTGGCTGTTAATTTCACTCCACTGACGAAAAGCATCAAAGCCAAGGTCTTTGGGAATGGACGACATGCAAAACTCCAGGCAGTGCTCCTCTTGAATCCTATTTGGTCATGTCAAGACTCTGAACAAGGCCTTGGTGATTATACCACTGTTTCCCAACCTGTATTGAGCCAACGCACGTATTTAACAAAATATCATGGAACACTACCGAACAAAAATGTCATGAAAAGTAGATACGGTGAACCCATGAGTACAAAAATAGAAAGAACCGACGAATAATTGATGGAGACCCAAAAAGGGAAGTAACTGCATATAGATGCCACAAGTTGGCAGTAACGCACATTAGTTTCTAGTAGACAAGACTAAATGAAGCGCCTGCCCTCACTTTAACATAGCATGATGCCACAAGATGGCGCCAAAGCCCAATTTTATATGCGACATGAGGTTGGACCGAGTGCTAAAACAGCGAATAGGTGACTGTCGAACAACGAATATGCGTGGGTTCACTGCACACAGGTTTATTTTGTACCTTCTGCTGTCTAGTAGAAGAGCATTTCATTGTTCTGCCTGTCACTAAATGTCGCTGGCACAGAGAGAGATGAACAAAGAATTTATTGGCAGAAATTAAAAATTAATCTACCGACCACTTAAGTGAATTGATAACTTGCCAGGTTAGTGTGGGTGTGCATGCGGTTAAAGTAAGCGTGACATTAAAGCATGGCTTCAAAACAAACGTCCGACGTGCAAAATAGATAATGTTTTATTGTTTTATTGCCATGCAACAAGTGCAAACTTGCTCTCCCTCCACATGTGGTGGACACATAAATAGAAACCAATGTGAAGAATTATGCATTCCATTCCCAGTCTAACACGAAAGTAACAGACATCGGTAACTAGAGCTGCACACTTACACACGCATTTGTACAAAAAAAAAAGGCCTCTTAAATTGAAGTCTTCTTCATGTACACACCTGGTATTCTCTTGAAAAAAATGAACAAATATAACAGCTGAGTTTGATTTGGGGTTAGTCAGAAGTTCAAATGGGGGCAAGGTGTGTGCTGACTCTCAATTTTAGTTTAAATGTGATTGGTTAATTCGAACAGAGCAGCATCCCCAGTTATCCGAGGGTCTGCACACGACTCTTTATCTCAGTTGTTTATTTTGAATTCCCCCCCGGAAAAGATTTTTTTTGTATTTATACGTTCATGTAATAGGTCACAATAATGGTGGAACAAGTATAGAAGTGATTTAGTCAAACGTTTTTTGATATCACAGAAAAACTGGCATTTAAACATCCAGGAACTTCACCCAACCATCTTCCAGATCTTCGACTAGCTCCTGCCAGAGATGAAGCTGGGTTTATTAGTCACGTGCGGTTCTCCTCCAAGGGACTCAGGTGACATGCACACCGCACAGGATTTGGCGAGTTCAGCTCCGAATTCCCGAGCTGCTTCATCGTGGTGTCAGCCAAGCGGGCCATTGTTTCTAATCAACTTAGCCTCGACTGTGGAAGTTGCGGCTGGAAGCAGCTTAGGGCGGAGGCCTTCTCATACAATAGCCTCTTTGATGCCGCAGAGAATCGCTGATTGCCAAGAGCTTTGCGCATTTCTGCTCGGGGTTCGGTCTCGGAAACGAGGAATGCAGATTGCGAGAGGACGGACCAGTCGGAGTTCCAAGAATACTTTGAGCAGGAGGCGGGTTTGGCCGAGGAACAGCAGTTGTGTTCTTATCGCCAGAAAACACTGTGATAGCTCAGCATGTCTCCGCACTGCTCAAGTCGTGCTCTTAATACTGTTTATCAACCACACTGGCCCATCCAACATGCAGCTTCGACTCCCGTTTGTAATGTTTTCATTTGAATCTTTTGGTCATTCTTTTTCACGTTTGTTTGTTTGTTCTTGTTTCCCATTGATGAACAACAAACAGATAGTAGATTGTCACACTACAGGAAAAATAAAAACTCTGGACCTCCGAATGCAAATGTGAGGGGAGCTATTGTTGTATCATTTAATTCTTCATCTTCTTCTTCTTCTTATTATTATTATTTTACAGGTATTCCTATGTTTTTATTTATTATTTAAAATATATATTTCTTTAGAATATTTTTGGGTTGGTATTTAACACTTATAAGACTTCTTTTTTGAAGGCTTTGGAAATATATCATCATTATCCTGATTATTTTCTTTTTGAAACAAACATTGATTATATTACATAATAAAAACAATTCCCCATTTATTTATTCTTGCGATAAAGTGCTTTGAGCTGGGACTTTTGTTTGATTTTTCTTTTAATATTTAGAATGCTCTGCAATTATGTCGTTAATATTCAGATTTATTCCCAGAACAACAAATGTATTTATTTATTATTAAACGTAGAGTACAATTTTATTCATCATTTAGTTATTTTTTACATTTTTTTAAAATGTTTGTTTGATAAAAAAGGGCAACTTCATATCTTTATAACTGCTACTGTATCATAAATTAAACATATTTATTTAAGTAATAATTCATTGTCATAGTAATACCATATTAAAAATAGGGATATTTATGATGATAATTTCATTTAAAAGCCCTGATGTTGCACGTGCGTACATCCAGGTTTATAGATTAACTAGGGCACTTTCTTCATCCCGTCAAGGACATCAACAAAATTAATTATTGAACTTGTCCTGATATTTCCTTTTTTCCTCCCACTGTTATTTCCAATATTGTATCCCAAAATGACTTTTTTAAATATACATTTTAGGGCAGGAAGTAATTTCAATTTATTTCAAATTAAAAAGCATTCAGTGAGTGTTTTCAAGTGATCCAATCTGAGATATTGTTGATTCATGCCAGGCACAGTTTGGAATTACAGCACATACTTTAAAAAAAAAAAAAAAAAAAGCCAAACTGATGTGAGCGCAAGCAGGAGCACTTCAGAATCCAGCAGGTCAGAGCGGCTGGAAAGGTGGATGGACAAAACAGTCCTGTGTGGAACTTTTTTTTTTTTTCCATTCCACCAGCAATACTGATGGAATCAATGATATTAAGTATAGAGGAGAAATGCACAATGCTTTATGAGTTGAATTCATGCCAAAAATTCGTTCCAGCCCCCAAAAAACACAAATAAATTGTTTTTTAATGAGAAAAAAAACAAAAAACAAAAAGAAACACTATACAATTTTAGCGGCGTTTGTAATTGAAAGACAAAAAGTTGCAGCGGAATGCGCGGCAAATTTCAATGTGACAATGTCAGAAACCGGTGACCAGAAAGTGTGAACACAATCCTCCCATCGTGCACCCAGATACAGTGGATATAAAAAGTCTACACACCCCTGTTCAAACACCAGGTTTTTTGTGGTGTACAAAAAGGACACCAAGATCCTTTCAAAACTTTTTCCACAACTAATGTGACCTATAACATGTACAATTTAATTTAAAAAAAGAAGAAGAAATATTTACAAGAGGACATCGTAAAAATGACTGAGATAATGTGGTTGCAAAACTGTGCACACCCTCATAACTGGCAATGTGGCTGCCTTCAGAATTAACCAGTCACAGTTAAACTCATGTTAAATGAAAGTAAGTACACAGCTGTCGCCATTTAAAGTGCCTCTGATTAACTCCACATGAAGTTCAGCTGTTCTGGTAGTAGTAGTAGTATTTTTCTATTCAAATCTTATAGCACGAGCCATGGTCCGCAGAGAACTTCCAGAGGGATCTCATTGTTCAAAAAATATCAGTAAGAAGAGTAAAACAAGAATTTCCAATACCTTAAATATACAACACCAAACATGTTAATGGTGGAAAAGGTTTTGAAATATTTATCTTGGTCTCATTTTATTACACACAATTCCATCCATCCATTGTCAAGCCCGCTTATCCCTGTTAGGGTCGCAGGGTGCTGGAGCCTATCGCAGCTGACTTCGGGCGAAAGGCGGACTACACCCTGAACCGGTCGCCAGTCACCCGCAGGCCACAGTTTCACACAATTAATTTGATTTATTTTACTTCAAACAAAAACCTGGCATTTTAACAGGGGTGTTTAGACTTTTTAAATGCACTGTATATGCAGCCTCTGGATAAAGCTCTGTGGTCATGGATGGATGGATGAATACATATCACGAGTCCACGCAAAAAAAAGTAGAGCTCAAGAAGCCATAAATAGAAAGACATGGGAAGTCTGCCATTTTGGTTACGAAGCGGCCATTTGAGGCTCCATTTGGTTGTTAATTAATGTGAAAACAACCGACGGCAACCAGTGGTGGAGCTCGCCTTTCCCGCTGTCTGTCGGCGTCCATCCCAAGCCCGGGAGGATGGTGGGTGCCTTCTTGTTGTCAGCGCTGTCACATGTGAGTCAATGCCGTCAGATGCGATCTCATTACGCCAGCTAACCTCAAGGTTAGCAGTGGGCTTGCGGGCGAGTCACAAAATCAATTGCCGCACGGGGGGACGGGCGCTAAAGGCCACTGCTGCGTTGCCGTGCGCACCCCCCAGACACGGGCCAAACAAATGGTGGGTGCGCTACGAAATGCTAAGGGCTAACGCAAACATATTTACACAAAGTGTAGATAGAAGGGCGTCAAATACTCGTGCATAATTAAATATAGCTTTAGAGATATTTGGAGGGGGATTTACACTAGGTGTGGTAATTCACTATACTATATACTATAGTTTGCCATAACCATTTTGATAGCATCACAAAGTTCACAAAATATAGAACAAATTACTATTTAAACCAAAATATGAAATAATGACGGGCCCTTGCGCAGCTTTTTTCATTGGCAAATCCTCGAAAGGATCGAACTTCGATCCCGTTCTCCGTTCACATTAGACGGCGGAGGAAAAAAAAAACCTAAGAATTAGCTCAGCAATTTCATCACCCATCTGTCTCGCATAGTTGCTCTCGATTGGAGCTGATTTGGGCGAATTCTCTAGTTGGAGTTCATCCAAGTTCAAACCCAGGGAATTTGGCCAAAATGGCTGCTTCAAACCAAAATACAAGTAGCTGACTTCCTGTTCAATTTCAGGCATGGGTCCTTGAGACTTTTTTTCTGGATCCTGTTATGGCATTCAACACCTACAACTGATAGACTACAGCGACCTAGGAAGGGAACTCGGCGGTAAATGGAGAACCCCCCTGTATACCGCTTATGTTGTTTAAGGCTTACATACTGTCCATTTTCCATGTACGCACAGTCTCTCCCACGTTAATTTTGACTCGGGCCAAGAATATCCTGAATATAATTCTCTGTATCAGAGTACGGACTACAAATCTTTTCAAAATGTATTAATAACCTGTCTGACATTAATAAATGGATGATTCATCAATAATCAATGTTTCAGAGAAAAGGGAATGTGTATTTTTCACAGATCAAGGCAACCGCTGACCTCTGTATGACTGCTGTTTCTTGTATGACCATTTTTTTTATGCTGTTTTACTCTTTCACAGTTTCAAGGTTTCCCCCGTCACCCTTCAAAGACCAACAGGGACATGATTTTGTGCAAAATGTGGTGGAGACAGTTCTCGGGAATGTTTCAAGCTCCCTCTTGAACACCATGAACTCCAGCTCATGGAAAATACACAATACTCACACTTCGTAGCACCTGTACAAAATGATATTTTTAAATATGTAAATTTCTGCGTATTTTGTCCTGACATTTAGGTTATTTGTATTGTTGACAAAAAGTGCGGAAAGAGACACATACGGTGAATAGAAAAGAAGAAATGCAGAGAATGTGATGAAGGTTCTTCTAAAAAGGAGTGGGGAAGCGAGCTTTGGATGACACCTGTAAGGAAATGCAGAAAGCAGATGGCTGAAGGCGGACTGACCCCGACAGGCGCTCATCATCGTCGTGGCGGGGTACGTCTCGCCAGGCAATCACGCTCCTCTTCTTGGAAAAACTGACCGAGGAAGACAAAGAGGAGCCGGACGAGTGACGCAAACCCACCGTGCGATCCCGTTAGACGAATGATTGGAAGTGACACGCGCGTTTAAATCAAAGCGGAGCGCTGATGTCGGCCTTGAGCGAGGTCGGCGTCCTCGCGCTTTCTTTTAAAATCATTCAAGTAACGAGATGGCGGAAACATCAACGCAGCGAGATGCGCCGATTTAGCTCCTCGCGTTTCCCAAAATGAGGTTTAGGGTTAGGTTGGAGTGAGGGTGCGGATAGGGGGCTGGCTGACTGGAAGGTGGTTCATTTGTTAAACCACTTTCTCTTTCCCAGTGTGGTTCTTGTACGAAGTGTGTCTGGAAAGTTCCAGGATTGGCATCACAAAAGATTTCAAACCCAAACTACGAGTTTCACTAGATCCTGTTGCGCTCGATTTGTTTAATATGTGATAAGCGGCACGAGTTGTGGCATGACAACTCCTGCCTGCTTCAACATGACAATGCAACTGCTCACAGTGCCCTGAGCATCTGACAGTTCCTTTCCAAGAAGGACATCACCTTACTGGATCAAGCTCCCAACTCACCTGACCTGGCTATGTCTGATTTTTTTTCCCTCGTTCCCAAATTCATGGCGGAAATATATATGAAATATATCTTTTGTGACACCAGTCGCAGATCGTTTCTGATACACCTCACATGCCTTTAGCCTAGTAAAGTAAAATAAGAGAGCTTCAACTAAATCATTGGTTGTGGTGAAGGAGATGGGGTTAGGTGTGCCATGGAAAGAATCGGGTGTGGGTTTGGGGGGTTAAATGTGAGACTACAGGAGCAGACAAACAGAAAAAGGGCCAAATATCAAAAGAAAACCGAAGAAAAAATTCCAATGTTTAGGGTTAATGTTCTAAATAGATTAGATTTGAGCTAGGGTTAGATTCTGGGTTCGTTGGGTGATGGTCAAGGTTAGGGTTAGGGTACAGTTAGGTTGAGGTTTGGGTGTCAGGGGTTAGGGTTTTGCCATTGGATATTTTGCTGTTGGAATAATTACGAGTGTCCCGGAGACTTTTTCTAAGTGGAAATTGTGTCGTTTAAGCTGCTTGTTTACATGCGGATGGATGGGTTAGGGTACGGCTAGGTTTAGGTTAGGGTGTCAGGAGTTAGGGTTTGATTATCTTTAGGGGGTTAGGGTTAGGCTATGGTTAGGATTGGGGGATTATGGTTAAGAGTTACGGTTAGGATTAGGTTAGCCGAAAGCGATGGCCTGCATTTAAAATCAAAGTGGGACATCGGCCTCGAGTTAGGTGAGCGTCCTCACTTCTTTTCAAAGTCATTCGAGTAACCGGACAGCAGGAACATCAAAGCAAAGCGGTGCGCTGCTTTAGCTTCTCCCACCCAACCAACCCCCCCACCCTCCAAAACGATATCATTACTGCACACTCTCTCTTACTCACACACATGCATGCGCGCGCACACACACACACACACACACACAGTTACGTCCATTGGCAGATATGGGCCTTGTGCCTGGCTAATAAAATCACTTAAGTCTTCATAACCACTTTAGCCTTGGAGGCTACTGTCAGTGTGCACACACACACGCGCACACACACATAGCCCACCCCTTCCATTAGCTTAATGAAGTGGCCGTAAGATGGATGACATGACATCACAGCCACCAATTACCATTTCACTCCTTTAAAAATAAAACCCCAAAAAAAAATAATAATAATTCCACTAAAAGCTGCACCTCCCCCCTTCCCCCAACCATCCAGGACTCTCTGCACCAAAATGGCTGATGACTATTCCAGACGCAAACCCACCCCACCCTTCAAAGACTTTTATTGGTCTGGTTATTTATCCCTGTAATGCAATTGGCTGGAGTGGATGCCTATGGACGTGCAGGCATACTAAATCATAGCAGGCAGAGGAGGAAAAGCGGTGGGCTTCAGGGAGAGGGGCATCCGTGTGATTAGCACAAGTTGTGTTCCACAATGACAAAGGCACACAGAGACTCTGTCTGCATTTAGAGCAGGAGGTTTTCACATGACAAGTGCATTTGCAAATCAGTTGGAATTAAATCGTTCTCCATATTTTGCACTTGGAATAATTACGAGTGTCCCAGTGGAATGTTCCCAAGTGAAAATTGTGTCATTTAAGCTACTTGTTTACAATGGCATGTCGTTTGTCACCCTTTAGAAGGCAAGGAACATTTTTGATAACTTAAACGTCGGTAGAAATGGACACCACACGTCTCATTAAGGACGTTTTCACAATGATTGTTAAGCAGTGAGCCTCAGGGTATTCCGCATGGCAGAAAATGATTGACTGCTGCTGACTTGAACTTGAAAACCACGACAACAATTTGTTGTGTTTAAGGGTTGCACCACAAGATAGATCCCAAAGGTTTTTTTTTTTTTTTTTTAATTTAGGTTAAAAAGAAAAATAAATAAATAAATAAAAAGGAATCAAACACAACTTGTGGTTGAGGAGGATAAATCAACTGGATGTTGTCAATTGTTGTGCGGCGAAAATCGCATATACTGCCCGGTGGCGTAGGAGCTGCTTCGAAAGGGATATACTGGGAACCAAACCTTCATCACCCGGTCTGTGAAAGACATTTTCTCACAGATGAGTATGAAATGTTTGGTTTGGTTGGGTTTGAGTAATTTAGCAAAACTGAATGGCTAGCATGCTAGTCAATGACAGTGCACTATCCATTTGACCATCAAAAGTACACAATCACTGGACTTTCGCTATGAAACACTCTTTGGCAAGACCTCTTTTCTGCTCACCATGCATACCATCACCCGCACTCTCCGTTCCAGCAGTTTTATTAACCCCTTCGTTCCCAAAGTCCGCAATAATTTTGATCAATTTTCCGCCCCAAAAGACTGGAACAGTCTACAATAATAAAGCTCACCTATCACCTGAATAAATAAAGGCTAAGACAGTAAAAACATCTGTGCAACAGCAAAGTCAATCACCAATTGCCAGTCCCTAAATGACCATATTCGCTATGTCCTCATTTCCACCACATTTAATTCTGAATCTACTTCTAAGTGTTAAAATGCAAATGATGCCACGTCTTCCGTCTCCGCAATTTACCTTACATAACATCGTCTTTTCGACTTGACATTTCACACATTCAAACTATGGCTATTAAAAAGAAGCCTAAAATCATCATTCAACACATTTGTTTTCTTCTGGTTAAATGCGATTGAATAGCGAGTAAAGTGAGTTTTTACCACACAAATGTAGGTGTAACTTCATGATGAAATGTTTTCACTACACCAAAGGAGATATTATATACATATATCACCACATACACAGACAAAAAGCTATTCAATACACATTTTTTGACCTGCTGTTTCTTTATAAAGTTATATTGGCAATGACTAACTTGGCATGCCTTTCCTTTTTTTACATTTTCAGGAGCCCTTCCCATTTTTATTTGAACGTTCTCATGACCATCTGATTTATAACACACAATAAAATATTACAAATGTAAAAGATTATATTAAAAAAAAAAATAATAATAATGTGAGGCCAGACTGGCTGCTGTTCAGCGGTCAGTCTTACTCAAGACCACGTCCGTGTCAGTCCACCCTGCAGTGGAACACAAGAGTGTTTATGGCTGCAAGGACAGGCGTTCATAAATAGTCAGTGCGTTTTACAGGCGGCCGCGCGGCCCGAGGGCCTGTCAAGGTTTAAGAGAACCCGGAGCCGTTAAAAGAGGGGTGTTTAAGTGTTCCATTTACATAAAGAAGGCCGGCGCGTGCGTCTGGAGCTCAAATGGCAGCGCAACACAAGAAGCTGTGGACCGTCACTGCTGAGGATGAAAGACAAACAATTATGTGTTTAAACACTGTCTTAATATAGTTGACAAAACAAATAGAATAAAGAGAATGTGAATCATCACTGATTCTTAATTTGTGTAAGACTAAGGAATAACAAGTGGTTTAATTGGTTGTCTTTCGAGCTAATAAAAAAAAATGCCACATTGTATATAGATCTAAATCTACATTTTGAAAAACATTTATATTCATTGTAATCGACAGTCTTTTTTGTTGTTGTTTTTTTTGGGCTTAAATGAAACTCAAATTCACAGAAATTTTGTTTGATGATAAAAAAAAAAAAAAAAGGCCTCATCGTACAGTTCCTTATCACTGTTGTTGTTTAATGAAAAGCATATAACTACCTCCCTTTAAAGAAAAAAAAAGTTAAAAAAAAAAATATTTCTTTTGTGTGTGTGTTACACTTAAAATGTATTTTTTTTTTATTACTACAGTATGGTCATTCCTTTTTTAATTTATGTTTTTTGGTTACATTTTTTATTATTTTTATGATTTATGGTTTTAGTTACAGCACATTTTAAAAATGTATTTATGTTTTTCTATCTTTTGTTGAATGAAAAGAATGCAATATTTATTTTGGATTTTTTAAAATGTTTTTATTTATTGTATTTCATATTCTTTTTGGGTTACAATATTTAAAAAATATATATTTTGTTTTTTAATTTATGTTTTCTAAGGGGTTACATACTATTGCTGCTCTCCGTTTCTGTTCATGCGAAAGACAACACGTCAAGTCGTTTTTTGTACTTTGGAGCTAAATATTAAAAATATAATTTCTTTTCTTTTTTTGTTTCTGATTGACGCTGACAGGTTGTATAACTTAACACAGCTCCCAACCTGCTGGATACATTATCCCATGTAATTGCGATCTGTGAAATGCTAATTATGCAGTGGTACAGCTCATCTTACATAAATGTCCAAAACTTAACAGCTATTTTAATAGTGTGTTTGCACTTTATTTATCACAATCTTGTGAACGAGGGACTTTGATTTAGATCTCCTGTGCTTATTAGTATTAACAGTTGGGAGTAATGTGATTGCGTGTGGGAGGCGGAGCTTGCAATGCGCTGGTACAGCATTAGCACATTTGATGTGAGTCAGACACAAACACACACGCAAAAATACTGGCGTGCACACACTCACACAGACACACGGACACACACATGCTGTCAGCAGCCATCCAGCATCACAAATACTGACTCATTATACGCCAGAGGAGAGAAGATGACAACAGCGGCCAGCATCAAGGGGAAACGAAGCAAGCCAAAGGCGCGTCGGGGATTGACGACAGCTGGACACAAACCACAGAATTACATCCATGATAATGTGAGGAGGTTTGCAGTAGGGTTAAGATGCTACAGCTAACCCACGCTGCACTCCGTACTTCAGTTTTTGGAGCACGGTGTGGCACGTTTTCGGTACGTAGATTCCGTATTAAGAAAACATAAATTGCCTCTCAAAATCATCTCTTAATTTTCCTTATTATAACTATGTTCAGGCGCACGGTGGTCGGCTGGTTAGCATGTCTGCCTCACAGTTCTGAGGACCCGGGTTCAATCCCCGGCCCCGCCTGTGTGGAGTTTGCATGTTCTCCCCGTGCCTGCGTGGGTTTTCTCTGGGTATCCCGGTTTCCTCCCATATCCCAAAAACATGCGTGGTAGGTTGATTGAAGACTCTAAATTGCCCATAGGTGTGAATGTGAGTGCGAATGGTTGTTTGTTTATATGTGCCCTGCAATTGGCTGGCAACCAGTTCGGGGTGTGCCCCGCCTCCTGCCCGAGGTTACCTGGGATAGGCTCCAGCGCGCCTGCGACCCTTGTGAGGAGAAGCGGTTCAGAAAATGGATGGATGGATGGAAATATTTTCAAGTTACGCGTTATATAAAAACAACTTTGAATGGTAAACTGCCTCTCTTTCCTTGACTAACTGTAAACAAGGGTTTCTATATTTTTAGTGGCCACGGGTGTCCAAAATGATTACCTCTTATAAAATAAAACATGCCTTTGTTAATGGAGTATTAAATGATAGTCATATGTTAAAATCCCCCACCCCCACTCAAAAAAAAAATGTTTTACAGGCTGCTAAACAGCTTGGCAATAATGTTTTCTTCATAAAATGTGACGTGTCCCACCACGTTTTGGAGAATTACGGTCTTGGATAATCCTTTCAGTATTTGAAAAGGCGGACTTTTACCAGTAAATTATGTTCTTCAGCCATCCCCTAATCGGCAGAAGTGATATAATGCTGACTAATGTCGAAGATGTACTTCATGAGTAATCTTTCCCTGAGAAACCTGACATGAATTTTGGAGTCCATAATGCACTCAGCATGTACACCCAAAATGTTTTTCAGAAAAAGAAATAAATATTTTGAACATAGATTAAATTATCTGGATAATTTAAAAAGGGAAATTAAGGTGTGTAATTGAATTTCTTGTCAACTCAGAGACAGGCCCAGTTTAGTGGTACTTCAACTATAAATACTGTCAAATGAAAGATTTAATGGATACCTTTTCTTCTATCATGAGATAGAGTGATAGCATAAGATATTCAGCAAAATGCTGTGCCTTTCATCCAAAAAGGTCACCTGACATATGTATATTTTATTGGTTCTAAAAATGTCTGGTAAAAGAAATCAACTCTGCTGGCACTTTTTTTTTCGTGGCGCTGAAACTAACACAGGACAAAATAATTCCGATACCGACAACGGAGTCTTGAATGAGTCTGTTTCTCTTCACTTTCTTCTTCTGTTACCGCAGTCCTTCTTTCCAAAGAAATTGTCACAAAAAGCCAAGAACAAGCAAACACAAACCCAGAGTTAATCCTTTTGTGGTGGCTGATATGAGGTGGCAACCACACACCGGTAGCACTGTCTGCCTCATTACTCCTGGCCTGTCCTGTGACCACTTCCTCTTCTTCTGTTCTCTCTTTCTTCTTCCCCTACCACCATACATTTTTTTTTTCAGAAAAAGTGTTGCAAAATGCACATGAAAGAGAAAAAAAAATGCGTGCATTGCATAGCCATTTCCACCAAACACTGCCTGGCTCCCGACTCCTGTCCTGTTCTGTTCGGTGTCCGCTTCCTCTTTCTGTGTTCTCCCTTTCCTCTTCTCCTTTCACCATCCTTCTTTCAGAACAATTGTCAAAAAAAAACCAAAAAACAAAGAACACACATACGCAACACATGACGCAGGTTAAAATGAGGTCTACATAGGGGACATCACGCGAAATGTGTACTGCATTTCCCCGGAAATTGTGGTTGAATTCACAGTCCTGAGTCATAGTGTTAAAAAAAAGATATCTCTTTAACAGTGTCAATGTAAAGCGAACGGCTTTATCGTTGCAATGGAAGAACATTTGATATAGCTCATTAGCTTGTGCAGCTGTATCCAATAGTATGGCCAGAAAGAGTATCAATTATATACTCCGATAATTCAATTGAAAATCAGCTCAAGCCAACAAATTCCACCAGTTGCTGCACTAAAGGGAGAAAAGGGCTACAATTAATACAGAGTGACAAAAAAAACAAACAACAAAAAAACAAAGAAGTGCTTCTTTTTTGTGTGTGACGCAAACTGTGTCCTATTTCTGCCACTTCCTGCGACAAGAAAGGCTGGTTTGAAATCACCACCTGGTGAGCGGAGCGTGGACAAATTTAGAACATACGGCGACAAATTTCATCGCCGAGGGCTGGAGTCACATATGAAAAAGCCACCATTTGCCAAAGAGACGCTCGCATACGTTCCATTGTGTGCGCTAATCACTGTGTGTTTGCTTTATGAACAACTTGACATAAATGACGCAAGCTCTCAATGAGGGAGACTGTTTCTGGAAGGTTCTCCGGAGCTTCGTCACATATGTGTGTCCGCAAATCATAACCCACAGACAAACATTTGATGATGGCGGCAAGGGTGGTTTTTCTCATGAGAATTTAGTAGTACATTTTATAGTTAAACATTTTTACCATTTCCCAGCAGCATGTTTTCTAAGAAGACAACTTTTTGTTATTGCAGTACAAAATTAATCATTAATAATAATGAATAATAATTTTAAAAGCAGCGAGGTTCACAAAGTTATTGCTTTTAAATAAAATTTGTTGTAGTTGTTGCTTTTAAATAACATTATATCTAGCGATACGACTGACACAACTTACGAGTTATTCGAGAAACGAGCCAGCGAGTCGTTCAGCCAATTTTGTGCTTCGACTCGCCAGCGCAAACTTGAGATGTAAGTGCTGTATTGTGGCAGTGAACTCAGGTCACGTCACATTAAGAGCACTTTGGCAAATAGTGAACAATTCTTCTTCTTCTTCTTACAAAAAAAAAAAGAGGCTTCAAGCTGTCTAATGCCACTCCAAGTGGAAGTTTCCTGTCTAACTAAACATAAATTAAATAATTACACCTTCTCTATTTAAAATAACATAGCCTGAGCCTTTCAATCCGCGAGTTTAATGCGAACGCTTATCAGCGTCTATGTTGCGGTGCTTGTACCCTATAAACAACAATTTGAAAATAAATGGTGCAGCAACATGACAATGCACTGACAATATAACAGTACTCACATTAAACAAACAAACAAAAATACTCACATTCACGTATCCTCTTTTGCG
The DNA here is from genome assembly GCF_024500385.1 of Phyllopteryx taeniolatus. Lineage (NCBI taxonomy): Eukaryota > Metazoa > Chordata > Actinopteri > Syngnathiformes > Syngnathidae > Phyllopteryx > Phyllopteryx taeniolatus. The sequence continues at coordinate 5,511,755 of NC_084514.1, read as the reverse complement.
TAGAACAACGAATATTAGTACAGAACTGATAAGCTGAGCGCAGAGGTGAGGCATTATTATGTATGACACATGCCCCGCTGTGGGATTTATAATAACGACTCAATGAACAGCATATCCATCTGTCCGTTTTATACTGCGGTATCGGTATTCTATTTAATTATATTATTGTGTGAACGGTAACAGGTGTCCGCCATCTAGCGAATGAGCATTTAATCGTTCAGCCTGCCCCTATACAGCACCGGTATAGATAAAGATATATTATTTTCAATTAAGTGAAATTAGAACATTTCCAGAAACACACCTGTTGATCATACATGACACACTAATGTACCACAGACAGCGGTTGGGTTATCACTGGTCTAGCTACACTCTCCGCAAGCCGAACACGGCAGCCATAACAACGATAAGGGGGGGGAGTGCAAAGCGGGACGGTTCCGGTCCGATATTTTGGGATCCCTACTTCCTTAGAATCCCTGAACTATTACGTGGAAAGGCACCGTTTGTGATTGTGGCTGTGTTATCTACTCTGAGGCTATTTGCCTGAGAGTAGCCATGTGACACAAGTGGGGGGCGGATGAAGGATGGTACCGCAGAAACGGACAGTTTTGCTTGGCTGACAAACTAGGGCGAGCGAGCGACAGAGAGAGAGAGAGAGCAAGAGAGAGAGGGAGAGAGAGAAAATGTGGGAGGGAGGTTAGAAGCGGACTAAAAAGAAGGTGCGAGGGGGTTGGGGGGGGGGGGGGGAGGGTGAACGCAGATAGGAGGTAGTGCAGTCGCAGCTCGCCAGAGGACACAATTTACAGCACCTGTTGACTTTGATTGATCAGAGGCAAAGGAGGCTGGGTAATGGTGTGTGGTCAGACACTGAATGGAGTGATGGGATAGAGGAGATGGTTCCAAGCAGAGAAAATGGAGTGTGCGCGGGAGCAAAGGCGGGATTTCGGGCTTGGCGAGTCTAATGAAGACAGAGTGAAGCGAGAAAGGGAGACAAAAAGACTTTTTTCACAGTTCCCAAAATATTACAAGATCAGAGCTCTAAGAGTGTGCCTTTCACACTCAATGAGGCCAATGAGGCAGGATCATGTGTGATTACGCTTTCACGAAGCGATACAGCATCCCACAATCAGTAGGACGTCGGTTTCTGTGTGCCTTCGTTTTCCTATTGATTCGGATTTTGCTGACGTTGGGCGTTGCAATTTTGTCCCAATTTTCATACATCGGCGTGGTTAACATACAAAAAAAACCCAAAAAAATCCCATCTGCCTTTTGCTCGTGACTCAGTCTGCCTTTGTTTCTTGTTAAGTGAGTATTATTGCGCGTTCATCCCAAGTATTTCGTAAATGGTGTAAAAAGGGTTACACCAGACAGCGAGGCGCTTTCCGCAATGCAAGCTGTTACTCGGGCAACGTCGGCGTGACACATCCTGTCACACGTCGGAGCCGTAGAAAGTGTGTTCTTCTGGTGTGCTTTTATTTTGAAGGCCTTACTTTTAACACGTGTTGCTCTAACTTGCTCGAGTGTTGCCAAGGCAGACCAAGAGAGTTGTTGCTGCCTTGAGTTTTTAATAAAAGCTTGTATTGAGGAATAGACCTTGCCGTCTGTTAGACCACTTTTTACACAATACGTCAGAAAGTTTTGACTGCCAGCCATTTGACAGAGAAGGCGAGAAATATGAGGAAATTCAAGAAAGAACCTGTAGCAAAGTACGCAAATTAGCTCCTTCCTTCCCCCCTGCTTATCGTCTTCCATATGCCATCAATAGTCGTCAATAAAGATGAAGTAAAAGTCATGTTAAATGTTCAATTATCCACTTCAATAGTAATTTAGTATATTTATCTGAAACCGTTTTTTGTAAGTAAAACTTTAGTTATTCTCTAAAAAAGGTACCAACTCAGCCTCTAAATCCCCATTTGTTATTCGTGTTGACAGTAACGAATAACTTTCCAATCAGAATCGAAACGTTCCTATCCATGCTATCCCGAAACACAGCGATGTCATAGTCCAACAAATGAAAAATCCAAATTGATTCTTTGAAAACTATCTAGCCACTTCTCCCCTCGGAAAGTTGTTTTCTTTTTGTTTCAAATAGCTTACTTTTAGCAGGATCCATCGCTGTGCTGTGGCCAAAGGTAGAACCTGGGTTGGTTTTGCGCTTGTATCGATGCTGTAAATCCTTGCTGCCTAGGACCAGCTGCCTCCTTTCTAGCTAGCTCGCGGTTAGGTCTCGTCGTCACCCACTATGTCGGATCAACTTTTCCCCATTCATTCTGCAGTGGTCGTCGACCTCCTCGGCGATGGCTCCCTTCCTGTTTCGGTTGTGGCGCTGTTGTGCAGCTCCTTGGGCTCAGCTATCAGACGTGGATTTTTTTTTTCCTTTTTGTAAATGCGGCGTGGCAGTTTTTGTCGGGATAAAGTAAGTAGTATAATATTCTAAGATTTATTGGTTCAAGATTCACTACCGATTCGTGCACAGCCCTAATACAATGTATTTTTCGTTAATATTTTTGGGTGTCTGGAACAGATGAAATGGATTTACTCTATTTCCTAAGGGGACTATTGCTTTGGTTTTCATACGACTTGGTTTTAGTCAGATTTTCTGGAATAGTTAAATCCCAAAAACCGAGGTTCCACTGTAATTGGATCGGAACAAGCAGCTACAGTAGGCCAAAACACACGTTCAGCGGATCACAGAGACTAACTGGACATGTTTCTGAAATCACTCACGAGGCCACGTCCCATTTAAATGGCACACAGCACAGGCAAATCCAGCTTCGACGGGCGGCCTGAAAGGAGGTATAGAACCCACATAGAACCCAACAAACTGGGGTGTGCCATTTCACACTGCCACCTTCCCACTAATGTGTCTGCCACTGCCTCTGTTCTGCTTTTGATACTACTGCCGAAACCAACAAATTCAGAGGTTAACTTTGACCCCCCCCTCCCCTTTCCATGTCAGTACCTATCACATCAGAGGGAAACAACACACTTTAATAGAGGAAATATTTATTTGTCCACTAATGGGAGTGTGTTAGGAGTCCATCAGTGGCCAAATGAGATCAGTAGCTGACCTTCCTGCCCTGAGGCTAACACACTGACTCTACACACAACCTGCACCATGTTTCATCTGCAGGATGACTCCATGTACAGGGGGTTCAGGTGTATCTGTGTGTGTGTGTGGAAGCAAGCAAACTCTTATTACCAGGACCAGTGTCCCACTCCAGCGCTCCATCAAATGACTCTGCTCGTCATTTGCACTCATCTCTCCTCCCAATCTCTTGCGCTCTGTCCTGGCGGGATCCACCAAGGAATCTCCTCACGGAATCACACACTAAATCACCTCCCCACCTAGAAGACACCTTGGAAAAACACTCTTACTGTTAGGGGGGGGAAGGGCGGGAGGGGTTTTCATTTCCGATCCAAATGCACACAGGGCGAGTCTGGCTGCACAGCTGTGCTTTGAGAGACAGCCTCACCAGGAAATCAGCATTCCTCTTGTGTGCATGCCTCCGCTTTGAGAGTCAGAATACCTGCTTGTTTTTCACCAGTATCTTTAAAAAGCGTATCAATTAACTAACATTAGTAACAGAAAAGGAAGACATAATAGTTGTGATATTGTAATTGTATTTTGACAGTTTGGGATTCTTTTTGTAGCTACCGGCGTTTAAGGAAGACATTGACTAAAAGGAATTGCCTTTTACATTATTTAGTCACTCATCAAAGTCCGGCATGTACCAGAGTATTGAGAACCAGAGTATGCAGAGAAAGCTGGAGTATCTGGAGAATACTAAGAAATTGTAGTTGATGACACATTGTGTGTTGATACTTTGGTATTCATTTCTGGATACATTTTTTGACAGTGGCCTTGACTGTTTACAGTCTGTACGGATATTTTAAGATTACATAAAGTGTGGGTGTTCCACCCAAGAAAAAATACATCAGATGTATTATTGAGCTCTTCAAAGCTATTCCTCCTCCTCCTCACTTTCCTCTGCTTTCAGTGCAATCAACCCTAGACTTGAGAGAGAGATAGCACACTTTTTTTTCTCTCTCGCTCTCCTCATGTAAACTTCCATCTTGATCTATGTTTTATGTCTTTGCCGGGGTGCATGAAGCTGCACTTCTACACAAGACGGATAAAGTTACAAAATCATCCTTGCCCGAGGATGACAAAACGGTGACTTAATCGTTGGCGTCGCATTGTCTATTCTTCAACACGCTCATTTAGACAGTCGCTCTTTCCTCACCGCTGCTTATCCTTGGTGCTACAAATGGAGTGCGATGACACTTTTGTGACCTCACACAAGTGATCGTCAACTTAATCCCACCCCGCGTGGGATGAAAAACTTCACCTCGTTAAACCGTGCAGTTTAAACCTGAACAAAGTGCTTCTGCTGGGGAATGAGTGAGTGCATTGGAGAAAGAAGGAGTTTTGTCAGAACCCAAGAATTTTATGTATTTATTTTTTTTCCAAGAGGGAATAAAAGAGCAATAGTGGAGGAAATGATGTTGTTATAATTGGAATGAATCAGCATTTCAGAATTGCAATGGAATCATTGGAATCTGGGTTTATTACTACATTTTACTGATTAGCCGTGAGCAATAGATTCCATTTTCTGTGCTATCATTATTATCCCATTTTTCGTCCTTGCCATCACTGATCCCCTTCTGCTGTGGCATCGCAAAAAAAAACCTGAAAAATCCAAAGAAAAAGCAATTTTGGAGTTCGTTCTTCATATGCTCACCGAGCTGAAGACTTGCAGTGTAGACCTCTCCCATGAGATAGTTCAAACTCCGGGTTTTGGAGTGACTTAAGACAAAACCATAGTACATGGAGAATATTGGAGGACAGTGATCCTCATTCATCGTGGGACCTACAGTCTTTAAATACGCTGTGTGAACATTTATGTGGCTATATGTGCAAGTTCTGACTTCTGAAGAAAGTAAAAAAAAAAAAAATAATCCATCTCCCATTATTCTGGCATTTAGCAAATAGAAATAACTTTGGTAGTCCTAATTGACCTAAAACAGGAAAAGTTTAGCCTGTTTTCATGTCAGACAGAGATGAAAAAAAGTACGTGTATTTTTATACAAACACGTGTGCTCTCTCTCACAAGTGGGTCTTCTACACGGAGGCAGGCAATCAGAGGAAAGGTGGTGGCCTGAGCCAAATATGGACAAAGCGGATACAAAACTGGGTCAAACAGAAGTAGTTGTCAGAGGGGCCTTTTCTGGACACTCGTATGACAAAACCAATGTGTTTTTTTTAAATTAAATTGATACTTTTACACTAAGTTCATATTAGAGAGTCACTCTATGGAGGTCTAAATAGCTAATATACGGGACCTTTACCATCTGGTTTCATATGCACGCTCCAGACCTTCCCACGACAGATGAAAATCAGCGATATAGAAAAACCATATCAATTATGTGTTTTCATGGTTTTAGCCCTAGAACACCCCTCCCACACGCTTGGATTGTATTTTACCCTTTGAGACTGAAAATGTCTCTTTTTTGTTTTGAAAAAAATATCAAACCATGACACTAATGTACCGAACTGAATGGTCAATTTTGTATATCGTTGCACGCCTAATACGCAGTGTTTCTGACGTCCATAGTCAATCGCACTTGTAATAAGTATGCAGTCTGGCATGTAGAAGTCAACTAAACTACAAAATTCAATAAAAACGAATGAATACGATCCTTTAATCCTATGATGCAATAAATTATATTTCCTGATCAATGGTTATCCTCATTTTTCAATCACTTGTAACATTTGTAGGTGGCGTTACCAAGAACACACACACGCACACACACATCAACTTTCGCGCTAATTCTTCTCGTATCTGGGAAATTTGACTTGAGCGATTCCACTGGATGGCCCCATTATCAGCCACACCTCATGTTTAAGCAAAATCAATGAAGGCTATCACCTTTTTAATGTATAATTATCTCCAGATGAGAAGAGTCTAAGCACAGAGGCTGATTAGTCATTTGATGAGAAGATCATTTATGTAAATATTTTAAAAAAATAAATAAAAAAAAGCACTACTGCAGCCCCACCTCGGCTGATGATGAATGTTTCATTGGTTGCTGTCCAATCCTGCCTCAATATTCATTATGCATGTACTGTACTGTACATGTGGATTTCAGTGCCTGTTGAAAATCATTTTGATTTAAGGGAAGTGGTATAATTACACTCGCAGAAATAAAGTGTAATATTTATGTAAAGTTATGCACCAGATGTTTCTACAGGAAGTTGAATGTCAAGTATAACTGGTTAGCTGGTGGTTATGCCAATGAAAATATAAAGTCACACACCATGGCGTTTGACTCCAGTTATCTGGATAGAATATCATTACATGGAGATAATGGGCTACAAAAATCATCCAAGCTGGGGTTAAAAAAAAGACTGACAAACTGAAAAAAACAACAAAACTGACAGTTCTAGTTTTAAAAATAAAATAATAACAATAAAATCGCTACATTATGATCAAAATGTTTGACTGCGGTCCAACTTTCCACATCGGTCTGCACACGCGCCGGCCCTTTAAAACCAAGGTATGTACCGAACTGAGAGTTTTGGCATCCCCTTTCATCTCGAGCCATTAACCGCCCCCTGAGGTCAGCTAAGGCTACAATGTGGCCTGTGATGAAAACAAGTTTGACACTCCTGAATTGTCAATGAATTCAATGTTGTTGGCTGGCTAAACGATGAAACCAAACACAACACACACACACACACACACACACAAACTCAGACAACCATTTTTTTTTTTCTGGTCAAAAACCAATCATCTGAGAATTGTTGCTGCCCGAGCGCTGAATAGAAACACCCAAGGATGTGAAGGCCAAACTTCTATGTGGCTCGATCAGTTGCTTAGCCGCCAGAGACCAAGGCTGAAAAGAGCAACGTCTCCAGACAATATCAAGAACTTATCAGCCTAATATGAATCCTGCCCCCTATGACTCGTGCCTCGATCTCTGCCTCTCAGCTAATGTTTTAGGCGTCCAAAGGAGGCAGGTAATGCAGCTGATTCGCAGCCTTTAACTACCCCTCCCTGCCGAATCTCGGGCCAGATAATGGGCTGCAGATTCACAAATCAAATTTAGTACAGGGCTACCTTGACTTACGTGTTTCATTTGTTCCGTGACCAAGCTCGTAACTCAATATACTACAAAAACAAATATGTTTTCCGCATTTAAATGAATTGAAATTTCGTTCATACGATCAAGGCCAGCAAAGAAAAGTCAATCCATCCTTCCATCCATCCATTTTCTGAGCCGTTTATCCTCACAAGGGTCGCGGGCGTGCTGGAGCCAATCCCAGCTGTCATCGGGTAGGAGGCGGGGTACACCCTGAACTGTTTGCCAGCCAATCGCAGGGCACATAGAAACAAAAAACCTTTCACAATCACATTCACACCTACGGGCAATTTAGAGTCTTCAGTTAACCTACCATGCATGTTTTTGGGATGTGGGCGGAAACCGGAATGCCCGGAGAAAACCCACGCAGGCACGGGGAGAACATGCAAACTCCACACAGGCGGGGCCGGGATTTGAACCCCGGTCCTCAGAACTGTGAGGCAGACGCTCTAACCAGTCATTCACCGTGCCGCCACCAAAAAAAGTCATTTTTTTCTTTTTGTTACGTTTCAGGGAATTAGCACTTTATTTTAAATTATAAATATAAAACATAAAGCATAATAAAAGAGAATGTACAGAAATAAACTGTTTTCCTAAAGTATAATTAGGCTAAAGGGCTCACACACTCGCTGTAGTATCCGTTTGTCAACTAGGGGTTGAACGACAAGATTTTTTGGTTTTTGACTATAATGCCATGAAAGTCGAGTTGAAGTCGATCAATCAATGACATCATTAATACTTTTCCAACACATAACAGTGTCTCTCAAACTTTTTTTGCACTATGGACCAGTTTCATGTAAAGACATTTTCGACAAACTGGAATATAAATAAATTTAAAAAAAAAGGACTGTCGCTATAATTTGTTTTTTTCATTTGAGCGGCAGCATATCTGAAACTAACTTGTAATTCAAATTTTGGTCCGCAGCATAAAATAAATAAATAAACAAACGAAAAAAATCAACAAAGTAAAGGCTTAAAAACTCAAACGGGCATACTGTACGTACTGTATGTCAAGGTACCAAAGTAGTAGAAAGTGGACAGGAGCCAGCAAGTCATGAAACGTGCCTACGGAATAATCAACGGTTGAAATCAATTTGTTCGACGTCCAAGAGGAGGGGGCGGACTACAGAGGAGGAACGTGGGGGGCGGGCACTCTCGAAACGAGCGTCCATATCTCAGTCAAACACACGACAACAAGCAGAGAGCCTGCTGTAGTCGGCACAGAGATGCCCGCGAGGACAGGGACACGTGCATTGCACAGCGGTTCATCTTGTCTCTGCCAGATAGTTTTGGAAATTACTTTGGGTTTTTTTCTGTCAATATTTGCTTATTTTATTCTGTTTATTTCACATCGCAAACAGGATGAGAATTTACAATACCCGATTCCTCGCAGAGTGCACATTGTGATTCTGTACGTTAACAAAAAAAAAAAAAATGGAGCAGGAAACTGAGCACATCCCTGTTAAGATATCAGAAATAAAAGGGAGCAATTTCATTTAATATTCTTAGTTTCGGAAAGGCATTTAATGGCTTACTGCACTCCAATGGAGCAAATGACAAAGGAGTAGAATTACATTTTACTTGAAGAAGTGGAAGCAGGCTGTGCCGCCCGAAGAAAAACTGTTTCTACAATGACACCTATCAGTAATATAAGAAAAAATAACTGATGTTAGTTATTAGAAGCAAACAAATAAAATCTTAACAATTACATAGTGTATGTGGACAAAAAAGGGCACGAACAAGCTGAAAGGAAAAATCCAACAAGACCTGAGGGTTAATAACAGTCTCCTTTGTGTGGTTGGACTGTACTGTGTTTTTAGTTTTTACGTGTTTAGTATCAAACACAAAGAGACGTGTGAGAGTGGTAACAAAACACTGGCTAAACAGATTAGTCAGCATCGTGTTCCTCAGTTTGACAAATTAATTTCCGTAAAAATGAAACGAAGGAACGCTCCCCCGAGAATTCCACAGGAAATTAAAGATGTTTTTTTCCCCTTTATTCATTGAAATAAAAGAACAATGCAACAAAGGCAAATTGAATCCAAATCAAATAAACATGGAATTAGCATTGGAGCGATGTGGAGCAAAGGCGGGCTAATAGTACTTTTTTTTTTTTTTTTTTTTTTTTTTTTTTTTTTTTTTTTACTGCAGGCAAGTCAATAAGAGGAGCGCATGGGAGGGAAAAGTCAACATCATCCAGACGGACAAAAAGATTGATAAAGAGGGAATAAGCGTGCGTGGCGGACAAAGGCGTGAGGCGGTAGCGTCCTTGTGACATTTACAGAGTGGACCATCACTCTCGGCACGCGCTTCTTTTGAAAAGTTCACGCCGCTGTCGCACAATACATCGAGGACATTTGCTTCCCCGTGTGAATGAGGGCGCAGCACCCTCGCATTGGCACACTATATGTCTCGTGTGGCCACACAATGTCAACAGCTATCGGATAGGATGGCAAGGCGGCCATTTATTTGGGGTCCAATAGAAAACATCCCGGATTCAGTCTGCAGTTATTCTTGCACTTCCCTGCTTAAAAGAGAAATATTTTCTTCAAACAGTTCTTTGGTGTTTTAATAACATGTCTGTGACAAGCTTTTGTCAAAATAGAGAAATTATTCGCACAAGTCACGGTTCTCTATTCAGCAATGACCTTTTTTTTTGTACGGAACCTATCCCCACCTATTCACTAGAACACTCACCCTTTTGCGTTTTTTCGTGCTCTGTTTAAAACACCCGAAGATGCCACCAAAGCCCGCTCAAAGCAGGAATTGGTGTCAAGGAAGTATGTTGAAGTGATACATCTCGGTGGAGCGACAAACTCTGTATAACTGGGAGTAGCTAATGTTTGCATTTGCACACCCGTTTTTTTCAAACTCAAATCTTCAGTATGCCATTTAGGGTAACGTAAGAAGAATTTGAATTGTTTTGGGATCAACCATCCATCCATTTTCTGAGCCGCTTCTCCTCATTAGGGTCGCGGGCGTGCTGGAGCCTATCCCAGCTGTCATCGGGCAGGAGGCGGGGTACACCCTGAACTGGTTGCCAGCCAATCGCAGGGCACAGAGAAACAAACAACCATTCGCACTCACAGTCATGCCTACGGGCAATTTAGAGTCTCCAATGAATGCATGTTTTTGGGATGTGGGAGGAAACCGGAGTGCCCGGAGAAAACCCACGCAGGCACGGGGAGAACATGCAAACTCCACACAGGCGGGGCCGGGATTTGAACCCCGGTCCTCAGAACTGTGAGGCAGACGCTCTAACCAGTCGGCCACCGTGCCGCGTTTTGGGATCATAGTTAGTGTTATATTTACAGTTTAAACTTTTAATACAGGCATTTTAAAAAATGTTGCTTGGGGCGTGATTTCTCGTGTATAATACGCACCCAGAAAGTTTTTACAATATGCTTATGTAAAAACATGCAAACTCAACACAGGGAGGCTGGAACCTGGATTTGAACCCACAACCTCAGAACTGTGAGGTGGATGTGCTAACTAGTTGGCCCTTTGCTGTACACGATATTTGAATTGAATCTTTATTACTGGTATTATTAATTATTGTCTTTTTTTTTTTTGCTATAGTTAAGCGCATTGTTTATGTTCAAACTGCATAATACTGCAGTGGCTTACAATGAGATTAATAAATATACTTTTTAGAAATAAAACCACTGCCTCGTCTTTTTGTTTAATGAATACTTAGGCCTACTATGCTATAGTATTTTATTATTATTATTTTATTATGGTGATACTTGGAGAACTAAGTACTTGGTGTGAAAAGTTTGAGAACCACTAGCTAGTATAGACAGAGTTGTTTGCGCGTCACTCTCCAAGGCCGAGGGCGACGTTTTATGACAAATGATTAAGTGCGCTCTTGACCACTGGTAAAACAGACGCACTGATTGGATTCGATTGCAGGAAAGGCTGTAGTGTAAACAACAGTGATTGCACATTATTAGTAATGTAATGTCCAGGATTAAGAATGTGTGTGTGTGTGTTTGTGTGTGTGTGTGTCTGTGCGTGCGTGCGTGCGTGCGTGTGTTTGCAAACAGTACAAAATCAACTCGCCACCAAGGTTAATGTACTGCTGATCGACTCATTTGGTCTATTTGACATAAATTTCCATTAAACCTCAAATAAAGCAAATCAATGCATTCATCATGTGGCAGAATAACCAAAATGGATTCACAGTGTTTTGGAAAATAGCTCTTTATAGATACAGTAGTATTATTCATGAACAGTAAGCACATGCAATGCTGCGGACTATTTTTGCTGCTGTTAACAGTCACTTCCGTTCCTATTATGCATGGTAAAGTAATCTGTTGATTTCTAATTTAGAAATGTCTGTTGTCACTTCACTGCTGATAGCTGGTGTGTATTCTACTCTCTACTGCCTTTATATAGACTATTTACATACAATGCTGCTGACTATTCTTGCTGGTGTTCACATTTAAAACCATACGCAATGACATGACCTCAGTCGGCATGACTTCTTCAGCTGCTTTGTGACTTTTTGGTGTGAAATTTCGTACCTTCCTGTGTGGCCTGACTGTACCGTTGTTGGCTTTCTTTTTAGTTTGTGTTTTGGTGAGAGTTAAGTAGTAATTCGGACAGAAAGTTTATCGAGTGAACTAAAATGATTAAAATCAAGTTGGAATTTGACAAAAATAATTCAGGGAAAATACAGTAAGTCGCACAGAGCGGAGCCTGGATTCAAACCCACAAACTCAGAACTGTGAGGTGAATGTTCTAACCACTTGGTCACAGTTAAAAATATTAGTCAAGAAACTCACTGTACTATTCATATTGCCTGTTTTTTCAATTGTTTTATGGATGGATGGATCATTCTGGACATGATTGTGATCAATATATATCCATACTTTTTCACATCACATAGCAGCTGAGCCTTCAGTGTGAAAACTGGATGTATTTCTCCTTTTTGGAGGGATTTCTTGAGCGCCAGTGACTGCAGTGCATGCAATTAAAATGAAAAGGTAAGAGTGAGGCACACACACACACACACACACAAAAAGGCTTCTTTCCTTTTTCTCCACGCCTGACAGTCTGAGAGTCTCTGCTGTTGCTGGATGACATCGAGGACGTCAACACCTTGTCAGGTGTGTACCATGCAGCTCTTTGGTTCCACTTGGTTGGTTTGCACGAGCACACAAATACACACAGGTGCACACATACACACACGCACACACACACGCATGCAACATCCCACCGCTTTGGTTTCTTTTCCCTTTGACCACATTTTCTCTCCACAAATGACTGATTTGTATTGATGGTATTTTTTAATGTGCGTGTGCAAATACATGGAAGTCACCACAAAATGAAAAATGCCAAAGAAGAATAACTAACATAGCAGTACAACAATAGCTCTAGATCCCTTTGAGTTTTTGTGCCTTTTTACAAAATCAAACAAATTATTATTTTTTTTATAGCCAAAGACTAAACTGAAATGTATAAGCCAATTGTTTAAAAAAAAAAAAAAAAAAAGCCAATGAACAAAACCAGGAAGCAGAAAAAATGCTAAAATAAAGGTAGTAACAGCGCTAAATATCGCTCAACAGTAGGATAGTAGTAGTATTTTTTTGGGGGGGGGGGGGGGGGGGGGGGGGGGTAAACTTTTAACCAAAAGAACAACTAAAAGTTTTCAAACTTGAAATCTCCCAACTCAGTGTCACCCATCAGTCCGGTCTATACGGTTCCAATTTGGTTGCAATCGAACTCTTTTGTTTGTCTTTGCCGCGTCGTTGGAAAGAACCTTAAAATGGCCGCTACAAAACAAAGCAGCAGAATTGCTGTCATTTCCAGCGAACAGTATGTAAGGTCCAAGACTTATAACTGGTATCATATTAATAATGTCTTACGTTACTGATTTATAACAGTCAGCCGACCGCCCTGTGTTTTTCCGCTGAATCATTGCACCGAGCGACGTCAGCTCTTTAAAAGCTGAGGCAATCAGAGAGGTGCTGGTCGTAAAAGAGAATAGATGAACACCCCATCTTTCAAAAAAAAAAAAGAAAAGAAAAAAAAGCCGTTTGTCGGAGGAGGCGGCCCTCCATTTTGATTAGCTGCTTGACTACTATATATATATATATATATATATATTCTCCCTATAATTGAGGTTGAAACCTCGTGCACTGTAATGGGGGGCTTTCCGGAACAATCTCTTTTCCCCAAGTGACAGCCTGCTATGCTTGCCGACAGTGAGTGTGTTGCAGCTATCAAACTAATCACCACTCGTTTGCTTTAGAATAGAAGCAACCCCCCTCTAAAAAAAAAGTATTTTTGTCACTATCTCGCACATCAAAGACGCTTTCTTTGTTGGAGAGATGCAAGCTTTGAGATGTTACGCTTATTTTATTCCCAAATTAAAGGTTTGTTAAGAATTCGCCTTATCTTGACTTCATTTTAATCTTTTCTTTTTCATGTCGCTTTCACGCTTTTCCCTTTTAATGATGCCTTACAGTATCTGTGGTATCGTGATAAGATGCTTGTGCACGAAGCAGATTAAAACGTCAATAACTTAAAGTGATTGCGAAAGGCCCTAAAAGCAAGCGGTAATTAACGGGTTTGCTCAATCTCATTTAATGGAATATTAAGACATGACCAAGTTTCGTATATGAAACGACAGGCTTTTTGTGTGTGTGTGCAATAGGCAATACCAAAGAATCAAGGATGAATTCAATGTACAAAGAAACCCAAAACTATTTACTCACTATAATTAGCAGGAAAATTGCGTATTTTTTAAATTGCTGAAAACGTTTTGTTTTGATGAACTAAGATAATGCTACTCTAATAATGAAATACCCTTTTTATGTCAAGATATAAATGTATAATGTCTGTTTGTGACATGAGTGAAGACATAGACTGCTATGTTAGTTTATTGCGCTAACCATGTTGCGATAGTGTACAATATTATAGAGTGCTATTTTTCCTTATTAAAAAACAAACAATATTTGGCTGGAACAGATTAATGGCATTTCCATTCATTTTAATGGGGAAAAATGATTTGCGATACAAGAGTTTTTGGTTACGGGCTCGGTTACAGAATGAATTAAACTTCTTCTTCTCTCCCAAGGCAGCACTGTATATGTATTTGGGTGCGCATGTATATACAGTATGCGTGTTTGTGAGTGTGTTTAGTGTGCACAGTCCAACACTCCAGAGGCTCATCAGCGTGTGCGAAAAGAACGCATGGAAGATAAGCGGCTGCGACCACCGATCGAGTCCTCTGCTGTTTTTCAAACGACCGGGGAGGAAGAAGAAGAGGATGCAAACGTGGTCGCCGGGAGTGGAGTAAAAAAAATGCCAAACGCTGTCCGGCATCCAATTAAGTGTCATGACACACACAAAGCTTCAAAGGACACGTCACACACACATAAAGCTTGCTAAGAATTCGGACACTGCATGGCTGCGCAATTCCGGAATTCTACAAGAGACACACACAAGTAACAAGGTGGACAAAAGCACATGTGTACAATATGCATGGATGTCCACCATGGCGCAAACCTTCTAGGGGGTGGGGGGGGGGGGGGGGGGGGGGTTCTGCCAGTACAGAGACTAAGTGCTGCCAAAGATGGTTGGTGCCAGTTACACAGTCAGTTTACATCTAACAGTGGACATCAGATTGTGCAACGGCATAACCCTAAGAAAGCCTTTATAAAATAAGTACAATACTTGACTCAGATGTTTTAAACATCCACTACAATTCTAAAGTTTGTATGGCCTTATTTTTTAAAGTAAATTACTATCTATTGTCATTTAAAATATTTATTGTTAATGAAAATGATTTATTTTACATAATATTTAAACTGGAGTAAAAAAATATATATTATGATAAGATGTTCATAAGTTTAATAATTATTGGAATATTTATAATAAACATGTGGCTCTATCAATATTTTTCATATTATTTTGATATTTCTCAAAGATTTTCATTAAATCATTTGAATGTGGCTAGCTTAATAGCATAATTGCCATAATATTTTTTTATTTACTTTAACCAAAGGAATAAAACAAAAAAAATACCAACATGCTCACTTAAAATTGCTTTTTCTTGTTTTCCCAAAAAAGTTCAATGACAACTCATAACTATAACTATGTAATTAGGATAATGATACATATTAAATAAATGTGTATAAATGTATTATATTACTACTTTTATTAAAGAATATATATCTATATGTATGTATATATATATATATATATATATATATATATATATATTACTGTACTGTAACTAAATATCATGAGATTGCCCATATACATATTATATATGTATTATATGTGATATTTACATTTTTTAAAGTTATTAGATCATTCATTCCTTCAACTTCTACCACTTGTAATTAATTGATTGAATATAACTCATTTAATGATTTAATCACTGGGAGAGCTTTTTGTTCTTTAAACTGATTGTTGAATGCAATTCATTTTCACAATATTTTTTAAATTATTTTCTTAAATACATTATTCTTCTGTAATATCCCTGAGGAGCTTTTTTTCTGTATACTAAGCTGCATGCATCAAACCACAAAGAGACCATTCAATGTCATGCTGGTAAGTGACTGTGGTTTAGTGCTTTGCTCAAGGGCACCCCGGGACGCAAATGTGGTTGTTTGCCTCATAAAGATTTGACGAGGACGACCTTTGCACTGAAGCAGAGTAGAGTAGAGTAGAGAGTGAGAGTATTCATTGGGCTTAGAAGGGATGCTACATGTTGACACAGAGCAAAGTGCCACGCTCAAACCTTTGCCTTTCAATGCCGTGAAAGGAAGAAACACCAAATGGAGGAGAATAACCGAGATACGGACGCAGGGTCACCGCTGAGAGCTTTTTTTTAGCACAATGCAAGCAAACATGGAGCAAAAACACCAGGACCCACTTTACACTGCGCCAAATACAAGAAATAAAAAGGTGTCGAGACCAAGCCGGAAATTTCCTGGGCCGCCTCCTGTTTTAATCCGAGCCGGGATGCAAACAAATGCAGGTGCGCATTTGTCTGAAGGATTGGTTGCCAGGAAGATTGTGACACATCAGGACCCTCTCCCAGCTGCCCTCACTTTAGCCTTACAAGTCAGCAACAACGGCTAATTACCTCCACTAAGAACCTTGACTTACAAGTTTAATTTGTTCCGTGACCAAGCTCGTAACTTAATTTACTCATGTCCAAAATACATTTTCCATTTGAAATTAATTGAAATGCCATAACCTGTTCCAGGACCCCACGCTCCCCAAAAAACACCATTTTGCTGTGTTTTTATTGTACTGTAAACAAAGAAAATAGCACTGTATTGTATAAAAAACACCATAACATTATTAGCGCTTTGATAACCTATATGTAACGTGAGCACATTGATGGGAATAATATTGACATATACCTTCATATCTGTGGATGTAAGATAAGGCATAGATCTTAAAGGCATTCTCAAAACTGCTTGGTGGAAGATGAGGTACATCTGTGATGGTTAGTCCTGTAAACACCGTGTGTAGAATAACAATGTGGGAACTTTGATTGGGGGGCGGGGGGCTCAAATTTGGCCACATTAACGGTATGTGTATACCTTGCTTAACATTTACAATTGTTAGCCCCGGCCGTTTTCGGAGCAGATTGGTGAGGGGGGGGGGGGGGGGGGATATCATAAATCACTCTTAACACACCCCACACCAAAGGATAATCACTCAGGATAATATTTTAGAAACATCTGAGAATCGGGCCTTTGCAGCCAGAAGTGGGGCTAAAATCCTCATATTTGGCCCGAGTACTGGTATGGATGGACAACGCTTAAGCTAGTTAATTAGCAGTCATCTGCAAAAATACTTTCCACAAATCTCAGTGGGACAGTCTGCCATGACAGACAATCAATCGGTCAGCCAATAACGTTCTACTAGCCACAGTGATACACCCCCTCCCTATTTAAGGCCTTGTTGATGATGCAATCAGTGTCAGAGTGTCGGACAGTCATATATGCAAGACGCTAAAACACGACCCAGTGAGAGTTCTGCCTTATTACATTTGCCCTTTCCTGTCCATGTGGCTGTTGGGGATTCTGCTACGAGGTCAAGAAGGAGGAAATTTCCCTGTTTCTGCTCTCAGTGAATCATGGATTAGGACAACAGTGAAGTCTGAGCATTTCCTGACATACTAACTGTGGATTACGGAACATTGCATCAATTTGGTCCAAGACAACTTCCCTATCTTCGAAGCCTGACCCTCTCGACTGTGAAGTAAAATACCCTGTATCCTGGCTTTGAATTGACCTGTCACAGTTGATCTTAAATTGATTACAAAAATCTTTTCTGGTGGTTCAGTGTTTTGCATTGAAGTCCTTCACCACACTCACCTCAGTTGGTTTTAAGTTTTTAAAGTTTGGAGTTCAGTATTGTTGAAATTCTGCCTTTTTTTTAAACTCTTCACTCCATCATTGTTCCATTTGTTTGTTTTTAACTTTCCCTTACGTGGTTTGCTTTCGCTTGCACTTGAACCCCCCACCTCCCCTTTTATCACTCTAGTGGGCCCATGCACGCGAGACCTGTTCCTTTTATGCGGCGATTGCACAAACGGCGTCCTGTCATAATTAGTGTGGAATTCTAAATGAGCTTATCAGGTCAAAAGCAGCTTAGTCCTTCAGGACCCTTAGCGGGCTGGAAATTAGCCACGCTCGCTCGCAGCCATAACACAGACGCCCCTGCATGCGCAACACGCCGGGGTACTTTACCGAGCCGCATTCAATAACAAACACGTACAAATAGGATTAACCCACTTTGTATAAGACAGTTAGGAGGGGGAAAGAAAATTATTAATGTGAGTGACAACAAAGAAAGAAACAGAAGTGATGTGTAAGGATGTCAGGGTGATGAATGAGCAAGTTACTGGAGGGGGGACAGGGAAACAAGTAAAGAAATAAAACAGCTCAGTTGAGTTTTTTTTAGGGTACATTGATATCCAAACAACCTGACTCTATCCATATCATAGCAAACTGAACTAAACAAGAATATCACCGTACCAAGGGGAGGAACTAAAGCCAATATAAAAGAAAAACTGTGACATAGCGAACTAACCTAAACCTGATTCTAGTCATACGGTGGTGAAGAGAACCAAGCCCAAACTAAACCAGACTCTAACCATACCATGGTGAAGCGACCTAAACCGGATCCTATTTGTACCACGGTGAACCAAATGGAAACTAAACTCAACTCTCACCATGCCATACAAAATCTAATAAAACCATACTGTGGTGAATTGAACAAAATCTGAACTAAACTAGACTAACCGGGGTGACCTGAACTACACTTGACATTAACGAGACTATGGAAAGATGAACTAAACCAGACTTTAACTGTACCTTGGGGAAAACGAACTAAACTAGTCTAAAACCATAACATGGCGAACTGGAGTCCCACAATACCATGGTGAACCTAATTCAACTGGACTCTAATTGTAATGTGGCACACCAAAGTAATTCATTTTGTGCCGTTTACAACCTCTGACAATGGAAATTTAAAAGGTACTGTGATGAACTGATGTTGAAATAAAGAATAAAGGAATAGAAGAAATCACTAGATTTGCAAATGGAAAACGCTCTTTGCACACGCAAAAAGTATGAAGGCTTTTATACAAAAATGGACGCAACGTAATCACCAGAAATGAAGTCACTGGAAATAGTGACTTGGATACAGTGTTTTTCGACAACAGAATATGTTCTACATGAGTGTTGCTGTAGCCAATAAAAATATGCTAAAAGCCTGGTGATGCAATAACCCAAAACGAAGTACTAAGAGTTGAAAATTCAACCAAAATAAACTGAATAAGACAACTGCTAGAAAATATCCTCAGAAATCTCTCAAGAGGACTTCAGTGGAAAAGCTCGTCGGGGGCTTGGCAATAAACCACTTTATCGTCTAATACCCACGCATACCACTAAAGCTAATTTCATCATGTGACACCATGCTGTCACCTTCATTTTTTTAAAAGTCAAAACCTGCATCCAAGTCAGCGGCTTATTTCTTGTGTAGTAATGCTCACGGTGCCAAGATAATTAGGTTATGTGTCTTTATGTAAGCGATATTTACATATTAACTCCGGAGCGTTCCCCTCTGCTTCTTTCTTTAAAGCAAGAAAAAAAAGCATGAGACTCTTGCTGCGGACACTCAGGTAATGAAGTTGTCTTTTTTGCTATTATCATCTTGAATTTTCTCCGCTCCTTGTTTCATCCTTCACTAAGCACATTGTAAAAGCACTTAAATCCTCAGTTTCGAGGTAATAAAGAAGAATTGACATAAACACAGAACAGGCGGCTGTTACGGATTTAAAAATGTTTCGGTCTTCCTCCCTAGGTTTAAATAGTTCACAAAACACACATTCGGGACACAATGGAAGCTTTTCCTATAGGAAAGTAAATAATCCATTACATCACTCAGGACACTCAGCAATCTTACCAATATATTACGATTCATGTCAAGTGAAAGTGCAGTGTCAAATAAAAAAAAGGTCTATTATGAAGAAAGAAAGGTGATTTGAATCGTGAACATACCACTCCAAATTTGTAGTTTGAATTCTTTTTTATCTGAACTCCCGCCAAAATGTTGTCAATGTTCGCTTTAGCACCTAAAATGTTCGATTTATCCGTTTTCATGTTCGCAGACGTCCATCTGACTGTCAGTTTTTCCGCGACACGTTCAAAGCCAGGAATAAGCTCAATTTCATAAAATCACAGCTCCTGTCTGGACGCCTGCCTGTCGAGAAGATTTCAATCTTTAATGTGGCTAATGTCAGACACACAGAGCGATAGAGAGAGAGAGCGAGCGAGACAGCGGGTCGAACATGACGGGAAAAAAATCGACAATGACTGGATTTGAGGCGGCAAGCATGAGAGGCGAGGCGGGAGAGAAGGGAAATGTCACGGCCAATCTTTAATGAAGGGCCTGGTGGGAACTTTAGTCAGATAAATTATTTAAAGGCTTTCATTTATGCCCCCCCCCCCCCCCGCCCCCCTCCCCCCTACACCCCCCTTAAAAAATAAAGTGTGCAGCTGCGATGATGTGCACAGAGGCTGGGGAAAGGTCAACCGTGTGTTGGGAGCGCTTCATTAACCTCCCAGCACCTCCCCGCCTCAATTATTTCTGTCAAAGAGCACCTAAAGGAGGGTTGGCGGGCGTGAGGAGATATGGGCTGCTGCTGTGGTTTGAGCTGATACCGCCGGTCAGGAGACAAGAGCTGAGGGGCCTTCGCTCACCTTATCCGGGAGCCCGACAGCGTTCCGGTACAGGTGCTGTGTTTGGGAGACTTGAGTCAAGACAAAACCCCTGGAGGTGCAGCAGCTGCATGACTGAAGCAGGCGGAGGGGAAGATGGTATATGCCAAGGCCTGAGGAGTTCTCAACTCTTTGATCGTCTGAAATGTTTTCTGCTACCATCAAAGCAAAGTGATGCCAGGAAGTTGGTCTCGTCCAGCGACAATGTAAGCCCCCCCCAGTAAATTTTATCCAACCCCTGTCACATTTCATATAGAGTAGCACATACTGATGGCTAGCTAGATACTTTATTCGTCCCATGAGGGAAATTAGATCGCCTTTCCCTATGATCAATTTTTGTAAGATTCTCACTGACATTTACAACATACATTTTCACCATGACATCACACCTACTTTCAGTCATTTAGATGTATTTGAAAGCAGAACAGGAGTGTTTAGCAGTGTTTAGCACATTGACCTGACAATCGAGAGGTTCTTAGTTCAAATCTCGGTTTGCACGTTCTCCCTGTGCTTGCATGGGCTTCCTCGCATACCCATGTGCAAAACATGCATTTTAGGTTCATTGAAGACTCTATATTGTCCATAGGTGTGAATGTAAGAGTTAATGGTTGTTTGTCCATATATGTGCCCTGTGATTGACAGGCAACGATAGATTTTCTGCCACCCGCAAGTATCCTGGTGCTTACTTTTTACAAACCTGAAATTGTCTATTGAGTGGTGTAAGGATGAGCGTTTGGCTAGTGGCTGGTGGTGTTTATTTACAGATGGGGGAGACATTTTTGGTAATCCTTTAAACACCGGATAAACTAATCAGAAGAGCACAACGAATCAGTTTTAAGGACCATAAATGCCTTTACCTGAGATGCTCAACCGTTTGGTAGACCATGTTTTTAAAGCAATGATGTCACATACATAAACTTCACATTTTGTTATTGTAGAACTAAAACAAACGCGTGCTGTGGCACTCTACACAGGGTCGCTTAGCTGACGGCATGTTGTCCTTTAGACAGCAAACCAACAGTGCCTCTGCTGTTTATAGCCAAGTACTGCAGTCCATTAATTCCACACAGCCAACAGGATTCTTAACAGTCAATTAATGAATAATTAGACCAAATAATATATCTTGCATTGGCACTTTCGAGTCCTTCAGCCTCAAACTTCATTTCCATAAAGAGCTTCTTAATTAGTGTTTAGGTTTTTAGCATGAGCAGGAAGGCTGCTTTGAATGAAGCATTCGCACACAAAATACAGTTCTTTCTATTATTTCACAAGGAGCTTGTTGCTAATCTAACAGAGCTTTGATCAAAAGATCACAAATATTCAGATTTCTTGGCTGTTGAGAAATGGTGCAATGCTTTTTTATCACAGTATATCAGGACCTTTAATGAGTGTGTGAACGGTTTTAATGGAAATAGCCCTGATTGAGAAGCCCTGGCTGGAATAAATACATAGAATTACCTTCTTAAAGACATACTGTATATCTTAAAATGAAGGGATAACGTGTTCAGGCTGCGTACTAATTTAGAACCATGCATTGTTAGAGGAGACATGATTTTTTAAAACAGTTTTAGGGGCTGACCCGTTCTAATGCTGGTGAACCAGCCCTCATCGTGCCCCATATATTGTTGTGCCAATGATGAGTCCGATTTTCGTTAACATAACGACTGAGGGTGCAGCCTGAGCTTTGCTACTAGAGAGGCTTCATATCATCTCACCGTCAGGTGTATGCATAACTCTGGGGTCTATCTCGCTGGAAAATGTGCACTGCAGTCGGCCGGAGGCAGATACCAAAGTGTGGGGGGAAAAGCTAATCACCAAAGGACAATAAAAGCAATACACTGTGTATGTGGCTCATAGTGTAGACACATCATCAAACAAATGGCGCTTGCGCGAAGCCACCACTGGCTAGTTGTCCAAAGACTAGTAGCAGCCGTCATTTGATTGTGGAACTGGATCTTTGCCCAGCCTAGCGGATCAAGTCTTGGGCCATTATTAGGTAAATTGACCCCGCTGTTATGACACAGTAAGGCGGAAGTGCAGAAACAGTGTTTTTCGAAAAACACTTACCCACTTTCGAAAAACACTTACCCACTTTTTGCTACTTACCCATAAAATGTATACATTTTATATACCTTCCTATGTTGCCGACTTCCATTCCGAGCTTTACTTTTAAACATATTGCTCTTTTAGTGAGTCTGAAAGATAAAAATAAGCCACAAGGTTCTAGAGCATGGAGCAAGAACTCATGGCCTTGACAGCTTGCTATCATCAGTGGAAAAATGAATTCACAAGTTTATCAAGATATTTTGCAGACGAACTTGAGGCCATCTGTCCAACAGTTGAAGCTCAAAAGAAGATGGGTGTTGCAACAGGACAATGATCCAAGACACAGAAGCAAATCAACAA
Organism: Phyllopteryx taeniolatus; assembly: GCF_024500385.1. NCBI lineage: Eukaryota > Metazoa > Chordata > Actinopteri > Syngnathiformes > Syngnathidae > Phyllopteryx > Phyllopteryx taeniolatus. The sequence goes on along the minus strand of NC_084514.1, from coordinate 5,488,947 downwards.
CAGAAAAGCTTCAGAAGACAAAAACACGTGTTCTAAATTGCCCCAGTCAAAGTCCTGAACTCATCCCGATTGGGATGCTTTGGCATGATCTCAAAGAGCTGTCCACACAAGACATTCCAGGAATCTTGCTGAACTGCAACAGTTTTGTTAAGAGGAATGGTCCAAAATTCGTCATCATCGTTGTGCACGTCTGATCTGAAACTACAGGAAACGTTTGGTTGAAGTTATTGCTGCTAAAGGAGGCCGGTCAACCGGTTATTAAATCTAAGGGTTCACTTAATTTTTTCCTCTGTGTTCTGTGACTGTTTACATGTTATTTGCTATAAAAAAATATAAAAATATATAATTGTTTGTGTGGTATTAGTTTGAGGAGACTGTTTTTCTTCTTCTTGTGAATTGGATGAAGAATTCCAAAGGGGTCACATACTTTTTCCTCCCACTGTACAACTAAAGCCGGCACGGTGGAAGACAGGTTAGCACATCTGCCTCACAGTTCTGAGGACCAGGGTTCAAATCCCGGCCCCGCCTGTGTGGAGTTTGCATGTTCTCTCCGTGTCTGGGTGGGTTTTCTCCGGGTACTCCGGTTTCCTCCCACATCCTAAAAATATGCATTGTAGGTTGATTGAAGACTCTAAATTGCCTCTAGGTGTGAATGTGAGTGTGAATGGTTGCTTGTTTATATGTGCCCTGCGATTGGCCGGCGACCAGTTCCGGGTGTACCCCGCCTCCTACCCGAAGATAACTGGGATAGGCTCCAGCACACCCGCGACCCTAGTGAGGACAAGCGGTACAGGAAATGGATGGATGGATATATAACTAAAGATTTATACAAGTGTTTCATTTCACACTTGATGGGGAGCAAGCACTCCAGACACCAAACTAGTTTTATTCAGACATTAAAAAGTCAATTTTCCATAATATGTGGCCTTTCAATTATTTCTTTGAGTGTTTCCTGGTTTTGTGACTGCGATCCTCTCCGAGTGAACAAAGAGTAGACTCATTATCCCAGCAAGGCATTTGCTGACTACTTTGTCTCCTCATTCCTGGGTTAAGGGGCACGTGTTAACCCATCCTTGCGCTTGTAAAGGAAGTAAGAGGCAGCCAGGGATGCACTGTGATGTGTCAGCGTGAATCCTCTGTTGTGTGTGCGAGGGGGGTGGGGTGGGGGGGGGGGGGGGGGGGGTGTGCTATTTGTCTCAATCGGCCACCGTTCAACCGGCAAATGCCACACTGTCTCTGGCCTGCGCCCACATCAAGGAGCTGACTCATAACACTGATGCAAAGAGGTGTCACACCGTGTCAATCCTTTTGGACTGTCGCCTGTCTCTCTCGAGGAGTGCACTTCATCAGCTCTGACCTCGGATAACCCCCTGCAAGCGGCCTCTGGGTTCCCAGTACAGCTTGGGAGGAAACTGTCCAAAAAGTTAAAAACACCAATGCATTTGGTGGGATGCTGGTGGTATGTCAGAAAGCTATATTTTGCTACAAAAACAGTACATCAGAAGGGGTTCTAAATATATAAAAATCAAACATTTGCTGTGTCATCCAATTATTATGTAAATTGTCAGCAAATAAAAAATGTTCATTGATATACAACAACAAAAATGAAGCATTTCACTGTTTCACTGTGCTTTTATTGTATTTGAGGACTTTTTCAGGTGACCGTGCTATGGGTCTCATTTTTAGTCAAATATTTCTGCTTGTAGTACGGTGCGTCTGTAAGTGTGATGACACAGTGTCCTAAAGCGACACAAGTGTCGAAATGTTGGTGTGCGTTGTGATATAAACTTCTCATTATCACACAGTTATTAAAAATTAATTTTGGTATCGAATATTGAACTTTGTGTCTCTGCCCTTGTTCCTCAACACCAGTCCTGTGGTCCCGCTAGTACGAATATTTTAAGACTAGCAGCGATCGCAACAGCTACAGCTAGTGAGGCTAAATGCTATTCTCATCCACCACCAATGTGTATTTCGTAGTCTTAGACCCAGAGAAATGTATAAAGACTGTGTCGGCTTGTTGGCCGAACATTTCACTGCACTACAGAGCGTTATAGTCCGACGACAGCAGCAGATGGGCGAGTTGAAAGTCCTCTGTAAATTGGCCAATTGGAAGAGGAGATGGTAAAAGACATGATTAGCGATATGGAGTAGTTAAGTCAACTTATTGACGAGTTGACTGACCAGTTATACCTCTAATATGTTTATACAAAATGTACAAAAAAATTGGGGTAACCTAAAAAAAAAAAATCTTCCAATTTTTCATACACAATTAAATAACACAAAAGTCTATGAAGACATCCCTATTTCCTCAGAAGCGAACGGTAATTATGCATGTCAGCGCAATGGAGCACGCCAAGACGATGTGTTTCAGGGAGACGTCTGTGCTAAGAGATGATTTAAGTGTTACAATGGAGGGGGGGGGGGGGGAATGTGAAAATGGATCTTGATGTATTTAGGTCAATTTCTTGTTCATGGCTATTATTTGGTGGATTCTATTTCTAACACTTCAGAGTGGTGGCAGTAATTAGAGGCTGATAACGGACACTTTTAATTGCTGTAATCAAACCGATGAAGTCAGGACAACAGAAGAATTTACGGATGCTGAAACTTTGGCGAGACCCTCATGGGTGCGTGCAGCACAGCATAGGAATCGCACAACACTTATTTGTATTGAAATGAATTGTTTGAACCACGTATGCACGTGTCAATTGCTTTAGTGCGTTTTTTTTGTGTGTGTGGACCTGACAGGAGGCTGCTCAATCTCAACACTCCCTTGACTCAAGGCCTTTGCTCTCCCTACACAAAGTGTTTATTTCTATCGTCCATATTTATTGATTTGCTGTGATGCTCCCTCACCCCCTGTGTGATTTACTGGCTATACAGTAAACTCGCAAATAATACACCACCAACTATGATCCCTAAACAGTTTCATATCATTTTAGAGTTAAAAATAAATGGCTAACACATGATTTGCTTTCGAGAAAAGATACCGGAAGTGCGCATGTACATGCTGTAACTTCCACTAACAACCCAGGCTAAACTTTGCAACTCCCTGACATGAAAAACTCTTCTCTCAGTCAAGATGGAGCACTTCAACATATTTTCTTGACACCGTGCCTGCGGGCATCTAGTAGCAACTTAGGGCCTTTTAGAAAGATTATGACTTAAATATTTTTTCAACAAACATTTGGTGATAGGTTTCAGAGAAAAATGTATGAATTTGAGAAAAGTATACAGTAAAAATTGATTACTGTATTGTAAATCCATATGCTGTTATGCTGCACGAATGAAATGTCAAATGATTTGGTAGGTGCTGCTGTTTTGCTTAGCAACATGGGCTTAGCAATTCATTTTTAATGTCCGTGTGGGAACAACATTGTCAATGAGCTTTTTTTTTTTTTTTTTTTAATGGAATAAAAGGAAGCTTCTATATGAATGAGACATTTATTCGTCTTAAGAGTATGGCGACCCCGACGTTAAACATGAACTCACATCGCATTGCATTTATTTTACTGGAATGCTAGTCATTGTTAAAGAGGCCATCTGTTTGGGTTAGCAACATTACTTCAAAAGGCTCATCAATTTTCACTGCAATACCAGTGTGCGAACAAGAGCATCTGAGCTCAGATAATTACATTTGCTACCTGATTGTTTTCCCTGATGCGTCTATTTGATAGAAGCATTTATTTGTCTTAGTGCGATAACACACACGGCAACAATTGGTGCATGGCGTCTATTAGAGGGATGTCTGCTTTTTTTGAGGGAATACGGTATTAACAATCGCAGAAAAGGAAAACTGTTCCTGTAAAATGTGATGTGACAGAACTGGTTGAAGTCAGATCTGATCATTCCCATCCACCAAGGCTCAACGGGCTGGGAAAGAGCCATTAAATGGAGTGACACAAGATCTATGCCGTAAGGCTCGACAAAACCTGAGACGTGGCTGCAGCGAGGCTTAGCCGTGCTTTGGCATGCCAAGCATCATCTATGGATCGCAGCACGTCTCCACTGAGTGCTCTTTAAAGGTAATCAATAGTCAAGCTGGCTCCTGATGGCTCTCACTCATTACAACTCTTTAATAAAAGCCCACCCTGCGGTGACTGCTGCTTCGGCCAGAATGAACACACAAACCCACATGGACACGTGGCCATATTGGAAACCAAATATCTGTTTACACGCACAAATTGGTGGAGTGGGCGTCATGGCTCGCAACCATGTAGCTCAATAACTATCATTTTTATCGGATGCAATAACATTATTCATTCATCCATAAGCACTCTGGCACGTCAGAGGGGGGTTGGGAGAGCTCAATATGTGCATCAGGTTTTTTTTTTTTTTTTTGATGGAATGTTGAGTTGAAAATGTGAGGAGGGTTCGGAGTAGAGGTGACACGTGCTTAAATGCTGCGATGAATGATCAATGGAGATTGCACTTAACAGCGGCTCCCAAGACCAAAATGTCTTTGTTGCGGTTGTGCCTGTTGAAATGATCTACGTTTGTAATAGCAGGAGCTCATATCTCATATAACCTTCACTAACATATCTTATTCCTTGGATAGGTTTTTGCTCTATATCCTTGTAACAATTGGAAATGATAATTCTCATAATGATGACAATGATTTTTTTTGTTGCCAGGACAACTATGGTTACGGTTATGCTTATGGTAGGTCAAACTAATTTGAAACAGCATCAGGCGAATGTGAATATATCTGTGCGCCATCAATTTATGAGTTTCATTTCCAAAAAGAAGAGCAACGGATTTTTCAATATCTTTAAAAGAAAGGATTTCAGCTATTAGATATTTATTTGTACTTCAATGAATAAACATTTTTCTTTATTTGATAATCTTACATTTATGGGGCAATTTAATTCGAGCAGTTTGCGTTTATGTTTCATTTCAAATATATGAAATCTGTTCCATTCAGCGTTGTTATATATGCATTCCCCCCCTAAACGTAACAAATGTGTACTGAACCATGACCTGAAAACCATGTAGCCTAGTGAACTATGAATTTTGGCATACCATGACTAGCGACGTGACAAGATTTAAAAAGAATGACAGTCTGTCAAAATTTGTTGCAATGGTCACTTTAACCTGAGTACAACACACTAAGAATTTCGAAAATCAGATGATGGGTTCAAGAGAAATGTATTTTTTTGTGTCGGAAAAAAATCCCTTTTAGGGGGACGTTTTTTTGTGTGATTTCACCTATAGAAAATCTGATCAAAAACACTTTCAAATTAGAGTAAAACAGTATAACTACATTATTTCTCAACCTACTGTATCTCCTTGCCCATTTGGTTTTGTCTGCTTCTCGAGGAAGCCTTTTTCTGATTGGCTGACAAATGTCAGTTGAAAATATTCACCAATAAGCTTGTACGGGCCAAAAAGTCAACACATCAAAATTATTGTGAGGTTTCAAAGTGTCTCTTGCACTAAAAACTCAAATAGCACAAATGGAACTTTATTTGTAAAAAGAGCTGCAGAATAGGTCGTACTTTGGTAATCATTTTTTAATTTGTTATGGAGGATTTTAGAGACCTTTTATGTGCTCATTCCAAGAAAATTCCACAAAGATGGCGGCTACTTGTCGCGCTACCGTTTCACCCCTACTTGCTTATAATCAGAAAATCCAATTCCATTTCTTAAATATGAACTACAGTGCTAAAGGCTTAGCCCAACACCAATTTTAGGTTTTCACAGCAGTCATTTTTACATGCAATTAGCAGGATTATGAAAAAAATACGAAAAACTATTTTGACAAAACTTTGTAGCGGGGTAGTGCATGGGCTGAGCAAGAACCCATTCAATTTTGGTGATAATCTGGATAAAGATGCTGATCTCGAAAGTTATGTTCACGGTTTGTATGACAATGGCATCAGTGAAACTGTGCGGCATTTGTCCTTTTATCTTCACACTGTAACATTCAGACTGATGGTGGAGTGGTACATTAGCCTGACTCGGGTGCAGGCAGCGTGGGTTCAGTTCCCACTCAGTGACGGTGTGGGTGTGTGAGCGCAAATGGTTCTCCGTGTCTATGTGCCCTGGGACTGACTGGCGACCAGTTCAAGCTGTATTGTACCTTTCGCGCGAAGTCGGCTGGGATAGGTTCCAACACCCCGAGACCCTGAACGGGATAAGCGGTATTAAGAATGGATGGATGGATCGTAACATTTATCCAAAATCCAAAGTTGTAAACACGCATTAGCAAACTTGCTCAGTGATTTTCACGCTGCAGCAGCATCGACGATGGCCCCAGATGTGTCAGGTGCAACATTGTACATATGATGCGCTCCAATGCAACATCAGCTCACTCTGTCACCTCTCTGCTGTGAACTTAAAATAACCCAGCGTCCCCTCCAGAATGTACAATATTATCAAAAGGGATAAACACAGCTGACCTGATAAAGTTGTTCATCAAGTAGAAATATACCATGACATAATCTCATCCAAATGTATCAGACTGGAAGGAAAAAGGGGTCGTGGGTGTGGACCCTTGATGGGAAACTGGAACTTGGGACTGGCACAGGGACAAACTTTTGTGTCCAGAACATTGCCAAAGTGCCCTTTAGCCCTTTAAACTTTGACTTTAAAACCGCAGTCCTCGCCAGTACCTTTCACACAGAACTGCGACATGATGAAAAAAGCTGGCTTTGACCGAAAACAATGCCAAGGGGACACATAAGCCCCATTTCTACAAAGTTTAAACACAGACCGACATCCATGCCAACGTCTGGTGTGAAACACTTGCCGGACAACAGCAATTGGGAATTGCTTTCAAGACCACAATACCAGAAGAGTCTTAGCTGTTAAACTTTGGTTTTCACTATCGCCACTATTCCCCTTCTGTCCCAACTTGCATACTACAGTACCTTGGGACCAGGAAATTTGGCTGTTGACGGCAACATCCAATTTCGCGTCGTTACCTTTCACACGGAACAACGACATGGGGAAAAAAGCCGGCCTAGATTGGGAGTGGGAAAGGGGTTGTACTAGCCAATGCTTGACACATCATTGCTAGTGAAGCCACAGTGACCACCATCAGTGCTCTGAAACACTTGAAACACTTGGTGAGAGAGAGTGTGTCTCACATTTCAGACAAATGTGTGTTGGCATGTATCCTTTCATTCGTCTCGCCTGCAGGTCACTGAGCTGTTTTGCTACTATTAGAAACTATGAAAGGAAATGTCAGGTCTGGTTTCTAAGCATTGTGTTCTTTCCAAGACAGATTTAAACAAGATAACGGCGCTGCTGTTGCAGCAGTCTCAAACAGCATGTTTGCCACTCCACTTGGGGGAGGTGGGGGGCATACTTAAATGTTTCAAGCGCTCCTTGCCTTGAAAATAGATGTAGCAAGAAAAGCATGGCGTAGCATATGAGAGGCTGGCCATGTGCGACTTCCCATCCTCGCTGGCTAAATATTTGATAGGAGGTTAGAGGGACTGAATGCCGGTGGAAGCTCCTTCAGGGGTGTGTAAAGTGTCCATCCAGGCATTCGTGTGAGGGCTGAAGGTCAGGATGTTACAAGAGGTGGCACAATGTGGCGGGTGAATGATTCATGTTGGCCAGGTCCACAAGAGAGTCGCCTTATGAGTGGTCTGCAGAGGAGAACAAAGAGGCCGGCCTTTTAGCGATACCGGCAGAGGCAAAAGTGGAAAGAAGGTAGGCTGCGCTTACGTAGGATGGAACAAAAGAGAGGGAGGAGGCAGGACGAGTCAAAGTGGAGACAAAATAAAAAATGAAAAGCTGATGTAAGAAGCATTTTTGGATGGATCTCTGCAGAGGAGCACACTCTTAAAGCCATAGAAGCCTAACGCTTTCTATTTCATCAGTTTTTTGAAATGTATTTGTCTAGTTTTAAATTATTTTAACGCTTTAAAAGAGGTTGAGAAAGGCTGCTGGAGATTCCCCAGGCGTGTGAAGTGGACACACTGATGTCTAGACCCTTGAAAAGGGGCCCCAGACTGAGACTGACAGACTGAATAAGGCTTCCTGGGATACCTGTATTTGTTAGTGACGGCTAAGAAACAGCAATGGAATTGGGGTAAAAACAATCCAAATTAACAGCACACCAAAACCCTTTTAATTATTGACGATGTGAAATAAAGTATTTGCGATGCTAAATGGCAGAATCACACATCACTGTGACTCGGTTCATTTCTAAACGCACTCTGTTAGGAGCTTTTTGTTTGACTTTCCATGTGTTTGCCACTTGGGATTTATTAAAGATGGGCTCGCCTTTTATTGAAGCCTATTTAAAGGGGACCTGTGATTATGCTTTAGTCTTCTTTACGCTTCCCAGCTTTGCTGTCGCTCTGATTGCAGCTCGTCAATAGATGTACTCATCCCCTCAAGGTGCAGGGTTCCAGTGAATGCCTACTGAACATACAATAGCTCGTTTAAGACTGCATAGCGTAAGAAAAATGCTCAGTAGGCGTTCAATGCCGCTATTGTGCTCGGGTCCCAGAATCGCGATTGACAAATTAGGACAATAAGTCCTCTTACAGGGACCCAATAGATCTTTATTGAATCGCGACTGTATTATTGATTTGGGAACCATTAGAGACCAGCGCATAGCGCGAGACACGCATCGTGCCACTGTATGAGGTGAGTAATGATGTTATGTTGAGGAAACAGACACATTTAGGGATATAGCGTCGATCAAAATGGCCAATAATCGCCGCAATAATGTTCCTTTAGATTTTGACGATGCAGCATGCAGAGGTGGCAAAAGTACTCACGTTGTGTAGCTACTTAAGGAGAAGTACAGACACTTGAATAAAAAAAAAAGCCTTGTACAAGTAGAAGTATAGATTTGACTCTGAGTTAAATAAAAGTAGAAAAGTACACTGATAGGCACTCAAGCACCAAAGTAAAAAATTATTTTTACTATCAGTTACAGCTGCTATCCGGTTTGATAACTTGCTCCTTGGAACCAGAACAACAACTCTTGATGTTTCCAACAGCAATATAGAAAATACTCCTACAAAAGCGAGAGGATGAAAATGTACGGAAGAGATCCGCCGTTCGACCTGCAATGCTTGTGACCATAAATCCTGCTCCTAACATGGTCCTGGGTGGTCCATCATAACATCTGTTTTAGTAGACGGTCTCTGTCGTGGTGCCAAATGTTTAATTCATGTACCGTCGTATATGGCCACTAAACACCATTGTCGCAGTGACCTTTTGACTGCATAAGTGACATTGCACCACGTCGTCCTTTAAATGCAAAAGGTTCGTCTTTGTCTTTAGAGTGAAACATGCAAAATCAATGGATACGAGGACTTCATGATCATATATTTTATTCAGTATGTCACAGAATACTGGGCGATAGATAGTATTCTGCAATGACGATATGATAAGTGTAATGTAGATTTAGCAACGACTAGAGGAACCCAAGTTGGACATGGGACAAGACTCATGAGGACTTACTGTATGTGCATTAAGGGGCTTTTTAGAGGAAGGTGCAGGGGTCTCGAGAAAGGAATGCGATTCAATTACATCCATCTCATATAGTGAAGACCATGACAGACTCTTAAAGACATGAGGGGATGGGGTTACGTCTATGTGATAAATAGTCACGAGAAAAAGTATGTGAAACGTTTGGATTTACGTAACTGGATTTCTGCATAAATCGGTCATAAAATGTAACAATAATAGGCAAACACAATCTGCTTAAGCTGATATCATACCATTTTTTATTTTTTATTTTACATGATGTGAACATTCACAGTGTAGGGTGGAAAAGGTATGCGAACCCCTTGGCTACAGTAGTGGTATTTCAATGACAGTTAACAATTGTGATTTTTGAACACTTTGTAAGCTATCTTTCATATACTTGCCGATTTATACTTTTAGTATACTATACTTTTTTTAATCATTCAAATTAGGCAGCGCTGTTTACAAAACTCATCTCTGTGGTATGTCAAATTTATTTGAAATATTATTTTTTTTCTTAACAGGGTCTTTAAATAGTTGACTGCTGAGCCGTTGCTAACCAAAAACAGCAGCACTTACTGAAGCACCTTTTGGCTTTGAAGTCGTGTGTCATCCCTCTGCGTTCAGACTGCAAATTAATCACACTGGCCGCTGGCGAATTCTTTGTCGCTTGAAAGTGGCTCTGGACCTTCGGCCAGCCTAGCTTCCGAGTCATGGACTGAAAAACTTGGCTTGGGAGACCTTTATTATGCAAATATGCCCCGCTGTTACATCATAGTGTGGCGGAAATGCAAAACAGGTCGATCACAGACAGAACGCACTTCCACTCCAGGGACCCAATATTTGCATACAAGCCATTCAAAAGTCACATTTCCCTAATATGTCCCCTTTAAATGGACTAAATTAGGCATGGGACAGCATGACACTAACAATCAGCGTCAAATTCTCTCTTCGGGAGCCCTTATGGGACGATGATGAGTGGCCCCTACGCGAGCCAGCGTGTGGAGGTGTGTCTTTACGGAAGCTGACAAGGCAACCTGGAGCAGGGTGCGAGCGCTGATCTAAAGCAGGAAGGGCAAACTGTCTCAGAACACACACACGCGCACACACACGCCACAGCGCTATTGCTAGCTGCCCGCAGAGATGTCACCCATGATGATGTACTAGGGAACCACACACATTCATAAATAAACAGGCATACATGCCGACGTTGGTCGCAAAACTCTCAATGGACGAATGGGTGTCAGAGTAGCCGCCGTGGATTAGTGACAAACTGCGTGAGCCTAATGGAGATTAAAGGCAATGGCGAGAGGAAAAGTACCCTCAACTCCTCCACTTCAGTAATAGACCACCACGTCTTGGATCACAAGGAGCCACGCTCATTATAGTCAAAACTCTACACACCCCAAAAAGAAATTCCGAGACCTCAGCATCAAGGGCTTTACTCTTTGTGCATGTTTTTTTTTTGTAGTTATTCAGAAAGAACTAGGTGACCTTAAGAAGATGAAACTAAGCAGGTCACATGAACTGGACTCACTTTTATAGCCACTTGTTCTAAAAACTGCTTTAGTTGTTTTTCCATCTTTTTCCACTTACAATGAAGGAAAAAAATGAAATGTAGTAGTTTTGTTGTTTTTACATCTCAATATGAACATGGTTAACTTCTAATTTACACTTGTGTGGCAATTAAGAATGCTTAAAATGACATAGTAGAGTTGTATTGCTGTGACCTAAATACAGTATTAATTGTGGTTATTTTTTTACCCAATGAAAAATGTAGTTTTATTGCTTTCATTCATATATTATAGTGGTTAACTTGTGTGACAGTTCCGAAAAAAAAAGTGTATTTATTGTTTGTACAGTGGTACACGGGCTCACTCTAGTTGTATGTAAGAATCACTGAATTTTATTTTCAAACTGTGCATAATTTTATAGTGGCTTACAATAATATTAAATATACCTTTTAGGAATAAAACCTGTGTCATTTTCTTGATGCACACTTGGGCCTGTAACTATATAAAACTATAAAAAACTATCCACTGATTTACTGATGTGTATTGAGGCAGTGTCTCACCGCAACTTCACAACTTTATTTCCTTAGATGTATTCTATTAAATAAATGAAGATTACAAAGAGTTGAAAGTGAATTGCCAGGAAAGAAAGTAGCATAAATCCAACAGTCGCAACGTTGTTTACCATTTGTCCGTTGAGTGAGGGGCTATTTAATTGTGCTGCTGGCCTGCCTCCACACGCTGCAGCATGCAATCAAAGTAGTGCTTTGTCGGGCTTTCAAAGCGCCTGCACACAGACACCACATTCAATTTCATTTCAAGTCTGCTCGCTGCCAGCCTCGGTGCTCTATTCCCCACTCTGCTGCGGATGTACAAATTAATGGGCGCCAAATTAAAAAAAACACAGTCAAACAATCCTCCTAAAGAATAAAGAAGAAAAATAATACAATAAGATGTTATTTGGAACTCCACTGTGAAAAATGAGGCACGTCCATTGCAGTCTGCCCGGAGTGAAGCGTCCAAGAGGGTCAACGCAGCCAAAGTGTCTACGCTCAGATTATGCATGAATCTGCCCGCTTATCGGCTGGCCTTTAAATTGAAGCCGCCAAGGCCCGAGGGATGCCGCTCGTACCTGATTGGAGGCGGCGGACCTGTTGACCAAAGAAATTAAAAGAGTTGGTAGGTGCGCTGAGCCGCAAGGCAGCGACAGTGAAGGGAGATAGTTGAGGAAGGGTTGATAAAAGCGCACAACTTATTTCTGTCTCTCCCGGGCTCGGAGCTACCAGAGTTACTGCCACATCCCTCACTCATGTCCCTGCCGTCTTCTCTTGTTGCTGTGTTCTTTTTTTCCCATCCTTGTTTATCCCCAGGTTCAAACAGGTGTTAGTATTATCTTGTGTTGTTACTTTATGGTCTTTATCCCAATGTTTGTCAAGAGATTAAAGGTTGTTGACTTTTGCTACTGCTGTTTGCGCCTTATATATCCCAGGGTTCCCCATACTCTGCATGGGAATGTTTGTACACACGCTTTACGCACATTTCTGGGTGTACGCCGGCTGGATAAATGAGGCCCCAACAAGTGTTGTTGTTGTCCTTTCTTGTGCTCTTTGTTTTTTCTTTTGTTTTGCTTTTTGAATTGAAATATAATACATTTTTGCTGGTTGCCATTCCCAAGTTCCCCAACGAGGTTCCAAGAGATGCTCTTGTTGTTGTCTGTTGTTGCTGCTGCTTTTAGTTTTCCCCTTGTTTATCGTGAGGTGATCCAACCAGGTTCCAACAAGTGTTGTTCTTGTCTTTTTTCCCTCCATTTTTAGCCCGGAGTTTCCCCGAAGGGTTCTGACACATCGTTGTTGCTTTTTGCTCATTTGTCTCTTTGTTTATCCACAGGTTCCTCAACTGGGCTGCAAAAGGTGTTTTAATTTTCTTTATTATTTTTGCTCTCTCTTTTCTCTTTGTTCCCCCAACCATGCACCAAGTGATATTTTGTTGCTGTCTTCATTTTACTTTCTCTGTCTGCACCAAATGAACAAATGATTTTATGATAAATAAAAGACAAATAGACAACCAGAAGAATATTCCCGACATGACTACGCTGCCAAACAGAAGTGGTTAAAAAAACAAGAATTGATAAAACAAATATTTTCTTTTAAGCTTAAGAAGAGGGGAAGAAAGTCATTATGTGCTGCCAAGCATGCTAACGTAGGGGGCTAGCTAAGAAGCGACGAGCGATGTATTACCTGGATTTCATCTCTCCAGTCGTCCCTGGCCTTATGGCTCTCGGCTTCTTGCAGTATTTTAACGGCGGAGGGGAGTGTCGGCGGGCCGTGATTGCCTGATAGATAGATATCTCCTATTGGAGAGGGGCGAGGTGGAAGAGGCGACAGCGGTTGAGGATGAGGTGTATGTTTTGTCATCCGCGGGGACAGGGGGGCTGTGCGCGTCTGCGGAGGATGATGGATTACATGGGGGGGGGGGGCCACGGGTTTATGTGTGTGTTTTGCACAGCTGTATATACGTGTGAGTTTTGTGCGGTTATGCGTGTCCGCACACAAAAGAAAGCATGCGAGAGAATTAATTTTTCACGACAGCGGCTGGTAAAGGTCATTAAATAAAGCAAATGTGTTTCTAGCAAACAGCAGGCCCAGTTTAAGGATGCCAGACTTAAGACTTCAAGGCAACTTTGCTCCGATTTCAGAGATTTGAAAGTAGCCTCACTTCACTAATGCCGGGCTCTCTCGAGTCTCTGACCAAAACTACGCCCCTCGCTAACGTGTGCGAGCACAATTCTCAAATATGGCCTTTCATAACGGCATCACCAAAGTGCGTAGTCGTGATAAATAGTCTGGTCGAACACATAACCGGATTCAACAAAATAGCAACGCTAGCCATACTAAGCTGCTACGTTGGAAGCATGACTCATTCGTAATGAAGTGTTACTATAACATTAAATGTTATTGGGTTGAAGTTTTATTTTTTGGAATGTACAATCAATTAAAAATCAATAAAAGTTGAAAAACTTACCTTTGAAGCCGAAATTCCCCACTGCTTCTGAATCCTCTCAGCTTCTTCTGTTTACTAGTCTTATGCCTAGTTGTTGGCAAACAAGGGATGGTTGTTTTTCTTCGGTCACACTGTTTTTTTTTAAACAAATTAGAGGTACAGGATGGGGCCAGAGAGGGATAATTTGTTTTCAGAGTTCATTTTACTAAGGTACTATCGTCAGGTCATTTTGAAAGAACTGTGATGCAGATGGAGCAAACACAATGTAGCATTTTCAGTTTAAAATGTAACTGTTTCAGTTTGTATAGAAAAATAATTTTAAAAAAAGCCTTATGTTCTTTTTCTTCACTTTCGGTGAAATGCAACTGTAGCTTGAAGGTGGCAGCGTTTATCAGTACAAACTACCCCAAATCTACTTTATCTATACTGACGAAAATGAAAAGATAAATTCTTATTTTTCTGGTCAAAATTCACCAACAATGTGGATGATTTTTTTTTTTAAGGATAATCGTAGGCTTTCATTTCAGAAAATGTAATTTAAGAGACTTTTTTTTTAAGAAACCATGGTCACCCTTTAGAGCCAATGCGCCATTTTATTTATGAAGACATCCAGCGTAGGCTGGGAGTGTACGATGCGCTGATAAAGAAAAACGCATGGGCGAAGACAGAGTGGCCGACCCCGGCATCGCATCTGTCACCATCGGAAAAACCTCACAAGTCGGACGTGCACAGAGAGCTACTATCACTTGCTCTGTGTGTGTGAAATGCAAGCGGTTGAGACTTTATCATAGCTGACCACATTCCTACAGCAGGAAGATAAAAGAACTCAAATGAAACAGATCACCCCGTGTTTCTCTGTGCCTCCACGTGTGTGTGTGCGTGTGTGTGCGTGTGAGACTATGTCAGTGATGAATTGGGGTTTAAGGACCAACACCTTCCAGATAAGAAGAGAAAACCGCCACCGGGACAACACAGCAAAATAAATACAATGTCCAACGAGCCCTCTCTGTAAAACCTAACCTTGTTGAAAGCATCCGTGAAAAAGTAAGGGATGAACACGTCGTTAATAAGATGCCCTTATGTCCTCATAACAATTAAAACGGCCACTGTGTTTTATAAGTGATTTATTTGTTATCGTTGCAAACAGTTTTCAATATGCTGAACATGACAAAAGAAAACAGCAAAGAGGAACTTGAGAATCAGTCAACAATTACAAGGACAGGGGCCAAAAATCTCAATGAATGGAATAGAAAATGCCAAAACCCAAGTTGTTACAAGACTAGGTAGGAACGGAGTAATGAAGCCTCGTTTCCATCCATTCCATCCATCCATTTTACGAGCCGCTTCTCCTCACTAGGGTCGCGGGCGTGCTGGAGCCTATCCCAGCTGTCATCGGGCAGGAGGCGGGGTACACCCTGAGCTGGTTGCCAGCCAATCGCAGGGCACATACAAACAAACAACCATTCGCACTCACAGTCATGCCTACGGGCAATTTAGAGTCTCCAATAAATGCATGTTTTTGGGGATGTGGGAGGAAACCGGAGTGCCCGGAGAAAACGAATCGAATTACGAATGTCTTAACACAATGTAGTCTTGTAATGCCAATATAGTATTTTGACAGTGATTCTCTGTTGATTCAACAGACAGTAGTATGCTTAGCTCCGATGGTTTGGGTGAGATCATTTGCAACCTTTTACAATCAAAACACCCAAAAATAATAATGATGTTACGAAACCGAACAAAACCGTGAGGTGGAAATTCAAGCCAGTTTTCAGCTTGTTAAATATTTTACCACAATCTAAATGACTGTATGAAATCAAAATCTGTATGCAGGTAAATGGTTAATGATTAGTATGATGTGTGGTCTGCAGAATTTCAAAGTAAGGGTGCATTGATCAGGCATGTTGTTACTGTGTTGGGGAAACCACAGCCCGCAAAAGTATTTGTTTCGACCCACCATCCAGTTCTAAAAACAAACCTGCAACTCAACTAATACATACAATACTTTGACTGTTACATTTATTGATTTTTTCAGAAATTTAGTATGCATGGCCCTCTGATGGTCTCTGATAAGAAAAAGGTTTTCCACCTTCTCTAAATTAAGAAATGTCCATCAATTTTAGCAAGTGATCTGACATCAGGGCTGTTGTAACCTCATACAGTTACGTACTCCAAATCCATCTTACAAAATGTCAAAGTGATAAAATTGTAACCATTCCAAAAATTAACAGACCAATAAGAATTCAAGAAGAATCACTTGGAAAGTGAAACTGCCAACTTGTAAACAAAGGAGGCTCTGATAGAGATTAGGCGGTCTTAAAATGCTTGCTATGAACGGCACTGAAGGCTTTTCTTGACGGAAAGGATGTTTTTACTTTGCTCCACAGTAGCATCAGCAAGCGACAGATCATAGATCATTTTCAATAATGTCAACATTGGGACACCTATGCATTAGGGCTATAAAGTCAGAAGACAAAGCATTTCCGTTCCCCAAGCTCTTTAACCCTTAAGAGATTCTAGGGACATAGTGTGCTGTTCATTTTATTTGTATTGATTTTTTATTTTTTTGTATCTTCAAGCCATTTAAATGAATACAGGTTAAATTTGCCTGAGGACATGGTTATAAGCTAGGGATGATCAAGTACTCATATTCTTC
Source organism: Phyllopteryx taeniolatus (assembly GCF_024500385.1). Taxonomy (NCBI): domain Eukaryota; kingdom Metazoa; phylum Chordata; class Actinopteri; order Syngnathiformes; family Syngnathidae; genus Phyllopteryx; species Phyllopteryx taeniolatus. The sequence continues at coordinate 5,472,339 of NC_084514.1, read as the reverse complement.
ACAATTCTGGGGCTCTGGTTTCAAATCTCCGCTCTGGCCTACATGTATTGGCTTTGAGAATCCTGTCCATGCTTGTATGTATTTTCTCAGGGTACACCGCCTTCCTTTTACATTCCAGACACGTGCATGTTAGGTTCATTAAGTCAAATTATCAATAGGTGTGAATGTGTTGTTTGTCTACATGTGCCCTGCGATTGGCTAGTCCAGGGTGTACCGCCCCTCTTGGCTAAAGTCAGCTGGGATACGGTGTCTCTCATAATTGATTTTAAATCATGGCATGAATGTAAAAAGAATGTCTTTCATGTCCAATTTGATCATTCTTTTCTCTCAGAAGTTCTAACAAATTTAATAATAAAAGTTGAGAATTCCCAAAATAGAATTACAGATGTATTTCAGGCTGAAGTAGTTCTTCAGACGTTTCTCCTTCTCCTTTATTTTGTGTATCTCTGCTTTACTCCACAAACTCCCCTTTTCCCATCTCAGGATGACGCGCAGCAGATGAGTACCTTCCTCGTCTGAGCTCCAAGGAAGAATTTGCCGGATGAGCGAGCACGTCTCTCCTTCATAGGAAACGTTGTTGCATTTCATTAGGGCCAAGATTCATCACAGTAAGCAAACAAGAGGAGCGTGCAAATCACACCGGAGGAATTCCTATGCCATCTTCGACGCGTTTCTCTCATAGCGAATGCACGGAAAGGCGCAAAGCAAACAAAAAGCAGCGAGAGCTGATTCAGGAGACAACAGGATACATCAAGGATGCGGGTGCAATGTGATTGCTTATTATTTTGCTTTTCAAAATAATGCATGAGCGTTGTCAGTCGGCTGCCTGCAGTTAAACAGCCCCCCCCCCCACTACCCCCCTACCCCCGCCCCAAAGAACAATAGAGCTGTTCCTGGAACTGAGGGGCCGCCAGTCTGTCCTGCTTATCGATGGTCTGGTTCTCTGAGTGAAAGGACACTTGAGAGTCTGTTTTTGGCGATGGATTAGGGTCCAGCTCTGACAGTGGAAAAATAGCAGCGATAAGGCCCCTATACAGGCCAATTTACAAGGTCACAACCTTGTCTTAGAGCGGGAACGACACTGTCGGAGTGTGTGAACGCGGCCTAAAGGGATCTGTCCCGCGATGAGATGCCAGTGATATCTGACTGTAGCCCTGACCCCACAGCAGTGGTTGTCAGCATATTGATTCATAGCCTGAACAACAGAGGAGGAAAAGGGAACGGGTCAGGGCACGGAGCTGTAAAAGAGGACAGAGTGCTATTGTACGTCTTATTCCGTGCATGTGTGAAAGAATCCAGCCAGTGGCTGGTGGGCATTGTACACAACGCTCAGGCCTTGCTTGACACTGAAGCCAACAGCTGCATGAGGGAGAACACAACAGCTGCATTCATGACAGATGCACAAACACGTCTGCGCATACTGGACAGTGGAGTTGTTGTGGCTCAGGAGATTAGAGGAATGCCATGCAAGTTCTGGGAGTCCGAATGTGGGAGAACCAAAGGGATTAGTTAGTCTTCGAGCGTTAACAATGGCTGTGACTGTTTTTGCGAGAGGCTGCGCACTTGCTTGTCCTGAGACGGCCGGCCGAGGGTGGGATGGAGGTACGGGTGTGTAAACGACAAAAAGGTAATTTATGGACTTCGATGCAAGCTTTGATTTGCATGTAATGAAACACAGACAAAAGGAGGGAGGTGTATCTAAAAAAACAACAACCTTCCAACAAACCTTCCATTCATATATCCTAAAAAATGTAAAAAAATCATCGAGCCATTGAACTGACCAACCTTTCATTCATCCACTGTCAAACATTAACTATCAGTCCAACAACCAGCTAACCTTTCTTTCTTCAACACTTTAACCCTAAAACTAATCCTAACAGTCTTTAACCCTCAAATTACAGTATGTGCATCCATTAAAGAACGAATCATTCACTCATCCACCCTTCAAACCAAAAATCCATGCATCCGTCATCCACCCTGTAAAACGCGTCAAACAAATGTCATCCAACCACTTTTCAAATCGGGCAGTTCATCAAACCCACCAACGTTTCAGCCATCCACTTTTTGAATGCATTCATACATTGAACAATCAACCTTCTATCCGGGAGTCACTGATGGTGTAGTGGTACACTCGCCTGACCTTGGTGCAGGCAGCGTGGGTTCAGTTCCCACTCAGTGACGGTGTGAATGTGAGTGCGAATGGTTGTCCGTGTCTATATGTGCCCTGCGACTGACTGGCGACCAGTTCAGGGTGTAGTCCGCCTTTCGCCCGAAGTCAGCTGGGATAGGCTCCAGCGTCCCGCGACCCTAACCAGGATAAGCGGTGTTGAAAATGGATGGAACCTTCTATCCAATATCCATCCAACCAACCAACCTGTCATTTATCCACCCTTCAACACTCAAATCCATCTATCCATCAAAGCAACCAACCTTTCAATTCATCCACCATTGAAGCCTAGAAACCACCCATCAATTCATTAAACTCACCAAACTTCGATACATATCCTTTTAAGCCTCAAAGCATCCATCCATCCATCCATCCATCCATCCATACTTTTATCCACCACCCTTCATTCCAAAAATCCATCCATCAAACAGATCCACCCTCAAATCAAATCATTTCCATCCATCCACCCGGTATCATCTGTTGTTCTGGCAACGTCAGACTTTTACGCACCATAAACTCGACCTCACACTCTGACCTTGTTTAGCAGATTCGGTTCTGTGCTCTGGAAGTTACACAGGCCGCTCCCCGGCCAAAACTGAGAGCGGTCAATATCACGGACGCCTGCCAGGTGAGGTCTGCTCAGGTTTAATTGATGCACAGTCGAGCGGGGGAGGCAGGAAGAGAGGCCGGCCGGTGTAACTATCGGGGCCGGGCTAAACTATTCCTGGTGGGGTTCACTTGGCCAACTGCTGAGCCTGCGTGCCGGCGGAATAGCTCGTGCTACAAAATGGTTCAGGGGATTGATTTGACAGCTAATTTACCGAGAGGATTTGCATAAGGCCTTGCGCTAATAAGGCGGGCTTTTCTCTCTTCCACCGCCCCCCGCCCCCTTTGTCTTTCACAGCTATCTTTGACGGCTCCTTCCTTCCCTTTCAACAAATAGTAACAGATTATGTATGCGAATTAGGAAGACAAGAGATTTAAATTGGATATCGATTTAGGGAATAAAGCCTTGTGTCTTCTCCTGTTAATGCTTGTGTTTAAATGATTGATTCACAATGTCACACTTTACATCCTAGTGACTGTGCGTCGAGCTGTGTTTGGGGTCGGCGCTCTGTATTGAGCTTTTTCTGCTGCTAAATACTCGCATCACCGACACACAAAGAGACCTGATGACAATCTCTCTGGGTCCTCATGCGAGCCAGGTGGGGGCTTTCAGAAAGGACAAATCCTCGACACATAATACAGCTGGACTCCTTACAGAAGAGACAAAATTGTGATTCTTATCGCTGAGTGGGTGGGCGGAGGACCAAAAAAAGCATTCTCTCTGTATCGTACAGTCAGCCCAAAGGAAACATTTACCATTTACATAGAAGTACCAGAATTGAGTTGTTGTGTGCATAACATCTGATTTAACCTTGTCACATTTTCCCATTCTGGCATACACACGCTTGGGAAAGGGAACGCTCATCTATCAGTATGGGTCGGTAACTCACTGTTCATGTTCTTGAAGATGTTGAGGATGGGCAGGATCTGTCGGTAGTAGGGCACCAGGGTTTCTCCCACCGTGTCGCCGGACATCACAAGATGCTGCAAAACTTTCAGGGTGGTGCAGATCACCTGACGGTTCCTAGTGTTTAGGGCATCTGGAAGCCAGAAGTCAGATATTGAGGTCTAAAAGCAAAAGCCTACAAGTTGGACCAACAGTGGAATGCCGTTGAATTTGAATAAAATGTTCAGGAAAAAAAAATAAAGCCTGGACGTTCACACAAGACCAGAGTTTGAACTGCAGTCTTCCATCAGCGTATCACAGAGGAACACAGCGTACCTCACGACACCTCAGCGCTGAAGAAACGTAACAATGTTTGGCTTTTTCTTTGGCTTTTTTCTGACAAGTCTTCCCAAAGAAGGGCTAGTCTCCAAAAGATCTTACACAAAGCTGTAAGACAATGAAGTCTGACAAGGAAGCTTGTGTTTTGTTTTGACATTTCACATTTACAGTGCTTAATTTATTTTGATAGCGATAGACTTTTACACTTCACATATACAAATAGGAATGTTAACAAAATGTGCGATGCTCATCAATGACACAAATCACCTTCAAACGTCTTCATCCATAATGTTAAGACCCGGTGTTTTATTGCTTAACTTATTCTTACACCATTTTGTTTTTATTTTCTGTTGTCATTGTAGGGTGTTTGTGTGTAGAATATTGAAGGGGGAAAATTAATATAATACATTTTGGAATAAGGCTGTAACACAAAATGTGGTAAAAGTGAAGCACTGTGAATACTTTACACTGCTGTTCTTATTGTATTATTGAAAATGGTTATCTTATTTTTGCACATGAATGACAGTTATGCATGCTAATAACCTGGAGAGAAAAAAAACGCATGTACAGTTAGTATATGTTTCTGGAATGGATTATCTCACTTTCCATTATTTATGTGAATTTTTTTTCTTAATCGAAATCCCCAATACAGACGCTTACTCTAGCTAAAAGACACACTCCCTTCCCATTTTCTTTGTGGCTTGTCTGCAATCACTGATACCAAATCCACTGGGGAGGCCAGCGCTAATGAGAGCCAATCACAGAGCTATTTGGCCTTCAGCTACACTTAACTCCATCTCCAGCTACCCTGGAGAACAAAAGGTGGTGGAAGAGTCCAAGGGCGGAAAAGATCACGAGCGACAAACCCGGTGAAAGAAAGTGGGGAAAACAACTAAATGTCAGGGGAAGGCATATAAAAGCATGTGATTGACAGAGAGGGCGACGGGTTGGAAAACAACCTTTAAGTGCCAAAGACTTACATGCTTTTGTTAATATATATGTCCTACATTATTACATTAGGTGCGGGGCTAAGGACCTGTTAAAATTGTCTTTCTGAGGCTAAATAAATCGGTATTTTGAGGGCTTTCCATGCTCAAAAATTCTCCTAATCTGTATCCGTGTACATCTTAGTTAGTAAGGGTGTAGTTTCTGAAAGGGACTTAAATAATACAGTATAAAGATGCTAAATACAAAATAATCACTAAAAGTTAACATATTATGAAGATATGGGGCCAGTACCGGTTCTGACAGCACCACCACAACCCGGCTCGGGCCACCACTCAGAAAGGGCTTCAAGTTGGACGCTGTTGTCAAAATATTGCATTGTCATTTCATGCACACCTCTGCGCAGAGAATCTACTAGTGCATCAGACTACTTGTTCATGCGTAGTGTGCACGAGCTGGAAATGTATTAGGGCAAGAGAAAGCATGATAAAATAAAAAGTCAGGTCAAAATCAGATCGATAAAAACGGGAGTAAACCGAATAAAATGTGTGTGAGGAATATGGTATTTGCGCGAATAGATACCGTAAGATAAAGGCCTAAACATGTAGTCACATGACCTACCACTGACCAAGCGGCCTCCAACATACAAAAGCATAAACGCAATCATCAAATGTCTTCGCTCTTGTGGACTGGATTGTGGAGTGGATGATGGAGAGCATTTTAGAGGCAATACGACTATTTTTGTTGCTACTGCTGGGTACCTTGCAATAAATAACCGCTATTTTCTACCAGTACATGTAAATATTTATGTAACAGCAATTGAAGCCACCACACACACATATATACACACACACATTCCTGAAAGGCAGTATGCAATGCAATATATCATAATAGAAGCAAAAAGAACAAAAATAAATTAAGCTACAAAATTATTCATAACCTGGACATTTTTTCAGATAGAGTGGATTTGTTTTTGTTTATTTGAACATCTTTTATCTGGAAATGAAGTTACATGACCAACATTATTGGTCCCCTTTCAGTGTTCAACATTTGGACAATGAAACGTGAAAAGTGGAACACAATCTGATCCAAGTTCCAAGCTGTTCTCAATTCTGCGTGATGGTCTACCGAAACCAAGTTCGAACTTTCTGGCTGTAATTCCAAAAGGTAAGTTTGGTGCAAACGCAACACCATCCCTACAGTGAAGCATGGTGGTGGCAGCAACCTGCTTTGGGGGTTGGGGGTTTATTTTTATTTCCCCTCTCTAAAAATAAATTCATCGAGTTATACAGGCTATAAGGAAAATGTTCTGAATTGATTTACCTTGGTCTCTTTTATATATCGTAAAAACCTCGCATATGAACAAGGGTGTGTCAACCTTTTATATCCCTATGATTGATTGGGAACCAGTCCAGGGTAAACCCCGCCTCTCACCCAAAGTCATCTGCTTTAGGCTCCAGCTCAACCTCGACCCTATAGAGCAGGGGTGTCAAACTCATTTTTGTCTCGGGCCGCATTGTAGTTATGATTTCCCTCAGAGGGCTGTTAGAACAGTGTTTAACAACATTCAATAAACGTTTGGGAACTGAGGACACTAATTGTTGAAGCTTTGTAGGTGGAATTCTTTCCCATTCTTGCTTGATGTACAACTTCAGCTGTTCAACAGTCCGGGGTCTCCGTTGTCGTATTTTACGCTTCATATGGCGCCACAAATTTTCAATGGGAGACAGGTCTGGACTGCAGGCAGGCCAGTCTAGTACCCGCACTCTTTTACTACGAAGCCACGCTGTTGTAACACGTGCAGAATGTGGTTTGGCATTGTCCTGCTGAAATAAGCATGGGCGTAAATTGAAAGAGACGTTGCTTGGATGGCAGCATATGTTTCTCCAAAACCTGTATGTACCTTTCAGCATTAATGGTGCCTTCACAGATGTATAAGTTACCCATGCCATTGGCACTAACACAGTCCCATACCATCACAGATGCTGGCTTTTGAACTTTGGGTCCACAACAGTCCGGATGGTTCTTTTCCTCTTTGGCCCGGAGGAAATGACGTCCACAATTTCCAAAAACACCAAAAATGTGGACTCGTCGGACCACAGAACACTTTTTCACTTTGTGTCAGTCAATCTTAGATGAGCTCGGGCCCAGAGAAGCCGGTGGCGTTTCTGTGTGTTGTTGATAAATGGCTTTTGCTTTGCGTAGTAGACTTTCAAGTTGCACTTACGGATGTAGTGCCGAACTGTATTTACTGACATTGGTTTTCTGAAGTGTTCCTGAGCCCATATGTTGATATCCTTTACACATTGATGTCGGTTTTTGATGCAGTGCCGCCTGAGGGATCGAAGGTCACGGGCATTCAATGTTGGTTTTCGGCCTTGCCGCTTACATGCAGTGATTTCTCCAGATTCTCTGAACCTTTTGATGATATTATGGACCGTAGATGATGAAATCCCTAAATTCCTTGCAATTGTACGTTGAGGAACATTGTCCTTGAACTGTTCGACTATTTTCTCACGCATTTGTTCACAAAGAGGTGAACCTCACCCCATCTTTGCTTGTGAATAACTGAGCAATTCAGGGAAGCTCCTTTTATACCTAATCAAGGCACCCACTGTTCCCAATTAGCCTGTTCACCTGTGGGATGTTCCAAACAGATGTTTGATGAGCATTCCTCAACTTTCTCAGTCTTTTTTGCCACCTGTCCCAGCTTTTTTGGAACGTGTTGCAGCCATAAAATTCTAAGTTAAATAATTATTTGTTAAAAACAATAACTTTATCAGTTTGAACATTAAATATCTTCTCTTTGTAGTGTATTCAATTAGATATAGGTTGAACATGAGTTGCAAATCATTGTATTCTGTTTTTATTTATGTTTAACACAACATCCCAACGTCATTGGAAATGGGGTTGTAGCTTTGAAATCAGAAGACAAGGATAATAGTTTGTTCAAGTTACTGTAGAAGAAGGCTTTGGGAACAGAAAAATGCAATATTATCAACATTATTTTTTATTATTATGACAATTTGGAATTTGGGTACACATTTGACCAAAAATCATGGAAGTTGACGAGCATAAATGATGTGGCGGGCCGCATCTGGCCCCCAGGCCTTGAGTTTGACCCCTATGCTATAGAGGGTGAGCGCTAAAGGGAAAGGATGGCAAGATTGACCGATGTGTTTGTCTAGTTTACAGGCGCTGTTTGCCGAATATTCGCATGCCGACTCTAATCCTCAGCGACTGAAGACGAGCACGTCATTAATTAAGACTCGCTGGTGGGGAGCGTGGTTGTAATAGAGTTGCAAATCTCCGTCATGCTGAGTCAAAGCCGGTTGATGCAAGGCAGCACATGAATGAGGCAAAGGCCAAACAGGTCAAGGTGCTTGGGGTCCATAAATGACTATATAGCGGATTGCAGCAAATAGTGTCCTCCACTCCAGATGGGTGGATGTGACTATTATATTGAAGTTCTTAATGTTTATGCAATTATTGGAAAAATATTAAACAGACTGGGTAGAACAAATAAGTCGCATAGCTCACCGGAACATAAACATACCGTTGACACACGCAACATTGTGAAGCGACCACATGTCAATCATTGTTTCAGTTAATAGTGTGTGGTAACTTCAGTTCATTTGAGAGACTGTTTACATGTTGTAGGTGATGCTGTTTTGGTTAGCTAAGGAATTCAAATTGATCCACCATTTAAACTTTCCTTTTGAGAACAGTTGCATCTATGAAATGAAATAATGACATGTACCGTATGCAAACAAGGGACAGGGACCTGTAGTTGAGATTTATTCATTACTAATTGTGGCATGGCATCTGGCCATGAAATATGGACGCACACAACATGCCAGTCCCCTGGAACGCTAATCATCTTTGAAGACACCATCTCCTTATAACGTAAGATAATCAAGATTTAATACTGCACAGGGAAGTTGATTAGAGACTATATATGTAATTCGGTAGATGCTGCTGTTTTGGTTAGCATTAGGAATCAAATGTGCATAGAGGTATTCTCTTAAATGTCTCTGTGTAAAGAATAGCGTTCATGAACTGACCTGTTTTTTTTTTCATAAAGGAGGCATATACAGTGGTGCCTTGAGATATGTTTAATTTATTCAGTGACCACACTAGTATCTCAAATCATATTTCCCCATTGAAATGAATGGAAATGTAATCAATCCGTTACAGCATCTCCAAAAACACCCGAAACTTTTTTTTAAACATGTTTTTTCATAAGAAAAAATGCATTTAACAGTACTGTACTGTACTGTAATGTATAAAAACACAGTAATAAGATTTGCTCTCCACATAACCTGCAACACCTGGAAAATGTGAGCGCCAAACACGACTACACCTGATGTATTGTCCTTCCTTGTTCTTGTTCTTCTTCTGTGGGTTCTATTTGCAGTTGGCAAACCAGCTTAATGGCACATTACTGCCACCAACTGATATTGTCCTTCCACAGCAAGGAAACCAATGTGAACTGATGAACGACAAATATTGGAGGAAATACGCTCTAATCTGGCTGCACACAACATTGTGGATCAACCACGTGTCAGATGCCGTTAAAGATGGCATCTTTGCGTAACGCAAGATCACTGTTAATACTGTGCAGGGAAGCCATTGACAAACTCTTTGGGTACCTAGGTAGGTGCTGCTGTTTTTGTGAGCAAAAAATGGGCTCCACAGTTAACTCTTGTATGTGTCTGAACAATATGTCTATGAACTGAAATAATTATTTTTATTTTTTTTTTTTACAGGGAAAAGACTGTCTATTTGAGGTGGATCTAAGCTATGGACAATACTGAGTGACTGATTCCATCGCACTGGATGCCATCCCACCACCTCCTCGGCATTCCCACCCTCATGCCGGATGGACACGCGTGCAGATATCTGCCATTGTCATGAGAAGGTGGAATGTACGATGACAGGAGTTGGAAACCTACATAACAAACAATAAAATTCTAATTACCAGCCAGCGCAAACAATTTTCCCTGCTGTGACATTTGGACCACAGAACCGTTCAATTATTCATCAGCATTCTCGGCTTGCTGGAGGAGAGGCCAAAAAAAATGTAGAAAGTGGGGGGAGTAGGAGGGTACTGATGTATTATTGCTGCTATAAAACCTCTGTCTGGACAAATCTGAATAGCATAATCGAGCATTCACACCCTGTTTCATATTTAGAGTGAAAAATAAAACAGCAGTGACCTTGTATACAATTACCAGGCGGTGGGGGGAAAAAAAAGACAAAATAAAAATCACAAATAAGGTGTCATTCTGGGAATGATTTAATAATTCGATAATTTGGATCAGCGCCAAATTACAATTTAGTAGACCCACCTGCTGCTGTACATATATGCCTTAATGGTGTATTGACGATTCCTCAATTATTCACAAAGATCCTAATCATCTTAAAAATGAAGAAATATAGGATCTGTACCAAAATATATTGCTTTCTTATCATTCTTTCTTGTGAAAATTGCTTTCGTAGCTTGTTTGTAATCCTGCAAACAAACAAATGAAAACATAACCAACCTCCTAGGTCGCAGTTGGAAGTTGTTTATTTTGTCTTTTGATAATGAAGCCAAAAAGTTAACCCTAACCTAACCCGTTAATGTACACAAAATGTGTCTAATATACTATTACTGTAGCATAGATCACAGTGTGGAGCGACCATGCGTCAGAGTCGACTGTAACTGTAACAGTAATCGTTAAAAGATGCCGCCTCCGCGTAATGCAAGATCATCGTTAATACTGCACACTTTAATTCATCTGAGAGCCCGTTTATCTGCTTCAGTGCTACTGTTAGCAACAGAGTTGCTAACGGGCTCAGCATAGTGCTCTTTAATGTCCATGTGAACAATAGTGTTTATGAACTAGAATAATTAGAGTCACGACCTGTTTTCATTTACTTGATTGGAAAAGGGTCTATTAGAGGGAGACGTTTAGCTTTCGAGAACGGGAGGATGCCTGCTGGGATACATTGTGGTTGACTACCATCACGCGTTTCAAGATTTCCGGGGAAATGGCTACATTATTGCAGTTTTAAGGCTAAAGGAAGACGTACGGCGGGGGGAAAGTGGAGTCTTGGAGAATTCATGATACTGTAACGCCAGGCAGAGTCTACTTCATTGTGTATTCTCACCGGGTGACCTGCATTCATCATCAAAATTCACCAGAGCCTGACGCGACTCGTGGCTGTGCAGATAAGAGGCTGGCAGCCACATTGTAGGTGTAATAACGTCAGCGGAGGCGAAAAATATATATGTTGCCATTTTGGACTAGAGACAGGCTTTTTCCTTTTTTGGTATCCTCCTTTAACCCCCTTATAATTAATCTGCAATAGGGACACGGACTGCTGCCTTGCGGATGCAAAAACTAGACAAGATTTTTTTTTTCTTTTTTAATAACTCGAAAAGTTAATAAGGAGTATGTAATTTAAAATTCCATTATCAGTGGAAAGTATGGCTTTTCACCAGCAGCAGTCACCTTTGCTCAGACTCCCCAAATGTAAACGAGCAAAGCTGCTGAGGGCTTTCAATCCATAGACTAATGTGTGTGCAAAGTGGGCGCATCCAGTAATCTGAATATGTGAAAAGATGGCACATTAGCTACTTTATGCCACATTAGAGAGTGCCGGGATCACATTTAATGTCACAATTCAGTGTTTCATTATGGCAGTGCTGATTTTTATGCCAAGACTGTCATCACAGTGCATCTAACGCCCAAAGATGGTAGCGATAACTAATATTTTCTGGAAAAATATGCTACAAAAATAAGGTTGCAAAGGGGTGGAAAATTTCCAGTGAATTTCCAGAAAGTTTCCAGGAGATTTCCATGCGAAGTTAAGCTCGGGAATTTTGGAAAGCTATATTTAAACATAAATATAATTTTTTTTTTTGTAGTTTTGTCATAAGGAGACAAATGCCAAATAATAAAATTAAAAAACAAGATGACCCAGGGCTCTGCACTAACCTTTGCACTAGTAGCACTGCTGCGACCAACTTTTTAAGTTGGCCTGCCGGACTTTACAAGGTAGGTGCGGGCTAGCTAGCTTGCTCACCGGCGGTCCAGATGAGTTGACAGCTCACACTTGTCATTTAAAACGAATAAGTAGCGGGCCAGTATTAAAACAGGTAACGTGGTGGCCACTGGCCAGACACAACGGCATACTACCTGTCTGTGGCGTGCAAATGTGGTGCGCGTGTACGCGACGGTGCCGCAATAATAGCGTGTCCTATCTGGAAGAAGCAGTTAATTATGTTGCAGCAGGCAGCCGATCAAATTGCAGCATTTGAACCCAAATGGGATTCTTAACAATGATTGAGACCGCATCAGAGCGCTCGCTCGCTGTCTCTCTCTCTCTCTCTCGCTTTCTAAGAAGACTTTCAACCATCACGACAGGCACGTGCGCAAATGAAATTTTGAATCGCACAAGCTGAAAAAAAGGTCGGATAGGCGACCGGTTTGGTCGCAATCTCGAGCCCTGTGACCCAAATGATGCTTGTTTAAATAGCATTTAGCTGAACAAATAGTGGTTAATGGCTAACATGAAAAAGACCAGAAAAACTTGCCAACGAACAGCACGATTTTAAGTGCCCAACTCGTTTTATTTTGGTTTTGTCATACAGTTGTTAAGTCCTCTTAAAACGTGTGTGATGTGCTTTATTGTAGTTTTACAGAAGTACCTTAACTTTTTCGGGATACAAGCTGTCGCTCCGCTGATTTTTTTGTCTTGATTTGCGAGCCAAAATCTTGTGTTATGAGATCTAAATTGCGGTAGTGAACTTCAAAACAGGCAACAGTTTGGTGCATTATTAATTCTTTAAGCTCTTTATTGCCAATCCAAGTTGAAGTTTTAACATAAACCTGGGAGAATTACTCGCTGTGTATTTAACCAAACCAAATAATTTGCAAAAATTCTGCTCGCTTGATGCTAACACACAATGCAAAATGCCATAGACAGGCTTATTAAAATAGCATCAATGTTGCGGTAGTAATAACTCTGTAAACAATGGATTATTTGAACCCAAACAGTGCAGCAACAGATGTAGACAGACAATACAGCAATTGTCATGGGCATATATTCCTTCTTCTCTATAAAAAACTAGTGATAAGTGGCGGCGGTGCCCTCCAAAAGAGACATTTTGGGTGTACTAAAATAAAGAGCTGGATCCCGACAACTTCTTTGTCCACCCAAGACGTCCTCCCCTGTCCAGATAGCTGTATTTTCTCTTTTGGAGGTCTTCCACCTTGAGACGTGACCTTTCCTTCTGTCGGACAAACTCGAGTGTGTACGCGTGGAAAAGTAAACCAGGCGCGCGAGGCGACGACACGGCTAAAAGTAGCTGGTGGCGCTATTGGCAGTAGATTATCGAGCGTGCTTTTAGAGGCACCTTGTTCCGGCCAACCCTTGGGGTTGGTGTAAGAATAGGAAAAGGTATGACCGCTTCGCCGGCTGGTGTAGTAATGTTAGAAGGCGTCGTCGCAGTGTGAATGTATGAGACGGAAATAATTCCTCTTACTTTAGATGCATATAAGAAAACTATAACAACATGATTTTTTTTTTTTTTTTTTTTTTAGAAAAAACTCACTTATTCACTTTTTTTGTTCACCATATGATGGCATCTATATGTAGTAACAGCTCCTTTTGAGGGGCTGTCAATCATTTGCAAATTTCCGGTGGTTCATTGTAGAGCGAGATTTCACATAACGTCTCGTGCGACATCGTGCATGATGGCAGTTCAAATGTGTTTGTGTGACTTCTGGAATATCTGTTGCAAAAAAAGCCAAAGAAAAAGCCAAAAGTGCAAATTGAGCACTAATTAATGTTCACTGATCTGAGTCATGCTGAGGTCTCGCTTAATATGTCAAAATCTCGCATTTTTTATACAGATGCTAACGTAATTAGCATGCAGCTAAAAGTAGCTAATAGTAGCAAATGATTAGCTTGAAAATGCCCAGATGCTTGTCAACAAACGTCACATTCTTAGTCTCTATCATGTGCGGGTAAGTAGTTTAAATGTATTTTTTCATTAGTTTCTGCACATGATGCATTAACATCATATAGGCATCTAGTGCTAATTGCAAATTATGAAACTTAAAAGAGAAGCTGCGACAAGAAACTAAATTATAATACAGACAAGTGAACAAAGACAAGTTGTACCACATGACACTAAATGGGGAGATAAGAGTAGCGCAAAGATTACTACTCTGTCAAACAAAATATTAATTTCAGATCCGCCTTAGACGAGAGTAGGCTGATTAAAGGGTAATGCAACGTATCAAAACAGTGAATAATTGAATAGTGAAATGCTACATTAAAGATGCGGTAAAACTTTAAGAGGATAAGAAGACTGTCAGTCAGTCATGAAGAACTAATGATATATATTATACTTAGGCAATTTGTTGCAAGATTCACTTTGATAGGAATTAGTGTTGTGTGTTTGTACTGAAATACAGTACAAAATACATTTTACATGGTCTAAATGGGTTAATTATGGAAAAGGGAAAATCAGTAAGCAGATGGGACTTTTCAAACTGTAGATTAGAGGTGGGCAATCTACAGCCTGTGGGCCTCATATGGTCGTTGAGAGGATTGGTTCAAGATTGGAACCGAGTTATTCGAGTTTTGTGATTCATTGTGAATCCTCCAAATTTGCATACCATATTTGTAATCAAGCATCATCCATTTGACTAGTCACCAAAAAGTCATTTGTTCAGGTATGATTGCTAAAAATGGCCAATGTGGTAATATGGCACCTTCAAACCAAAATGGCCAACTACCTAATACATGTGTGCAGTGTCCCGTGCCAATGGAACGCATTAGTGATGGTTGCGAATATTTTCGTGTTTTAATGGTGAATCCTCAAATTTCGCCGCCAAGCCAGCATATGCATTTTTGCCGAATCTGGTTGAGTTTGTTTTAAAGAGCCCCTAATAGGCTAGCTAGTAAAGAGACAGTAAGTTCTTCTGTGCTCAAGCCCTATCATAAAATCTCTGACAAAGCAACACATTAAACCCACAAATGCTTAGATTACATAATAATAAACATGTATTACAGTAGCCCCTCCCTGACTCACTCTTGATGGGAATGATTAGCTGCGGGATGACGGGCTGAATCTTGGGTCCGCCGTGCTCCAGCAGGTCATGGATGCCCTGGCGGGCGAAGAACTCATACGGGTGTGCCGTCTCGCATAAACCGTCGAAGAGCAGAGGCAGGAAGTGGTGATAGTCCAGCTTCTCAATCTCCACCTGAGGGGGGACATTTTTCAATTGTAATACTTCATGTTTCAGACCCACCTGCAAGATTTCTCCACACGCTTTCATAAAATGTACACATTGTTAACATATTTACACACCCAAAAAATTACAAGTCTGCATGTGAGTGTCTGTGTGCGAGCTGTGGAAAACAGCAGCTGAGACAGACCGACAGATATGCTTTTTGTTGAAACGTCTCTCACCTCATCAGTACGGCACTAATATCATTTGCTCTATGCAGAGGATAAAAAAATATATGACTGTGAGTACAGTTGTGATATGTCTACATGTGTTCCTGCACCGTTTGTGTTTAATCCATTGCTTGTTACCCCCTATTTTGTACTGGCAGGTTTAGCTACATGCACCACGTTGCACCACAACAACATTGGCAAATCTTTTGAGACTATAGATAGCCAGGCATCCACGCCAATCACAGCCTGTCATGTTTGCCCGTTTCACCCCCCGCGTTGTCTCACGACCGTCCAGTTTTGTCCATGGTGGCCCAAAACGGGGCTGCCATAACTGCCGGGAACTGAAAACGTAAACGTGGCTTTACTTAAAACCTTGCCTGTATGGTTAATAAAGTGTTACGATAGCGACAGTTTGACTGTGAAACAGATTATTTCACTTTACATTGTTTTCTATGGGGAACAATATGAAAATGTGAAAAAATTGATAAGATTGTCTGTTAGTTGTAGATGCTGACACATCAACATATGCGCGACATATGCACACACTCTGGCTGGAGCCAGCTGTTCAGGATCACCACACAGAGACATGGCCTCACATGATGGTGTGAGCTGACATTCTAACACCTGTTTACACCATTTTACCAGACTGACAGAAAGGATAGAATAGCACAGAATAAGCCTTAATTAGTGCCTCAAAGGGGAAAGTCCATCTCGACAGCAACAAAGTGAACAGTAGTCCCATACAACAATCAAAATATTGAAGAATCAAAAATCCAACAATATCTTTGTAGATATTCAAGCAATGAGACTGAGTAGAATGAAAGCCAAGTTTTACGGAGCAAAAAAAACATGGACCAATAAATACTATGCTATGCACATGTGAACGATAAACTACATGAAAAATAAATACTATAGCCTATATGCAAATCTGAATGGCAAACTGGACATAACTAAAGATATACAGAAGTATTGTCAGCAGCATTGTATGTGGCTAGCAATGGTGATATAAATCATAAACCATAACAAATAAATTCATGAAAAAAAACAATTGATTGCTGAAATACATGACCTAGTTTACTTCCCACACTGCTCCTCTCACCAATAATGGTCCCTTTGCCCTAGTTAAAATGAGTTTTTAGAGGAAGTGATGTCGTTTGAAATGTCACAGTAATTTTGATGCGTCGCTGTCTCGGAATTTTGTCCCATAAGAGCGATTGGTGGATATTTTTCCACTGAAGCTTTTCAGCCAATCAGAGAAGGGGTTCCCCGAGTTGCAGATAAAATGAGATGCTCGAGGAGATAAGTTGAAAAATAATTAAAGTTTTAGTGTTTTACTGTAATTTGGGGCCGATTTTTGACCAGATTTTCCATAGGGGATATCACACAGAAACATTTCACAAAAAGGCAAATTTTTTCCGACGCGAAAAAAAATCTATTTCTCCATAACCCATCATCTGATTTTAAAAAATATTGCTGCATCATACTCAGGGTGAAGTGGCTGTTTCAACTATTTTTTTATATTTTGGAGTTTTGGGAAATGCTGTCACGTGGCTACGACTATGGCTACGATGCATACTAAGTGAATGTGAACAGCAGCAAAAGTATTCAGCAGCATTGTGATGCATGTATGTATGTATATATATATATATATATATATATATATAGTCTATACTGTATAAGGTATAAGCAGCTGAAAATGCAGAGACACAATAAGGGTTGTTGATGAAGACCAGCGGTAACAGCTGCACCAAAGTCTTTGAACGCAGCATGAAGAAATAACCCGAAATGTTAAATGTGTCAGTACAGTGGGTCGAGTTACCGAGTGTGTATTTTTAACGCGGCGTCAGCTGTGGCGCAGCGTCCCAGCGGCACAATTGTTGGGCGCAAGGGTTAGAGGTGGAAGGGCGGATGCTGTTCGTCATGTGATGAAAGGCAATCCCTCTGCTGCAAAAGCAAATAGCCCCCCTTGAAGACCCAAAGGACAGCTGAAGCAGCCATGAGGAGACACACACACACTCACACACACACATTGCCTGCAGGGTCACACTGCTCCGTGCTCAAATGTCACCCAGGCAATGACGCTTTCAAGTCACCGGGACTTCAAAAGCAGGGCTAGACATCCTCCCAGGCCCCTTCCTCTCCACCGTGAGGGTAAACACAAGAGATGACGGAAGGAGGCAGGACGGAGAAATGGCAAGATGACACTGACTAATTGCTTTGAGGCGATTTGCCGGCCAACCTTGACCTTTGTCTGCGCTTGGTCGGGATCGTCATTGTCAGTCAGAATCAGAACAAAAGCAAACATGAGTCCACATAGTAGAAATAGAAGTAGAAGAAGTAGTAGTAGAAGTAGAAGTCAAAGAAGAAGAAAAAGAAGAAGTCTGAAGTCTCGCTCAGGGAATAATCACAAAAAACTTTTCAAGAGCCCATCATTGGATTTTCATTATTTTTGGTGTGTTGTACTCAGGTTGAAGTGGTTTTGGGGAACTCTTGTCACGTTGCTAGTACCAGATTAACAGCATTTCAATTCATTTCAATGGGGAATGTTGACTTGATATACGTCGTAAAATGAGTTACGAGCTTGGTGACGGAATGAATTAGACTTGTAAGTCAAGGCACCACTGTACATTTAAGGTAGCATTTCCCTCGAAAATATTGGTCAAACTCCAACTTTAACATGCTGGAAGGTGAGCTGAGTTGCGTGTATTGTCTTGTTACTCATCATCAGGCAGTTGTAGCGAGCCTTTGCTGTATAGTGCCCTAGCCGTTCATTTAACACTCACGGCGCATTAGCGGGCCTTACATGTTTAAATCTCGGCTAGTATGTTGCACAGCTGCCACACTGTAGGAATAATTGCTCGGGCACCTTCTGAAGACACCTCTGGAGCCGGCAATGCTCTTCATCAAAATAACATAAACAATCCACTTAGGGAGCGTGTGCACATTGGAGCTGGCATGCGGACGCTCGGCAAACACCTTCACACACTCAATCAGCGGCGTTTGACGTCTGCGTCTTGTATCCGCTATCGATCGCTCGCTACGGGTTTGTTTGTCTTCAGATGCCTGCGTGAATCCTCCCTCGGAGTCCAAGGGAGTCAATGGGAGCGCTGCAGAGGCAAGTACCAGCAATTAGCCTTTGGACACACACACACACACACACATACCTACACACGCACACTTGCAAGTGTGCAGTGGTCAGCAGGGAAGGACGTGAAGCAAGCCCTTTGCTTCTGAGATGGAGGCCGTTGGCAGCCACCGGAGAGCAGCAGGATGCCACTTTAAATACACAACGGCTGGACATGATTGTGTACAGAGGCGTGTGTGAATGTGCGCGTGGGCGGTTGAATATGCAGCGCCTCGTCGCATACTCGCGTGTGTACGTGTTTGTGTGTGTGTGTGTGTGTGTGTGTGTGTGTGCGACCATGCGATAAGCTGCCGGGCTGCTTTGCCCGGGTGGGCGTGAGTCACGTCTGTTAGCTAAGCAGGCTATGTGGCAGTATTGAAAATGCAAAGAAAAACATGAAAAATTGAAACATGAAAAATACTAATGTGCGTGTGTTTGCATGAGTTTAGTGTGTCCCTGGAGTAATTGCTACAAAGAGCCAACTAACGGAAACATACAGCAGAAACTTCAAATGTAGAACCCAGTCCCTTTCAATGGCGCTTGTTGACTTCTATACTCCAGTAATAGGGACAGAGCCCTGCCGCAAAGAGCAAAACAAATGAGAGGAATTGACTCGCTCCTATGTCCTGTTGACCCAGGAACTCTTTCATTCACTTTCCTTTATTTGCTATGAGGGAAATAAAATGTGTGAAATCCCAAGTACACTCCTACTGAACTCATACACTGACGTATGGCATGAAAAGACGCATAAAAAGAAAAATGCATCGAAAGAACATAACAGAAGTGAGGCACGAAAAATAACAAGACGTACACCACACAGATTCGCATCAGTCATCAGCGTTGTGTTCTTGAGAAAACACCGATAAGAAGCGTTGACACTTTTTGGAAACACGGAGTCACTTTCTCGAGGCAAGTTCTGTTCCCGAGTGGGGAAATATGAGAACTTGGTATTACTATCAGTATTTTTGTGCCTATTTGACAGTCGTTGTTTAACACCCAACCGGAGTCCTCATTTCAAATCACTTCTAGAAGAGCGCATGATAACTTGATTTGATTGGATACCCAACATATGGTTGATGAGACAATTTTTAGGCTTTTAAAGGTAACATATTACGGCTGTGAAAAAAGTAATAATAATCGACTAACTTGGCTAAGTTAACTTTTTTTTGTGTGTGTGGTGTTTTTTAAATTTTGCCCAAAAACTTGTATCATTGGGAGGTTTGTTCAAATACAAAATGAATTAAAAAAGGAATTATATTCTGATGGTTGATGACTTGAAAATGATGCCAACTGTCATTTGTATTAACTATTTTAGACCAAAATATAATTTGCATAATAATTTGGAAATCAGTGCAAATTACGATATACTGTTTATCGTTATATCCCACAACGCTAATCCAGTTATACGAGTTATTCAATTAATCGTTTAAGCCTTAGTTGCATGGACAGATTAGTGTTAGTTTCTGATAAACGGCAAATCACATCACAGCCAGAAAACCCTGTATGAACTTTAGCTATGTGCTGTCAGCAAAAAAAAAGAGCAATGGGACTGATCATTCAGCAGCATCCCGCAGCAGGCATACAAATTCAAACAACTGAAATGTGTTTTTATCACTGACTGATTAGAGTGTCTCCCTCACAGTTCTGAGGTCCAGGGTTCAATACCCAGGCCCGCCTGTGTGGAGTTTACATGTTCTCCCCGTGCCTGCGTGGGTTTTCTACGGGCACTCCGGTTTCCTCCCACATCCCAAAAACATGCGTGGTAGGTTAATTGACGACTCTAAATTGCCCGTAGGTGTGAATGTGAGTGCGAATGGTTGTTTGTTTATATGTGCCCTGCGATTGGCTGGCAACCAGTTCAGGGTGTACCCCGCCTCCTGCCCGATGATAGCTGCGATAGGCTCCAGCACTCCCGCAACCCTTGTGAGGAGAAGCTGGCTCAGAAAATGGATGGACGGATGTATGGATGTGTTTTTATCATAAAGGTGAGTCCCTTAAAATAGGGGTGTTGACCATTTAATTTGAATCCCATTAAAATCAAATTACATGTGTTTCGCCTGGTCCTTCATGTTTTCTTTCAGGAATTGTACCCATCTTACAAATTCTGCCTGGGTAATCAAACATATGAGCACAACTGTGTGTTTTCTAATTTACTAAATAAAAGTAGGGCTGTCAATTTCAAAATAAGAGCCAGTAAATTAAAAAAAGTATTACATGTTCAAATAAAGTGCTTAACTTCAGAATAATTCTTTGAAAAAAACTAACAAAATACAGATAATACTTCATGTTTTGATCATATGGGTAGAAGTAAAATCATGCATTGTAAAAATGCATTATACATTGGTAGAAGGCTTTTCCAGAATTTTGAGGTCAACTTTCGGGGTGCGTATTATACATGGGTGCGTATTATACACGAGAAATTACTGTAGTTCTTTTTCGTTTCAATATGTTGCTGACGGGCTAGTACCCTAAAAATACTGGCATTTCATTTTCCCATTGTTGCCACCCATAGAGTCCACACTAGTAGCTGCAGCTTTCCCGCTACAATCTCAAAAACATGAGGAAAAACGTTGCTTGAATGGTGTTTTTTTAAAATGAGGAATTAAAACAAAAACGGGACTTTTGTCCTTAATGTGCAAACAAAAAAACACGCAACACAGTATGACAGGAACAATTGATAACTTTGCATTGCTTGCAGCTCTGGCTGGCACACTCACGCAGCGGCCACGTGCCCGCCTGGTTTCATTCTGAGCGAAATAGGAAATGCAACAACAGGTGCCTCAGCTGGTCACATTCAATACTACAGTTGATTTACTGTATATTCTAGAACACCAACATCGCAGCAGACTCTACGATGTGACTGTTGCGCACACATACATCGCGATGATGATGCCCTAAAAAGCAGTTTAGAAAATATTTTCTTTTTTTTTTAATTGCACTTCATTTTTAGAATCTGTTCCTGAAGCCATAAACTAAGGAAAAAAGTTTTTTCAAAGTCGGTCGAGTCTTAAACTAACACTTTTAAGGGGAGATGACTTTGCTGCAGGCTTGATCTATGTAAGTACTGCAGGCTTGATCTATGCAAATGCTGCATTTACACAAAGTGTCAAAAAAAGTGCGATTAACTGGGTGGTTTCACAGCTTCTGTGTTTTTGGAAAAATGGGGGATGTAGTTTGTCCCGTTACAAAAACAAGACGACACACATTTCAAACTGTCTGTGAGGCACTAAATCGCTGAGTTTTCATTGTGCAGCACATAATCTGTGCAAACCTCAGTAACACAGGACAATTGGAGTCTCGAGCGGGTTCCTGATGGTGACAGTGATTGAAAGGAGCATAAACAAGAGGTGCTTTGGGGAGGGCGAAAACAATGACTTGTAATGCTAGAAGGGGAAGAAGAAGAAGGTGAAGTGAATGGATGGATTGGAAAAAAAGACGACTGTCTGAAATCCTGCTCCAGTTTTAAAGGTAAAGTTGCCAAATAAAGATTAGGACTCCTACAATGTGTTCATTGTGTGGTGGTGTGAGTTACTGTGGGGAACCTTCTACTACTGAGATGGAAGTAGGCCAGAGTATGCCATGTAATTTACAAATGTGAATTGCAAAGGATGAGAAATTGCCCAATATACTTGCATTGCATCACATTTGCCCTAAACTATTACTAAAGTATGCTCTTCGCGGTCGTCCGCATAGTGATTTGAGTCCCTCAAAAATCATCAGGCACATCATTGTCTACTAGATGGTAAGCAATGAACTTGTATTAGCTGTGAAGTAATCGTATGTTTTTGTTAGCTGCTTAACCAAAATACTGACATGAGGCCAAGTCACTATCCGTGGCACATGCAAGCTTAGCCAGCTCAGCTAACAAGGCTAGTTACGTGCCACCTGGTTGCGACACTTGTGTAGGCCTAAGGCCGGCCGATATGGCCTAAAATTCATATCACAATTTAAATTGAATCCCTGCACAGTGACGGTATATTTTGTGATATAAAGTTAAGTGTAAAAATTATAATAAAAGTATTTCTGATTGGGATGTAAAGTTCTTTCGCAAAGCTCAGGTTGATGAAAAGAAAATAAGACAATGGCAAGAAAACAAAAATATATAATGTAATAATGAGAACATACATTGCGCAGATCCCAAAACTTCAAATTAAAATTCTGCACTCCATTGTGCAAACAAATACAAACAACATTGCTGTTAAGTGATCCACTTTTGCTTGTGTTCGCGTCCATCTTCCTTGTGTCACTTTGATATGGCAGGTAAAACCTTCAAAAGACACATGGTTTGCACAAGCTTCTATCCCTCTATAAAATGTACTTAAATTCCAATAATATTTCTCAGACCAAGCCAAGGTACTGTATCATGTGACATGGATATTTAGTATGGAGGAAGAATAGCAAGGGCTGTAGGATAAGACCTTGAGGGACACCAGTGTTACTACTTGGGATGAGCATGGTAATCAATTCATTGATGGAAAGTGGAGCTACATTCACACAGACCTCCGGCTTGGTGGCAAAAACAAAAATCCATCAGGGAGGTTATTGCCGTAGCTGGCCAGGTAGCAGCATGATTAAAGGAACCACACCCCATGATCTCAGGTTCCACTGATAACAGCTCAACTGCCGAGCCTCGACAACACACAGGCTCCGGTGTAATCAAGTCAAAGAGTGAAGCGTAATCAGCATTTTCCCCTCCAATCAAGCCCCCAAATCACTGCCTCTAATCCGCAGCCTGCCATTGACAGGTCTGATTGATACGAGGGCTTTTGTTATCTCGCTCTGGGGGTCTAAGGGGAGCACGACAATAAGCAGAGACACAATCGGCTTATCTGCCTTTTCTACATTTGTTACCGGCGCTTCCCGAGTAGAGCTAGATGACTTGCGCCTCACAGGATACGAGCGTGGCCCGCCTCTCATTTATCATACGGAAGAATTAAATGTGGACACGTCAAAGTACTTCAGCAGACAAGGGTCCCTGCGGACGGATGATATTTTTCCCAGTTAGCGATGGAAAAAGATGATCCATCACTATTTGATTGTGACGAGCTGCAGAAGATGTCGCAAGTATTTGTTTTCCTTTGGCACACACCTACTGTGTGGCTAGCAGGGGGGGGGAAATTCCACAACAACAAATAATATTATACTGTATGTACACAAGCTGTTTGTTTACGGTAGGGAAGAAGCATTTACCAATAAGATGTGATGAAATTTAAGAAGGGTTAATATTGACATTTAAAATTTGTAATCTTTACCATCGTGTTTACAGTAGGGTCGCTGAATACTGGTGAAGGAAGAAGACCCTACCAGAGAGAACATGACTCAAACAGTGAAGAAGAGGATGTATTCATGTAATGAAAGAGAGCCTTGGTCATAGTGATATTCTTTTTTTAACAACAAAGAGAACTAGGGCAGAATTGCGGGCGTATTTGTAAGACTGCAGATGCAAAAGTAATTGAAGATTACTTGAGTTGTCATGTCGAATCTTTTGAATCGTCCTAGATGGGGGATACACATACGGATATTCGTGATGAATTTGAGCCTGATTCCCCCTTCTGAACAAAGTCAGGAAAGACCTGATTACCTGATTAAACCTCTTCAGCGTTTACGATCTCAAGGTTGACTTTCATTAGTCACGTTGGGAACATTTTCAACGAGCAACTCAGTGTATTGGAGGTTCCATTGCAAATCTCATGAGGCGTCCGTATATTTCAGGAAACTTCAGTTAGAGTGTGTCAAGGATTAAAAGTCTGTGCTATTTCTTTGGCTTTTTTGTGTGTGATTAGCTTTTCATTTTATGTCTCCACAAAAGGGTAACCACTGATGGTGAAAAATTTTGATGATGCCCAAAGAAGCATAAATGGCTCTTTTTGCGATGATATACAGCACATGTTCCTGCGTCTCAGTACAACGTGGCGAGGTCAGCAATAGAAAAAAAGAAGAGGAGTGTAATGTACGTACCTCGACTTTAGAGGTTCCAATGTAGAGAATGAAAATAATATAATAGAGAATGTACATCGGATATAATACAGACTTTCGAACAATAAAGATTTCATACTTCGTTGACATTGATAACCTCTCACTTTGTTTATTAGTAAAATACTTGAAGAAACCTTTTTACTGCTTCCACAAGGGAGCGCTTATTCCACACACAAACACCGCTGAGTTACATGTCATGATGCCAACAGAAAACTATCTCGCAGAAAGCAATTTTGGGGGGAAAGCGCCACTCAGAAATATGCTTTACACGATCAGGATTTTTGGGGCCGATCACCAATCTGCGAGTTGAAAAAAAGCCGATAACCGATCACCGATCCGATCACAAGATGGAGGAATGTCTATTTAAATCACCTGTTCATTTACTGTATATATATATATACTTGTGTGCTTAATTGCTCAAAAAATTATATTTACAATAAATAATGTATCTTTGTTCCTCTATTTATGCCAGTGAGGCATAGTGACAGACAGAACAAATGAATGGTCTTCTATTAGATGGCAGGAAGTAAATACAGTAATTCATGTATCCACTTTTTGTGACATTTTTGTTTGTTGGTGTGCCGTGAGATTTTTCAATTATAAAATATGTTCCTTGGCTCCATAAAGGTTGGAAATCACTGTTCTAGTCAGGTCGTGTATTCTAATCAGTCAGGTCAAACCAACATTACATGACAGAAATAATGGGTGCTAACTTACTTTAATTACATTAGTTTTAATTAAATTAGGCGGCACGGTGGGCGACTGGTTAGAGCGTCAGCCTCACAGTTCTGAGGTGCGGGGTTCAATCCCCGGCCCCGCCTGTGTGGAGTTTGCATGTTCTCCCCGTGCCTGCGTGGGTTTTCTCCGGGCACTCCGGTTTCCTCCCACATCCCAAAAACATGCATTCATTGGAGACTCTAAATTGCCCGTAGGCATGACTGTGAGTGCGAATGGTTGTTTGTTTCTATGTCCCCTGCGATTGGCTGGCAACCAGTTCAGGGTGTACCCCGCCTCCTGCCCGATGACAGCTGGGATAGGCTCCTAGTGAGGAGAAGCGGCTCAGATAATGGATGGATGGATGGATGGATTAATTAAATTACTTTAACCACACCAAAACTTTAGAGCATGATTCGACAGAACGGCGGTATGTTTACATACAACCGTTCGTGCTACCACTAGCTTGCTAGGCTACATAACGTTTTGTTGCCTGCTTGCGAGCCGTATCGTATTAAAAGTATGTGAACATACCTCAAGCAAGCCTTAAACCAACGCCCTCTCCTGTCCTGAGCACCGGTGACCACCAACACGTTTCCCCCCATTTTGTCCTTATAATAGTCGGCGCGATCCACTCTTGTTGTCGTCGCCACGGTAACGAGTGTATCCAGTCGCATTTGAGTTGAGAAGATAAAGCCCAATGATCGGAAATCGGGATGCGGTGGTACCGGAATACAAGATGTTTTTGCATTAGTCTGACGTAGTGCAATCGTGAAAGAGCAAATTTGACTTGTAGTCTGATCCGGGCATTACGTGTTGTCTGTCTCAGACGTGTTGTCTGTTCCACACCGCCGACGTTTTTTTTTTTTTTAAATAACTTTATTGGCCGTCAGATATTTCAATACTATGTCAAAAGACACGCGACAAGGCTAAAAATAAAGTAGATTTTGGATTCAAATATACTGTGCACGTTGGTGACGCGGAGTAAATGTCTTTTGCGGAGCCGATCAATGACCGGCGAATTATGACATTAAAGCCGATCAGCATAAAATGCTAAATATCGTCCGATACCGATCAGCCCTATAAAATCGGTGTAAAGTCTACTCAGAAATGCTGCCCTGTGAGCCCACACATTTTGCAAGTATTAGAAACTGCCACTGTTCCTATGGGAAAATTTTCAACCAGCAACCTGGAATATATTGTGTTCAACTTTAGAGATTCCACTGTAAGGAGCAAAAGCTATCGCAGCAGCAAATTTCTGTCTGTAGCTTTTGTTTTATTTTATTTTTTGTTTTTTTTGTTTTGTAATTTTAGGCTATGGCAGAAGTAACCATTGAACCATATACATAGAAACCTGTCTGTCTGTTCAATACATTTGGATGTGGTTGCTGACTAAAATATGGCTAAATTGACAACTACAAATTTAAAAAAAGAAGAAGAATGGAATAAAAGTGAGCTACATTTAATCTTCATGTGACTTGGCTCCTCTTTATAACAACTGAGAATGTTAAAAATGTTCACGTCAAAAATTGCCTGTACAGTTAAGAAAGGTTTTATGGTGTCCACAGTTTGACCATGAAACAGATAAATTCAACTTCCATTATTTCCTATGGGAAAACATGTGAGTGTACTGATTACACGGAAAACAAAGAGAAAAATGCTTTTTCAGCAAACAGGGATAGCCGGCACCCCTTTGATAAATCTCACTGGCACGGCTCAAAACATACAGAAGAATCATCATAAAACGTTCAAACAAATCTGCTCATTTTCAACGTCGCGGGTGATGAACGAGGCCCGACGATTTTGTGCCCAAACAATGGCGACCAAGACAAATGTACGCTCTGTTTACGATAACGTGGCAGATTTTCCCAGGCCGAGTGTGCAAGGGGCGGATATTACAACAACGCGGGGGTGGGGAGGTGAGGTGTAAGTCCAGAAGAGACAGATCATATCCACCCCACTATATATCATTGTAAATATGTCGTTTTCATAATACAGTGATGTGCATAGGAAGCATTCAATCAATCAGAGAGGCAGCTTTTGGGCATGCTACAATGAACCAGCGAGCAAAACGCAGCGCTACTTTCTAGGGCAACAGTGTCTGTGTCCAGCCCTTAATGGGATGTTCTTGTTCTTGCGAGTGGATGAGCCTCATCCTGTGTTCTGGACTCCAGATCAAAGAGGGCCTGCACTAGAGCTAGCAACAATTCACGGATGTAAGCGACAGCGAGGGGAAAAGACGGTCCTCAAGATGGGCTTGGCAGAGGGTAAAACAGAAGCATGGAGGATCGCTTATGGAGCACAATTCTATTTTAGTAACTATTTAGGTGGAGGGGGTGGAGGGGGTAAAGGGGAAATCCAACTGTAAATGACCACAATTATCTTGCCAGACACCATACAATTTAGGAAGATATGGATTGGGATTGTATATTTTGCCCTGCATTCAGGTACTACTTTTAATGATAATTACTAAAATGCTTTATTGTGAGAATGCTCTTGCGTAGTGAGTAGTTGAAGTTGTAGCTCCGTTTCTATCTAATTGCTCAGTTCTTTTTATTTTTCCATGGTGGTTACTCTTCTAGTATAAATGTAGTCCATCCATCCATCCATTTTCTGAGCCACTTCTCCTCACTAGGGTCGCGGGCGTGCTGGAGCCTATCCCAGCTGTCATCGGGCAGAAGGCGGGGTACACCCTGAACTGGTTGCCAGCCAATCGCAGGGCACATGGAAACAAACAACCATTCGCACTCACATTCACACCTACGGGCAATTTAGAGTCGTTGAACCCGGGTCCTCAGAACTGTGAGGCTTACGCTCTAACCAGTCGGCCACCGTGCCGCCTATAAATGTAGTCTTCACAGGCAAACCCCAAACACACCTGTCAGTCACATGTTCCAGTACTTTTGCTCACTTTGTTCTAAGTTGTGTATCCGATCCAGATGTAAATACTTGGAATTAAAAGCTGAAATTTTGATCTCTTGTCTTATATTCAACATTTTCAGTTGACAGCAAAAATGAAGGCCTCACACTTCTAATTCCTTCAGAGGAGAGTGGAAACGTGGCTTTTGAGTTAAATACATGGTAGGTAATGGTGGTGCTGATCTAGATGTAAAAAAATGGTTGAGAGAAGAGTATAAGAAGACAGATTTTCTGACAGAAACAAAAAAGTGCATGTGAAATGGACACCCACATCATCCGGTGACAAGAATAAAAATTGATGATAGATAGTGTCTCCATCTCACCATTCATCATTGTCCTTAAGCCCTTGACAAGAAAGATCTAAAAGTCAAAAAAAAAAAAAAAAAAGGCATTGTTTCAAAGAGCTGACTTTTTGTATGTGACGGCATTTTTCCAATGAGATGAAAGGTTGCTTCAGAGGATCTAAAGCCTTCCAGACACCCATTTAAATTGAAAGACTCATGACTAACCGCCATCTTTTGCGATCAACATTAATAGTGCAGAGCCAAGTAAAGAAATGTCTTCCTAGAATGGCACAATTTGATCCGAGGCTTGCAGACTGAAAGAATGAGATATGACTGGAATAAAAAGGTTACTTCTGGAGCGAAACATGAAGGATGACGATTAAAGAGATGTATAGCTAGCAAGGTTGAACAGGACCAACTAATAAAACTGATGAGTTGCACACAAAGTAGAAGAACAGATATTTTGGGATATGAAAAAAATGTTTGAACAATGTCAAATGAGACTAATAAGTTGAATAATTTTGTCACACACATAGCATATTGTTTTAATTGCCTCACTTCTGTGGATTCAGTTCTTACTCAGTGACATTGTGAATGGCTAGCTGTCTCTATATGTGCCCTGTGTTAGGCTAATGACCAGTCCAGGGTGTAGCCCGCCTTTCACCCGAAATCAGCTGGGACAGAGTCATGCTGCCAGCAACCCTCAACATGATAACAGGCCCCTCAACAGGTACATAAAATAGAGTTGTCCCGATCTGATCGAGCGATTGGAAATCGGAGTCGATTACGTAATTTGCAGCTAAACGGTATCGGCCCAAAAATATCTTTTTTTTTCGGTCTGTCTGTCTGCTCTGCAGCAAAAGTGCTCTGCAGTGGGCAGTGGCTTCGTACCCCAAGACTTTTGCGCTTGTCCACAGCTCGTTAAGAAAAATAGGGTATTGAGTGAGATGTGGAAACATTTTGCTTATACGCCCGAACGTTGGGGCAAGCCAAAAAAATAAATGCTACAAACTAACCACGAGGGAACAGTATGTCAAACAGCTTGGTGAGCTGCATCGCCGCATTTGAGAGAGCGTCAGGTTAGCGACACAATGTGACACATTTAAACGACTAAACTGCAAACAGAAGTCTAACGCGTGTGAAATATTTCGTGAACAGCAAACTTGATTGCATATGACGAGGCCATTTGTCTGTAGTGGTGTTTGTCGATAAGCTGACTCGAGCACTATGTAACCAACTACGCAGCTGCATTGAATTATACATTTGATTAAAACACGCTTCTAAACCACGATGTAAATGTACGGACTCGGTTCTTGGCTGATACTCAAAATCAAATGACTCAAGTCAGACTCGGATGTAAAAAAAAAAAAATGTCATCGGGACAGCACTAATAACATCATCAGTTTACGATATAATAATTTGCAATGTGATTAAGATGTAATAACGAGATGCAGTAACAAGAATAAAGTACTATTTGTAAAACGACATTTAACTTTCATTCAATGACTTCTTTCTGTATGATTTTCTTTTCCTCGCGCTACAGTTTTCCTTTTCATGGTGACCCTAATAGTCCTCAGTAAAAATTCCAATTATTCACACAATTATGTCGACGCATCAAAATGAGAACAAACAGCACTTTTAATGCAGCAAAAAGCCAAACCTCATATGTTTGTGTCATGTACTTGTTTGTATCACATGCACAGACTGTCTACAGATGTACCTGTACTTCTGCATACCATTCGCCTCTTGGAAGCCATATCTACATCCCGTCATCTTTGCAGCTACGTCTCCTGTCACTTCTCTGGCCACCAATTCCGGAATAATGTGTTTGGCCATGGGCCTTGCTTTGGCTTCCTTTCCACCTCACAGTAAAGGGCTTTACTTGTCTCGTTGCACAACCTGGCACAGGTTCCGTGTGTGTCAGCTTGAGCTAATTTGATGAAACACAACTCCATACAGGAAAAGGCACTCCGTCAGCAACACAAGGTGTTGTACAGAGACGTCTGTGCTACTTTGGAACGACATCCCAAGATTGTATGGTAATGCTGGTGCCTTGTTCATTTAGTTTTCACAGTCAAATTTAGTAAACAAAAAGCCTAAAGTTACACTCCCTCTAAGTCATGTTCACTTTGTTTTGAAGATGAGCAAAGATGAGGAAAGACCAACTTTGTTGAAGATGAAATTCAACTACATCGACCAAAAAAAAGCACTGTATCTTAATCGAGTCTGATTAATGGCAGCATGGTGGCCTCACAGTTCTGAGGTTCAGAGTTCGAATCTCGGCTGCAGCCTTCCTGTGTGGAGTTTGCATATTCTCCCTGAGCTTCAAGGGGTTTCTCTGGGTTCTGTGGCTTCCTTGTCCCACATCCCCTAAACATTCATGTTCAGAGTGACTACACCTCAGTGCCGATTTGAAAGATAATTGCCGTGAAAGACACAGTCTTCACGTAACGTAAGATCATATTTGATTACAGACAAGATGCATGCAGTAAAGACTCCACACTTTAATTCACGACAAACTGTTTTGATGCTCTGACAGGTGCTGCTGTTTTGGTTATTAACAAAGCACAAATGGCCTCAACAGTTTATGCTCAATTGTCCATGATGCTTCCCGAGAGGGGTAATTATCTTGAACCTAATGACAACCTAATGACTAATCGGGGGATGGTGTCTGTTTTTTGGAAATATAATAGTTCAGTTTTCGCTTTTTGACATTATAATTTATGTATCAGTAAGTGCAAAGTTAAACACCCACTGAAAAAATAAAATGCTGCATTTGTAATGACTGTCTATTCGATACCCTTCAAAACAAATACTTTTGCATGTTGAATTGCCAATACACAAGAAAGGATTACGTAAATCATTATCCTTAAAAGTCAAAAGCCCATATTTCTGCAAACAATATGTTCAACAATAAGTGCAAAGCCGAACATCCAATGAACAAACACAACGCTGTATTTTTAACGAGCGCCTACTGGCAGAACTGTCCTTCAAAAAAAGATTTCTGACAAGAAAGCTATATTTTCGCTGCAACGATTGTTTAAATTTGTAATTATGCTTAGTTCTATGCTAAATGTCAATGCAAGGATCTAATGAAATTGTTAGTGTTGGGTAAACATGTTTTACCGTTTACCTATTCATTGTTACACAATGACAGGGAGATGAACTCTTGGTATCTGTTCATCATAGGAAGCCATTCTATTCACTCAAATGTTCTCACTCATATATCCTGTGCAGCTAGTTTTTACACACATTTACATTAAGACTGCAAAGTGGATAGATAAAGTCTACAGTTTGAATCCTAAAGTATGGAATGGAAGGTCCAATGCAGGTGGGATAGAGATACAAGCACTGGACAGCGTCCTTCCACTTACTGTTATTGCACGCGTGTTGGCCAAACAGCAAGCGCCCAGCTCGGCTATTATGTTTGTTTTTCTTCATGTGCCAGAACAATAATATACACACGTCCACTTCCAGTATGGAAAAAAAGGAGTGCAAGGGAGGGAAGAGCTAGAAAGCAAGAAGCCGAACAGATGTAATTACAAAAGGCAATACAAGCTGTGTGTCTCCCAGTCTCGCTGACCCAAATGTAAGAAGTAAGTCAGAGCTTATCACGCCGCCACAGGATGGGCCCGAGCGTTTCCTTGCTCCTTTCAGACGCGACACTGGGAGGATGATTGCGCTGGAGCTGGTGCTTAGGCTCCAAGTGGAGTGGGCAGCAAATTTGGAAATTGCGGTCGAAATGAGAAATATCTGCTTGGGAGATTGGACATAGATGTGCGACACCAATGAAACACAGCCAGACCTCGGCTTTGCTCAAACATACAACTTGTATTGCTTGACTACTCTGGAATGAAGTTTTACAACCACATGCATGATCAGCTAGTGTATTTGTTTCTTGGCTTGGTGAAGCAGCATCCGACTCACGGCCCAAGGTTGTTTTTGTACTCTCTATTACAAATATCTGTCAAAGTTTGCCTGTTCGTGGTCACAAGGTGGCTCATGTTTTGTATTAGTGTGACAGTAGCAAGTCAGAAGACCTTGTATACCATGGAGCCAGAACACTGCCGCATTTTGGGCTTGAAAATATATTTTTCCACTGAAAGAAAAACAACAACAATCTTCAACACATTATTTTTATGTTTTTATGTTTTTTCAGTTTTCTGCTTCATGTCCAACTTTTTTACTAAGTGCTTTCATATTTCCGAGGGTCGTTGTAAACATCCTGGTTTTCACATTCAATTGTCTTTATTTGACTTTCAACTTAACCGCAAGGTTTTTCAATAGCAGTCTTCAGAGTTCCCCTTCATATCTGTCTTTTAGGATGTGTTCATTTTATTCAGAGTAGCTCAGAGTACTCAACTTCCTGGTTTTCAAATTGAATGTTTAGTTTTGTCTTTCAATTAATGGCAGTGCTTTGGTGTGTCGGTTCTTGCTAGGAGGGTCAGGACTAGGAGATTGAAACAAAACCAAGAACAAAATCACTGTATTTTATATATATAAACAGGTTATTTATTCCAGATTATTTTGGGATGAAAACAAAGAATGCATATATTTCTGAAAATCTCTGCATGAAAACAAAAATGTTGTTTTGTTTGTGTACAGGAACAGCTTAACTAATTTCGTGCGGTAAGGCAATCATTAAATTTTGGTGAAATTGTAATTACTACGGTCACAATCACTTAATTGACTAATCAACTAAAATAGTTGATTGTATGGAATTAAATATTCATTATTTGTATCGTGGAGCCATTTGGAGTGCATGACTTCATGTAGTGGAGGCGTTGTTGATTTAGTCTCAACTAGTTTGTAGCCCGAAGTCAGCTGAGATAGGTGCCAGCACACCCATCACCCTAGTGAGGTTCAGAAAATGGGTGGATGGATAGTTTGTTGCTCAAGAACCACAACATGGCGTCAGCTGTGGGAAATTGCGCTACATCCACACTATGACATGACACCTCCTGGTAGTGTGATTCTGCTTAATACAAAGCTTGTGTAGAATCCATCCATCCATCCATTTTCTGAGCCACTTTTCCTCACAAGGGTAGCTATCCCAGCTATCGTTGGGCAGGAGGCGGGGTACACCCTGAACTGGTTGCCAGACAATCGCAGGGCACATAGAAGCAAACAACCATTCGCACTCACATTCACACCTAATTTAGAGACTTCAATTAACCTACCATTTGTTTTTGAAATGTGGAAGGAAACCGGAGTGCCTGGAGAAAACCCACACAGGCACGGGGAGAACACTTCAATTCACCTACAATGCATGTTTTTGGGCTGAGGGAGGAAACCCACGCAGGCATGGGGAGAACATGCAAACTCCACACAGGCGGGGCCAGGGATTGAAGCCCGGTCCTCAGAACTGTGAGGCAGACGTTCTAACCAGTCGTCCACCGTGCCACCTGGTGTAGGATCAGACATTCAGATATTCCCCCAAATATACATCTACCAAATTGTGGCCTCTTTCTTGCGTGGGTTTCCTTCAGGTACTCCTGGTTCTTACCACATTCCAAAAACATTCAAGTTAGGTTTATTGAACATTCGAAATAGTCCTTAGGCATGAATGTGAGAGCGAATGCTTGTTTGTCTATACGTGCCCTGCAACAGGCTGCCGACCAGTACAGGGTGTCCACCACCTCTGGCCCAAAGTCAGCTGTGATAGGCTCCAGCTCACCCTAGACCCTAATGAGGATAAGCGGTGTAGAACACGAATGGATGGATGGATGGACAGACGAAAAGATGGACGGACAGACTGACAGATAATTTGGAGTCTTCAATTATCCGAACAAGTATGTTTTTGGAATGTACCTGTACCTGGAGAAATTCCACGCAAGCACAGGTAGAACATGCAAACACCACTCAAGATGACCAGAGCCAAGAAACCAATACAGAACTTCAGAACTGTGAGGCAGACGTGCTAACGACTGCGGAACTGTGCTGCCCAAGTGATTCTCCCATCCCAGAAAAATAATATTGCTTAATCAATACAGTAGTTAATTTTCCCCAGAGCCAAATGCCCATTCCTAATGATAGTGTAACAATAATTGTATGAGGGTTTATGTGCTGAATGCTATAGACTGAACAGGTCAGAAACAGCTTCCATACTTAGTATATTTTGCCTCCAAGATGCAGTGTCTACTACCCCTGCTGATTCAGCCGAGGTAAACACCAGTACGGCTGAGGGAGCAATCGGGGATAAGGCGAGCAGGAGAAGCCGGTGATGAGAGAGGAAGGTGGATACATAGCGGCCTTTGAATGAATTATGGTTCATATTACTTCTTCCCGCTTTCCAGACAGGGCCGTCTGTCATGGCCAGGAAGGGGCCACAGAAAGTGGGCTAAGTGGTCATGGCCATTTCTTTCGCCTTTCCAAGTGACTGAATGGATATTAGGATTTTGCAGGCTATTACACATGGTAATTGCAAAGCATATAGAGTATTTGGCAATTCTCTTGTCTGTTTTTATTTATTTTATTATTATTATTTTAATCCAGCACTTCTTTTTCCATAGATACACATTTACAGTATGATAGTGTCATCCTTCAAAGGGTGTTTGTGGCACACAATGGCTACCCGTGGAATTCATGTATATTGAATAACAGCATTCTACTAATTGCCTGTCTTAAACTCAACTTTGGCTCTTTAGATATTCATCTAAGCCAATTAAAGATGGGAGGCGGGCTAGGCATAGGGTGTAATCCTTGCTTGAATATTACAACCCCAATTCCTATGACGTTGTGTTAAACTTAAATAAAAACAGAATACAATGATTTGCAAATCATGTTCAACCTATATTTAATTGAATACACTACAAAGACGAGATATTTAATGTTCAAACTGATAAACTTTATTGTTTTTAGCAAATAATCATTAATTTAGAATTTTATGGCTGAAACACGTTCCAAAAAAGCTGGGACAGGTGGAAAAAAAGACTGAGAAAGTTGAGGAATGCTCATCAAACACCTGTTTGGAACATCCCACAGGTGAACAGGCTAATTGGGAACAGGTGGGTGCCATGATTGGGTATAAAAGGAGCGTCCCTGAATTGCTCAGTCATTCACAAGCAAAGATGGGGCGAGGTTCACCTCTTTGTGAACATGTGCGTGAGAAAATAGTCCAACAGTTTAAGGACAATGTTCCTCAACGTACAATTGCAAGGAATTTAGGGATTTCATCATCTACGGTCCATAATATCATCAAAAGGTTCAGAGAATCTGGAGAAATCACTGCATGTAAGCGGCAAGGCCGAAAACCAACATTGAATGCCCGTGACCTTCGATCCCTCAGGCGGCACTGCATCAAAAACCGACATCAATGTGTAAAGGATATCAACATATGGACTCAGTCCGTAAGTCCGTAAGTGCAACTTTAAACTCTACTATGCAAAGGCGGCTTCTCTGGGCTCGAGCTCATCTACGATGGACTGATGCAAAGTGTAAAAGTGTTCTGTGGTCCGACGAGTCCACATTTCAAATTGTTTTTGGAAATTGTGGACGTCGTGTCGGGGCCTAAGAGAAAAAGAACCATCCGGACTGTTATGGACGCAAAGTTCAAAAGCCAGCATCTGTGATGGTATGGGGCTGTGTTAGTGCCAATGGCATGGATAACGTACACATCTCTGAAGGCACCATTAATGCTGAAAGGTACATATAGGTTTTGGAGAAACATATGCTGCCATCCAAGCAACGTGTTTTTCATGAACACCCCATGCTTATTTCAGCAAGACAATGCCAAACCACATTCTGCACGTGTTACAACAGCGTGGCTTCGTAGTAAAAGAGTGCGGGTGCTAGACTGGCCTGCCTGCAGTCCAGACCTGTCTCCCATTGAAAATGTGTGGCGCATTACAAAGCGGAAAATACGACAACAGAGACCCCGGACTGTTGAACAGCTGAAGCTGTACATGAAGCAAGAATGGGAAATAATTCCACCTACAAAGCTTCAACAATCAGTTTCCTCAGTTCCCAAACGTTTATTGAATGTTGTTAAAAGAAAAGGTGATATAACACAGTGGTAAACATGACCCTGTCCAAGCTTTTTTGGAACGTGTTGCAGCCATAAAATTCTAAGTTAATGATTATTTGCTAAAAACAATCAAGTTTATCAGTTTTAACATTAAATATCTTGTCTTTGTATTGTATTGAATTAAATATAGGTTGAACACGATTTGCAAATAATTGTATTCCGTTTTTATTTATGTTTAGCACAACGTCCCAACTTCATTGGAATTGGAGAGTGCAGAATAAAGTGCAATGTCAGAGGAGGACCGGTTGTAGAATAACAGTAGTTCAGCTAATGTCTTGTAGAAAGCCTTTCTAGGTCAGGTTTAATTGGTTGCTTTGGTAAGTAACCCCAAAAATGTGAAGTTTACACGAATTATTGCTACTTATTGTACCAAATCCTACAAGATTCTGGTAAAAACAGACTGCAAAGTTACACTGTGAACAGATAATTATTATTTTTTGACACTAATAAGAGTTTAATGCTAACTCAAGTCAAATAAATTGTCTTTTTGAGGGGTTAATAAATGTCAAGATTCCACAAAATTCTGGTGAGAACAGAAGCCACAGTTACACTATGGTAAAATCGCATCATATTATTTTTATTACTTTTGGGGGATTAGTAGATTTGAATACTAATCATTTGGTCTAATAAATAGCCTTATCTGAGGGTTTACACCCTTATCAGATCATGACTATTTTTTATTGTATTATTATTGGTTGTTGTGTTGGTTGTGTAATTCTCTTTGTTTTATGTTTAGTTGGACAGTAAACTTGAACTGGGAGTGGCATGTTCATCTTGTTCACTATTTGGCAAAGTGCTGCTTGTCAAGTGAGTTGAATTGAGTTCACCGCCACCATAAAGCGCTTGTATCTCAAGTCAAGTGACTCGTATCTTAAGGCACCACTGTTTATGATGAACTAAAGCAGCAGCACAGTGAGGGAGTGGTTAGCACATCCCCCTTTTAGAGGTCGTGGGTTTGAATCCAGGCTCAGGCCTTCCTGTGTGAAGTTGGCATGTAATGCCCATGTTTATGTTGGTTTTCTCAAGGTACTCCAGTTTCCAATCATATTCCCAAAACATACATTTTAGGTTAACTGAACTGTGAAATTGAGCAAATGTGAGTGTGAGTGGTTGTTTGTCTATATGAGCCCTGCAATTGGCTGGCGATCAGTTCAGGGTGTACCCGCCTCTTGGCCAAAGTAAGCTGAGATAGGCTCCAACTCACCCGCGACCCAAGTGGGGATCGGCAGTACTGAAATGGATGAATTAACTAAAGTGAGAAAAGTTCATTTGGACATTAAAATGTACTTGTCCAATGCACTTTAGACGACGCATTAAAGGTCATCTCTGTTATGATCGAACTTTGGAAAAGGAAAGATTCTGAAATGCTGATGGAGTGCGCTCAACGCTGCCATTCATCAACATGATTAAACATCAGTAAAATCCTCAGCACAGAGAGAAGACAGCAGAGGTGCAGAAAATCTTTGTGATTCTTCTTGTCAAATTCAGCACTTTTTCCAACAATTAACTCTTGGCTGACCCACTAAAGAAGAATGGAGAGATCACCGACTTGATGAATTCTTTCACTTTCACTGAAAATACAGGGGCTGCACGGTGGCCTACTGGTTAGAGCGTCAGTCTCACAGTTCTGAGGACCCGGGTTCAATCCCCGGCCCCGCCTGTGTGGAGTTTGCATGTTCTCCCCGTGCCTGTGTGGGTTTTCTCCGGGCACTCCGGTTTCCTCCCACATCCCAAAAACATGTATTCATTGGAGACTCTAAATTGCCCGTAGGCATGACTGTGAGTGCGAATGGTTGTTTGTTGCTATGTGGCCTGCGATTGGCTGGCAACCAGTTCAGGGTGTACCCCGCCTCCTGCCCGATGACAGCTGGGATAGGCTCCAGCACGCCCGCGACCCTAATGAGGAGAAGCGGCTCAGAAAATGGATGGATGGATGGATGGATGAAAATACAGGGACATTTTGTAAAATCCAACTGAGAACTAGAATGTCAAGGCCATCATGGTCTAAAAACTTGCATCTCCACTTAGGATGACTGACTTTTTAACATAATGAGATTGTCTGTTAAAAGTGTTTGGCTAAGCAACCAATGAAAACGTGTTTTCATGCTATGCTTGAAAAATAATTTCCATTTGTCTTAAAAACAAGCATTTCTATTTCTGGTGCTGGTCTAATAACAGTTGTTAGTGGTGTATCTTTATGAGACGCAGTAAAACATTTTTTATTGCAGAAATGTGACAGACTGTTATCGTCGAATGATTAAGACCAATGACAACTCGAAAACAATCATCTTATATAACATTGGCGCCCAAAATACAGCCCCCACATGTGCCACATCTCCAGCCAGGTTCCTATTACACAGGCCTGATCCGTTCATCCATTATTAACTGGCAAATGCAGCTCGGGCCATGTAGGCCACTTTACAGCAGTTTAAAAATTTACTCACTACAACACTTGAAAATTCCAGACTATTTTGGCCGGTGAACTGACAGTGGAAAGGTGCCTCGCTCCACTGAATCTTAGGCGGATTTCAAATCACGGCATGAGGGCGTTAAATAGGTCAACGACTGTGACTCAGCATGTGCCCAGCAGTCAGTGAGTACAGTTAGGCGAATGTGTATAAATACTATAGTCTACCCTTTACTTTAGCCCTAACCCCTTGTCTAATCAACTCTAACCCAAGTGTTTATAGTATTATATAGTGTTTTAAGTCTTAACCTAAACTTAATTCTGATTTTAAACCTAAGAAAATGAACCCTTACCCAAATCATAAACCCTCAATAACCGAAACCCCAGCACTTAGTCTAACCTATTACCTATAAATCTCTGAGGCAATCAGATTTACATTCTCGGCACAAACCTGTAAAATAGGTCAAGGACTGAGACTTCTTACATGTCCAGAAGTCATTTCGCCCAGTTGGTCATTGCCTTACCTAACCCTAACCCCTTATCCCTAAATCTTACCCTAAACTTAATTCTACTTTTGAAGCTGTCAGGGCTGCTGTTTCAGCACCCTGAGTCCAGCCCTTGTGTGTGTGTGTGTGTGTGTGTGTGTCATGAGTGCTTTGCAGGCTTGACGTGTTGGACTCTAGCAGCTGCATCTTATCATCCTAATTACGCCTGACTACTCTTAAGACACTGTGGGACTCTAACCAATCTATAATAAACATTTGCTCACAAAGTACCCTCCCTCTCCTCTCTGCGTCTGGGTCCAACTCGCAACCTGAATCCTGACAAAATCTAACTAAACTAACCCTAACCCTGATCATAACCCCTCAATACCATAATTCCAGACCTTAGACTAACCTCAACCCTAATCCCAACACTACAACAAATAAGAGAGGCAATTAGATTGAAAATCTAGGCACATGACTGTAAAATAGGTGAACGACAAAGACCTTTTAGACGCCCAGTCATTTGCCTTACCTAAACAAAACCCAACCCCATAACTCCAACCATCACAAATACCCCGTAACCCATCCATCCATTTTCTGAGCCGCTTCTCCTCACTCGGGTCGCCGGCGTGCTGGAGCCTATCCCAGCTATCATCGGGCAGGAGGCGGGGTAGACCCTGAACTGGTTGCCAGCCAATCGCAGTACCCGGTAACCACAAACCCCAATACCAAATGTAACCAGAGAACGGAACCCATATCCACAACCATAATACTTACTTTCTGACACACTATTCCAAGATGACTGTTAAAATATTGAGATCAAATGCAGCTTTGATTGACCTTTTACAACGTTTGATGTGCTATAACTGGTCAACATACCCTCAGTGCCATGTAGATAGTAAAAAGTAATATTCTATTTGACAAAATTGATTAAAACATGTCAACGTACCCTCAGCGCCATGTAGATAGTAAAAAGTAATATTCTATTTGACAAAATTGATTAAAACATCTCCTTGGTTGATGGCTTTTTACTCCCAATACGGGCTCTCTTAAAGGTCATGATCCGAGATCTGAGGTGCCCCTTTTTAATTATATCTACGTTTGCACGGAGCAGGTCGAGCGTTCTGCCGCGCTGGTCTGCCAGAAGCTAGTCCCCTCT
Organism: Phyllopteryx taeniolatus; assembly: GCF_024500385.1. NCBI lineage: Eukaryota > Metazoa > Chordata > Actinopteri > Syngnathiformes > Syngnathidae > Phyllopteryx > Phyllopteryx taeniolatus. The sequence goes on along the minus strand of NC_084514.1, from coordinate 5,431,840 downwards.
GACCCTGACCTTTTTGAATGCTAATAGAATTACAGCACAGTAAAAGACAATTACACAAATGCATACAAGGAAAATAAAACAGGCAGAGAGCTCACCAGAGTATAATTGCCATGATGCCCCTTAAGGTAAACACATGTTCCCACCATGTGTGTGTGGCAAAGGGTGACAAAAATGCAAAGGGGTCAAACAGGCAAGGCAGTCTCACTTGAGAATATTTTGTTAATTTCGGTTCATTTGAATTAGCTCTCCTTCCAGAGTATGCCGAGGCCAAGGGGTATTGCGGAGGGCCCCGAAGATGGGGGGATTGGCAGACAGGAAGAGACCACCAGATTGGCCTGGCGACTGATGTCTCCGATCAGCAGTCCCATCACGCACCCACCACACCGCTCTTCTAATACGCCACAAGGTAGAACATTAATTCACATACTCTCCAGTGGCGGTTATTATCTTCTATTCCCTGTATTTGTTTGCGATTTATTTCTTTATTTCTCCTCTGTCCTAGGTCTAGTTTTAATTAAATCATCTTGTTTTCTCACTTGAATTAAAAAAAGAAAAATACAAAATAAAAACGCAATAACAAAAGGTGCAAACTGACAGTGCTTCTGACTTTCTCTCTTCAGAGCTACATCCGCATGCAGATGCACAAAGCAAGTTATTTTACTCGGCTGTCAGTTTTCTCCTTGTGCAGTGTTTGTGGCTTCTGTGCTGCTAAAATTCTGAATTGGTTTAACTCAATACCAGTTTGCATTTTACACCGGAGTGGGGAACTGTAATAGCTACCTACCTATTACATAATAACTGATGATAGTACTTGTTCGCTCCACTACACTAAAGCAAATGTAATTCTGCAGCTTGGTGATGAAGTGCTACCTCCACGAGTGAGATTCACGGGGAAAATCAAGCAGCCCAGCAGCTGCTTCGCACAATTGTGATTGTGATCGCAGGGGTGAATATCTCCTTCTCTGACTGCAGCTGGGAGTGAGTCTCGGAGTCTCCAAGTCTTCAGTGACACCATGAAGTTGATAGTTTTGTAACCTATCGTGACTTACTACTATCTAAGTTGGCAACTGGAAATACCTTTAAGACCTGGGGCTTCAGCACACCGCGCAGAGGAGGGGGGCAAACCAGTGGTTCCACCAAAACAGGCAAATTTCGCCAAGGGTCTAAAACGGGGTGAAATGGGTGCTATAATTCTTGATTTGTCAGGCACCTTTGATGAAAGCAGATACGTCACAGATAAGTTATGAACACACCTGGGAAATGTAGTGTGGCATGATTTCCTTAAAGCTGTGAGCATGATGATCATGATGATGATGAGTGTAATTCGCTAGCTTGGTGAAGTGATGCCTCTACAAGTGAGAATCACTGGGGAGAATCAGACAGCCCAGCAGCTGCTTGAACGCAAGTGCGATTGTCTTTGCAGGGATGAATATCCCCGATTCTGACTGCAGGTGGGAGGAAGTCTCGGAGTCTCCAACAGCACCAGAAAAAGTAGCTATATTTGACACGTCAGTTTTTGGAAAGAGTCGCTACAGGGATCTGAATACTAGCTAAGTTGGCTGGGCCCTCACACCCCCAAGTTTATCACTGTACCACACACACAAACGCTCTCTGACGAAAACACACATTCTTAGCAATTTCGCTTCACACATCTGTCTATTATAAAATGTTCAGATTGGTACCAATCAGACAAATTATTATGCCAAGTGCCACCTATAAAAAAAAATTACTCTCAAAGTACCACCATTATGACCAACATTAAAATACAGAAGTGTACTAGGCCTTAGTGATCATCAAAAACAAAGCAGCGGTTGTATTCCTACAAGCTGTATTTAATATTGTAAACCACTGTAACATGCATGCATGGTGTGAACATTAACACTGTGCTTGAATATGGGAAAAAAAAATGAATTGTACTAGATGATTTAATTGAAAAAAAAATGTAGTGCACACAAAAGTAAATAAAAAATTGTACTGAAATAGTTATTGGACATTTTTTTTTTTTTAAATATACATTTTAAATGTAATGAACTTAACTCAAATACAGCTATATTAAATTTACAAATCTACTCTACTGGGTGAAAAAAGAAGTTTAAACCACTGTAACATTATGCACATTTAAATCAGTGATTTCTTCATGCACCACTAGAAAGAGCCCGTAAGTCAATGGCGGTACTTGTACAACACTAAGAACCGCTGATCTAGGTGAACTTAATTACTTCCAGAAAGTGAAGAGAAAGTTTACATATTAACCCTGACAATCTTTGTCCATTAAATTCATTGGAGTTTTTGTCGACTATAATCTGATTGTATTTGGTATATTTATGTATTTATGGTATTTTAGTTTAAATTACATTTTAGTCAAAAGACTTTGACTAAAACTAAATCATAATTCGCTGTCAAAAGTAACACTGCTTTGCACCGCATGCTCGGGCGCTAAAAATGGAGCTCGTGTTCAACATTGGAAGTACAACTGTATAAGCAATAATCACAATGCAGGTATAAAACGTCAGAAAGGCCCATGACTAATAACAGCGGGTGCACCGATGAATGTGCTGCAACGAGCTACAAGGTTGCGTTTGTGAAAAAATATCTGTGTGTGTGGTGGGGGGAAGGAAGAACCTTTGTAAGGATTTATGGCATTGCATGCTATTATGTGGCGGTCAGAAATAAGAAAAGCTCCACGCTACATGAAGCCCAAAGTGTTTTCAGAGCTGTCCCACTCTCTTTGCACTCGAGAGTTGACAAGTGACCTCGCTTATCCACTTCCTTTTGTTGATGGTGACGACTTCCTCTCCTTACGTCTGGCTGATCCCCCCAGAAGCACTCACAGTCGCCATTGCCGTGGCTGCACGAGGACAATTAAAAAGGTCAAAACGACGGCAAACGTGACGAGCCTGCCACTTCAAGTGCTCGGTAATTGGCTGGCGAGTGGCGCGCAAATCTGTCGGCGCTGCGGATGAAGCTACCTGCAAATGGAGATAAGTGCTGAGGTCTGGGACACAGGCGCCAAGAGGCTCTCCTCCTTGACTTTGAAGACAGAGGGAGAAGACGGAGCGCTTGAGATGAAGGAGCCTGAGTAGCACAATGGTCCTCAAAATCTTTAAACTAAGTACCACCTCAAAGAATACTTCCTCTTGCAAATAAATACAGTTTTGCATAATAAATCTTTAGGAAGTAGCATTCTTGACTATTTTGTGTATCTAGTTAAGAAAACAAGTTTATATATACATATATATATATATATATATATATATATATATATATATATACATAAAGTATTCAGACCCCCTTAAAATTTTCCCTAGTTATATTGCAGCCATTTGCTAAAATCATTTAAGTTCATTTTTTTCCTCATTAATGTACACACACACCCCATATTGACAGAATAAAAATTGAACTGTTGACATTTTTGCAGATGTATTAAAAAGAAAAACTGAAATATCACACAGCCATAAGTATTCAGACCATTTGCTCAGTATTTAGTAGAAGCACCCTTTTGAGCAAATACAGCCATGAGTCTTTTTGGGAATGATGCAACAAGTTTTTCACACCTGGATTCGGGAATCCTCTGCCATTTCTGCTTGCAGATACTCTCCAGTTCTGTCAGGTTGGATGCTGAACGTTGGTGGACAGCCATTTTCAGGTCTCTCCAGAGATGCTCAATTGGGTTTAACTCAGGGCTCTGGGTGGGCCATTCAAGAACAGTCACGGAGTTGTTCTGGAGCCAGTTATTTTAGCTTTGTGCTGAAGGTCATTGTCTTATTGGAAGGTGAACCTTTGGCCTAGTCTGAGGTCTTGAGCACTCTGGAGAAGCTTGGACAACAGAGTCAAAGCAGATACCTTAGCCCAAGCATCCACACTCCATTCACAAATTGTGGCGTAACTCGCCCGGCGCTGCCTCCTAGTCTTAGTAAAGCTGTGTTCACCATCTGTCATCCATCGCTCCCACGCCGCTCGCAACTTCACTTTGAACGCCCTGTTTACACCGATGTCCAGCGGTTGGAGTTCCTTCGTCAAGCCTCCTGGAATGATGGCAAGCCCCGAGTTCATTTGCTGCACTTGCTTTTTCACAGCGGCTGTGAGATGGGCGCGAATGGAGTCACAGATTAACAGGGACGGTGACGCGTGGAAAAAAACCATCCGGTCTCTTTACGTACGCCTCACTCAGCCACTCTCTCATTTTCTCCTCGTCCATCCAGCCATGCTGTCCTCAGTCACGTCCGCCTTTCCTCTATATAAGCAGCGTGTCGGCAGGAAATGCTCCCAGTCAGTCAAGCGGAGCGCTCATCAAAGTCACACGACAACATTTACAGATTTTGGAACTCGGTGCACACATAAGGCGCGCCGCATTATAAGGCGCCCCGTCCATTTTGGAGAAAATTTAAGACTTTTAAGTGTGCCTTATGGTCGTGAAAATACGGTACTTTCCATCCCCACTGTATATAAATATATAAATAATGCCTTTCCTATGGGCATTCAGAAACTGTTATGTTGAAAATTTCACACCAAAGCATACAGACAGACATATAGATTCGATAGAAAGACAGGAAGATAGATAGACAGATAGACATATAGATTAGATAAATTAGACAGACAGATAGACAGATAGACAGATAGACAGATAGATAGATAGATAGATAGATAGATAGATAGATAGATAGATAGATCACTAATAAACACCACGTAAAACAGTAATAATGAATTCTGGTGCAACAAGTAATGGCTATTGCAAACAAGGTACTTGCAGTATACTTGTGTGCCGTTACTCACTGTCATTGATGCACACAGCTGAAAAAACGTAATAATCCGGTGCACAGGCTACTTAACGCACTTCCTGCTCTCAGCCAGTGAACGGGACATCACTGTCCATGCACAAAACACGTGACCTGGAACGCTCGAATAACATACACAAATTAAAGACAAAAGTAATAAATGCTTAAAGCGCCAATCGTAAATTATCGGGATGAACCTATTTTCCCGAACAACGAATGACTCGAGGGGCTTTTCTACAGACTGTCTTTGATAAATGTTGGCATGGGGACAATTCCTGGTCTACAAATGCTGAACCAACCAAAACACAGAGTGAAGTCAACATTTTTCAATTAGGGCGTGCCACCTCGTCTCACGTACACAATGAATCGGCCAGTCGACTGCGCAAAAAGCCGATCTCATTATGTGTACCGCTGCGTTGTACTGTATGCTTTGCAATTTCTATGTGTTTCCTTTCCCATTGACCCCATGAGGCACATCTTGGAAGCCTACTTTGTTTGCGAACAAGTAAGCAAAGAGCTCCCCCTGCTCAAACACGTGCGACAAATATTGTTAGTCAACCCTTCCAGTGAACTGTGGGCAATTTCTCCTGACATGGCGGAGACGCGATTGCCGGGCTGGAGCTGGATTTCACCGCAGCCTGAGGACAGGCTACTCGTTCCTCCTCTGCCAGTCCAGGCGTTTGATCTGCTAACTTTGATCCTGCGCTGCGTAGACGCCTCCAATCAATTCGCAATGCAAGTGTGCCCCAGTATGGAAAACAGAGTATGATTTCCTATAATGCATGTTTTTTGCACTCCCATTTAGTTTCTCAAAACACAACATTGCTTTTAAAGAAGGATTTAATAAAGGCTTGTTTAAGTATTTCTCTCCCTAAGTAGAGTAAGGATGTAATGGTAAAGTAATCTCCCGCATATCCGCTGTTCACTATTCAGAAATTTACCTCGTCTCTTCTTTTTTTCTGTGGAACCTATTATTATTTGTATAAAACTTACCGATTTGCGTTTTAGTTTTTCTTTCTGAAATGCCCTAAAATGTCACAAGATGCCATCAAGGCCCTGTCTAAATAGGAAAGTAGTACTGTACAGTAATTGGTGTCAAGGAAGTATGTTGGAGTGGTACATCGACTGAGAGACAAGTTTTGTTTGTCGGGGAAGACCACAAGTAAGTTTCTCCTGGGTTGTTAGTGGCCTTACGAAGACTCTTTATGTACATGCACAGGCTTTTGTTTTATGGCTAACTAATTACATGCCTAGCCAGCGTTAGCTTATTTTTACACTAAACCTAAAAAGAATGTTTATACAGTTAATAAAGGTTTAATGACCCCGGAACTGATTATTTCTACTTGCATTATTTCCTATGGGAAACATGGTTTCACTGCCTCATAATGAGGTGTGCAGGGTCCATTTTTTAAAAGCCACTCAAGTACTAGAAATAGTTCTCAGGAAGGAAAAGCAGGACTCGTTTCACTTTTCTCACTTTGGGCACAAAAACAGTGACAACAAAGTGTTCAAATTTAGTGTCTCATTGCATCACAGAGGAGAACTGTGGGGGTGCTGTCGGTGCGCTGAGGCAAGGCCTTCAGGCTCATTATTCATATTTCAGCTAATGTGGGATACCAAAATAGAAATCGTGAGTTTCCTGGTCTCACACACATACACATACTGTGAACACTGTACACACACATGCAGTCTTTGGACTGGATCGGCATTATCAGAAGGCAGTGCTACCTCAAGGCAACTAATTGGCCCCCTTTCTGCTCATCCCGTGCCTTCCCTTTTGTGCTCCTAAAAAGGCCTGCTGATCCTATCTGAAAAGAGCTGGACGCACTGCAGCCAGCACTTCACGCAAATACAAAGAACATTCTCTGAAGGAAATCAAAAGACAAGTCTCAAGTGTGTGTGTGTGTGTGTGTGTGTGCGTGTGTCCGTGCATGTGACAGAATGAGGATGAGTTGAAGAGCACAGTCATAGTGCAATCTGTGAAGGACGCCTACTGCATGATGTGTGACGGAGAGGGGGGCTACGACCCCCACCCCTCCCACCGCCGCCACTGTAAAAACTGATTGAGGAACACATCACTTAGAGCTGAGCGCTGCCTATTCCCAGCACTGTGCTTCATTGTGTGTGTGTGTGTGTGTGTGTGTGTGTGCGTGTGTCCAGAGCTTTACGAGATTTTAGAAGGGACGCAGTGTCTCCCGACTGTCGCCGAGAAACTGCTACCCTTGATTATAAAAGAGCAGCGTCGCGCTCACTCCTTCTCCTTCTTTTAGTCCTCCATCCATACCACAGAGCCAATTTGCTAATGGATGCAGCAACCTTGTGATTTATTGTTGTTCACGATATGCTAGCAGTAAAACACGCTGAATGATTTAACTTTGCAGGCTAAATTTACACTTGAAAGCCGGCCCACTCCGGAGAGAGCACATTAGGAATATGCAAACTTGATTATGCCGAGTATCTATTTAGTGGCTTTAAATCATTGCGGTAGCACTCGGACTGATACTGAAAGACCTTATAGATTTTTGTTGCGTGTGCTCTATTTGTGAATTCACTTTCTGAGATGGAAATGCAAAGTGTTTGTTGCTGGAAAAGTTAGCTAAAGGTTAAACTCTCTCATTGAAAGAACTGTGTATGGTCAATTGTGTTCGAGTTTGGAGGTACTTCAGCCCATAATACACAATAACATTTTGTGTATTTAGCGTAATTTCCATTATTTATCCATCACCAATTCACTCGACCTTATAGTGAGGTGTGCCCGGTCCATTTTATACAGTCACTTCTGTTCCAAAGCCAAAACTGCAGGGTCAAAGCAACTCACACAGCGCATCTCATTCAAATTGCCGTTTGTCCCTGCCCGCTTTGCTCTGCTGTGCTTTACTGGCGCTCAGCTGCCACAAGCGATCAAGCAAGAGCTGGAACAAGTGACTCCCTTGCCCACACCACAGTGCAAAGCTTCATTAAAGTATCGGAACCAATTTTCCATGCTTTTCCTTTTGTGGGGGGGTATTGTTCGAAACAAGGGGCATAAAAGTCTGTCAGGGCTTCATTTGGATGATATATCGTACAGAGCTGCACCTGCCTCTGTGGTGTGTGCCAGGGCTAATGGCAGGATGACCCGCAACGGAGCTCATTGGGAGCCATGCAAAAGGTGGGGGGTGTTGCGGGGGAATGGGACAGAAAGTGAGCGAGAGGATGGGCAGCGGGAAGGAGATAAAGAGAGTTAAGATGGGAGGAAGAAAGAAACGTGTGGCAGTAATTGTTCTTGCTGTGATAAATGGTGTCTCGTTGTACAGTGGCTCTCCATGTCCTTGGGAGGCAAAGAGATGAAGAGGAGGAGGAGGGAGGAGGACAAGCAAAGTAGCATTTAACTCGAGCTTGAAGCTGTCAACTTTTTGCAGGTCTACAGTATGTGTGTGGCATAGCATGGGGAGGAATAGAGAAAACTAATTTTTAAAAAAGCTTTTCAGATTGGCAAAGGGGGGTGGGTGCCGTAAACGCGTCGCCGACATTTTAGGTTTTTGATAACAGTCACCTGCACCATAGAATAAAAAAAAAAAACACTGCTAGAAATAATCCACAAACTAAAGAAAATGTCATGAAAGCGTAATAATCTACACAGTCGAGAAAAGTCCATGCCCTGTCCCAGACTGCTTCTACACGTCAATGTCGCATTTCTTTGTTAGTGTGTTATGGCAAAATGAAGCCACATAGTCGCGAGCATCGTACATTATAGTGCTGCTGCTGCTGCTGCTGCTGCTGCTGCTGCTGCTGCCGCCGCCGCCCTTGGGGATGCAGCTGACAGCAAAGACACCTATCATAACACCGCAGTAATATTCGCTTGACAACGCATACGCAGAACAATTTGTGCCCCCGGGGGACACCGTTCGCTGCCATTCCACAAGGGAGGAACATCTTATCGCTTAATGTATCGCTTTTTCTCCACACCCTGATGTGACATTTGTTTAGGTTGATTTGTTGAACTAACGTGGTTTAAACAGTGTGTTAATTATAAGCGAAACAATAACAGGATGACTGGAGCCGGCAAGGTCATTTACTGCTAATAACTTGTTAGATTGGACATGCATTGATGTTTTCATCCAGTGAAGAGTTCATACAAAAAGTAATGAAATAACAATAGGTGGAAATACATGCAAATGAAATACAATAACCGTATCACTTTGAAAATGAAGTACGGCTGCAATAACAATTTAGCAAAACAGGTTATGATGAGCCAGTAATGTCTTGATGAAGCAACATGTTATTCAATGCCCAATGTTACTAGCGCCGCACTCTGTTCCAAGTAACTGTCAACTATTGTATGTTTGCGATCACAAGGCAGCTCTTGTTTAGTACAAATGGGACAGCAGCTGTCAGAAGACCTTGAATACTGCTTTCTGTGTGTATCCTCTGTACAATCTCTTGCTCTTCCTTGCAAGGTTATTCCTTGATGTAAATAGATATAAGGAGAGATGAATAGATAAGAGGATTTCATAATCCATCCATCGCGGGTGCATGGATGGGTGGATGGATGGATGGATAGATTAATGACTTCATAATTCAGCTCATTTTCTATAGCGAATGAATGGATGGATGTATAGATAATTATTTAAATGACTTCATAATCGACCCATTTCTTTCTTTAGCAGATGGATGAACGGGTGAATGGATAGATGAATGGCTATATACAGTAGATGGATATTGCTTAATAATCAGTCCATTCATTTTCTATTCCAGCTTTATGGCTGGAGGGAGGGAGGGAGGGAGGGAGGCAGAGAAGGATGGATGGATGATGAATGAGGGATGATAGATAGGTGACTTCACAATTAACTCACTCATTTTCTGTAGAAGATGGATGGATGGAGGGAGGGGGGAGAGAATGACAGATGGATGGATGGATGGATGGATGGAGGGAGGGATGGACAGAGAGATGAATTCACAATCACTCACTCATTTTCTATAGTGGATGGATGGATGGATGGATGATGGAGAGAGAAAGGGAGAGAGCGACAGATGGATGGATGATGGATGTATGGATGGATAGACATAACTTCACAATCCATCCATTCAATTTCGATAGAAGATGGATGGATGGATAGGTTGTTGGATAGGTAGGTGGGTATATGGACAGATGGATAGATAGATGACTTCATCAGCTGTTCATTGGTTTTCTATAGTAGATGCTTTCCCGACAAACGTTCAGTCGACTGAGCTATGTAGGTGTCTTAATGTGCACACATTCCATCAAGCGAACATCCCTTATTTAAGAAGCACATTAATGCCAGCAGCCCAGTTAATTGGCATTCGTGTCAGTTATGTTAATTGGCAGTTGAGTCATGTTGCACAACAGGGGGAAATATATATAGACGACGAGCGATAACAAGGAAGTGTCACGGGAAATAACTTAAAGGACCGCATCTCATTTCATTTAGAGTCATTTTGTTAATTCACTTCAGTTATTGATAATAATGTAATTAATTTTATCTATGGTGAGATGGGTGCAGTGCAAACAAATGAGTAACAGTGTGCGTGTGGTTTCTTCTGCTTCACATCATTTTTTTTTTTTTTTTTTTTTTTTTTTTACTGTGAGAGACCTCAAGCAATGACAATGAAAAAAAATGGACGAGTATGTTCTTACCACTCTTATGGTGTGTCATATATTGTATATGATCAACACCACACGCATAATCGTGTCTGTTGTAGAACCGGGACTGACCTATGAGAGGCAGTACAGTGGCACAGGGCAGCATTTTATGTGGCCCGCAAAAGCTACCTTGACCTTGTTCAAAACTAGATAAAAATAACAAAAAAGGCAGGTGCAATAATGTATGGGGTGATTATTTGAGTTTCTACAAAGAACATAATTAGGTAAACAAAAAACAATGTTAGTGACTCCCACTCTAGCCATATGCCTACTCCGTAAGAAAATACAGTGCACCCAAGCTTTGGCTTGGGGACATCGTTGCAAGCCATATGTTTAACTTCTTCTATTTTTAACTTCCAGCTCATTAAAACAGCCTCTCTCTCGCCAAAGCAATAACAAATGCCATTGTTAGTGTTTTTGAAGCACAATAATTTTCACTGTTCCAACAGTTAATGTTTTCTTGGTCTGCATCCTTCATTTCCTATTGATGTTGCACTTTTTCTAATAAGAAAGGATTAAGCTTTCATTTTAAATATCATTACATGTGTTCTGTTTACATAAAACACAAGCAGTTTGTTTTACATTTTGTTCCCGAACTGTACCCAATGCAAACGTTGACCTACAAAACAAAGTACTGTTTGTACCAAATCTTGATTTTTGGCGTACCATTGCACCCCTTGCGATACTGTTATTTGGTTTCACCGTTCTAACTGGCCCTCTGAGGTCAACCATAATGACGATGTGGCCCGTGATGAAAAGACAGCGGGGTTATATGTTCAATATAACCTCTATTTGTGTCTGGCAACAATGCGAGCTTCAAGGGGCTTCCTAATTGGCTACTGATCAGTTTCACGTCACGATCAGGGCATCTGTGGCTCCATCGAACTCTTTGCGTCCACACACTTCAGGATTAACATTTACTATCGTCGGTCCTGATTGGTTTACAAGCAGATCTGGGTCCACAGGATAATCGCTCAAAATAATCATGTACAAAAATCAGACAATTTGGCAAGGAAAAATGCTAAAAGGAGAACTAAACCAAAAAATGTTAAAAACAAGAATACACTGTACAGTATGTGCCAGCACTAGTCAAAACACAGTACTTTTACACAATGAATATTGCATTTGTGAAATAAGAATTCAATAGTACTTTGACACGATTAATATTGCATTTGTGAAATAAGAATTCAACAGAATAATTAATCAATGTAAGGCTGGGAGCCATGTTGGGCGAAATCATTATCAGCTGCAGACTGGAAGTGATGTAGACGCAACAGCAGCGAGTTGCCTGATAACATAGCGTACCATTGTACCGTGTCGTTGACAAAATGCTGAAAGCAATCTTGGGTTTAGATTTCCTTTAAATTAAGCCCGATTTTCGGTATGTGTGTGCCCCGGCTTTTGAGAAGGGCGCAGTGGAAATGTAAAATAGCATGCAGTGCCTCGCCTTGCTTGTGACACACGTTTATCATTGGTGGCCTTTCTGTGCCGCATACACAAACACAGATTCCCAGGTGTCCCCGCCACACACACATTTTCCACTTCCTGTTTTTACAACAGCGCATTCATTTGATCACATAACCTCCCCTCGCCTATCCCTCCTGTCCCCGCTGGCCTTGGGAAGCCTCCACGGCAGGCAGAAAGCAGGTGGATAAAAGAAAAAGGTTAGACTCATTATACAGATTAAACCTGTAAATGCCCTGTCATTGGCGTAATCGATGTGCCACTCCATTGCACTGACTTATTGATTAATCTCGTCTGGGGGGTCGGAAACAGTGCATCATTATAGCTCCACCAGTAGGGACTGACTTTCCGTTCAGAGGCTGGCTCCGCAAGAGGCCTCGCTGGCCCTCAATCTGGTAGGCGGGTGACAGATTCAAGAAGTGTGGGGACACAGCGAGGAGCCAAATTAGCTTTAATGCACTCAGGTACTGGTCTAGCTGGAACACCATTATCCCAATAAATATCCAGTTTTTGTTTTTTTATGATGGTGGTGGTTAGGCAGCCTATTCCGACGATAATTCGGTAGGATTTTGTATGAAAAACAATACAGTGTAATTAGCGAGACTTGTGCTATAGCTCAACTTCCCATAGTTGGTGTCATGCTGTTGCTCTTGAGGCAGCAAACCCGTTAAGACAACATTCTTCAAGTAACATTGCAATTGTTCTCAACTAAATATGCCTTTATTCTCATTACCTTGAGATGTCTTTTTGTATTATGACTATTTAACGGAAAAAAATAACTGTCCAACTTCTTTCGCATTATAATACCATTCATCTAAAAAAACCAAGACTTTATTCTCATAACTTTATGACTTTTTGTCGTAATTTTACTATTTTTTTGTTCGTTTGAGACAACAAAGTTGTTGAGACTAAACCAACAGCACCTATGCTGGTGACTGGCTCTCGCTCAGCATCTACATTTTTTTTGGTGTTTTTTTTTTTTTTTTTTTTTGCTAGTCAAGCCTGTATTTCTTTTGTGATGCCACTACAGAAGTGTAATAGTTAAGGCAAAGACAAAAAGTGATTGCAAAACAGGTTTTTTTTTGTTTTATCTCATCTTCCAATTGACCAAATTACATAGGACGTTTTGACCTGCCTGTTCTCTGCCCTCGCCAGACCATAACGCTCTGTGAAGCAGCGAAATGTCAAGGCAAACAAGGCGACAGGAAAAAGTAAATACGGCTCCAGCTTCGTCGCCAAAATTGTATGTCGGATAATGAGCTGACAGCAACTGTGTGAGAACGAGAAATATTCAGATCACAACACGCACCTAGATGACAATACATTTCGACAGACACTGTGTCGTAACACTTGTTGCAGTACAGCAATAAGGCTGTACTACGCTACAAGAGTGTGGCAACATTTTACGGTCCGTGGTGCAAAAAAAGATCAAAACCGCTGTACTGTGCTGAAACATACTGTGGATTTACTGTAGGTATGGTGACAGAAAAGGTCACTGGACATGATTCATTCATTTTCATCCTTGGTGATTCCCTTAAAGCATTTAAGCATTTAGCATGGGAGCTCTGACGTCTTAAAGATCACTCCTGTCCTTATTTTGCAAATCCTACATTTTCTTTCACAGACAAATACAGTATTTGATCAATTTAGGATCAAGTTTGGCTGCTGTGAAAGAAATCTATTTAAAACTGCCGAAACAGGACACACCCACGCATCACCATAAAGGAGGCCAATTTGTGATTATAAAATAACACTGCTGCCCTCTGTCCCCACTGCATGGCTCTGACGGGGGAGGTACCAGGTGCACCCTTGGATTAAGAGAATAATTGGATTGAGTAAATGGATGCGTGATCGGCCAAGTTCGGGAAACCGAGTTTGAATGTTTATCATGTTGTTCAGCTGAACACTTCAGGGAATCTTTGATTATAATTAAGGCAGATTACATTCTTGTAAGACCCTGTGGATCACGCAGCAGAAACAATTCGCCTCAATTTAACTGTCTTGAACGACTTCTTACTGGGCCTTCATTTGGAAGGGAGATGTGAAAAATAGCTAACAGCCAAGTGTTGGCCGGGGAAGCCACTGTGAAAAAAGGTAAAGGTATGAGGCAAAAATGAGTGGAATCTCGAGCCTAACGCTAAGGGGCAAATCTTTCATGCAAGGCGGCTTTCATTTCAAAGTGACACACCTTCCCAGAGGCACAGCATTCTCCATCCATCTCTACTTCACTGGTCTGCTCACAAAAACAACAGGAAAGAAAAAAAAAAAATATCAACATGGCCCCTCAAGTCTGAGAAATATGTCATTGGTAAATAGCACTTGACGGTGAGGGGCACTCAGCTGTGGTATTTGTCACAAGGGTGACAGTTTAGGATTGCTCGCCCTGCTCCTGATTTATCAACTAATTTGGAGGAAGTATGTTATAGACGTAACAAGAAAACCTTTCTGAAATCTATTGTACCATTAGCTGATAAGAGCTTTGATTAGATACTGCATCACTGGTTGTCTGTCTCCATGTGCTCTGTGATTGACTGGAGACCAACCCTGGGTGTGACTGCCGTTCACCTAGTCAGCTGGGCTAGGGTCCAGCTTCCCCCGAACCCTGCACAGGATAACCGGGATCAAATGGATGGCAGTGAACTATCCGATCACTTCACTGGACATTACGAAACACGTCATCACATAGGACTGCAACATAGCTGAGGTCTTCTCAGACACAAAATGTCTTTGGCAACTCCAGCCATTGGAAGCAGAGAGCATTTTAACACCAATAAGTTTATCCTGACACAAAGTTCACACTAGGTCACCTGTAATGGAGAAAGATTGGACTTTAACCTGAAAGAGTTTTGAAAAGGTCAAGGATTTGTGTTCATGAAACCACGTCATCAAAATGCAGTGGTTCACAGAGCAGACTTGCGTCCATACATTACCTTTTGCCCCTTCTGGTTCAAGGGGGAAGCGGGGAGGTCTGGACTACCTTATCTCCAGCCACTTCCTCCAGCTCCACTGGGGGAACACAGAGGCGGTCCCAGGCCAGCTCTGTCCTTGGTGTGCACTAAACCCTCCTTCAAGTTGAAAATGCCCAGAGCGCGCCCCCAGGGATTTGACAAGGCGGCATCCAGAGCCTCAACCGGCTCGTCTGAGCCCCTCTTGGATGATGACATTTCTGAGCCAAAATACCCTGTGAAGGAAACTCATTTCCACCACAAACCATAGGAGAGGATGATAATGTAGCCAGCAGTAAATCTTTGCACTTTGCCTTCTGGCTCAGCATCACCACGACAATCTGGAACAACAACCGCATCCCTGAATCAATGCCTACTCAAAGCTCTATTCACAATTGCCCTGTGTTTAACTGGCATCCAGTCCAGGGTGTAATCTGCCTTTCAAATCAGTTAGTATAGGCACCAGACCATCTGTGACCCCTCTCTAATCCCTAAACACTCTTCATGAAGACATCTTGCTTAGTTCTGATGAAATTGACTCTATAGGGCCACCATTTTCACAAGCTTTCAGTCATCAAATCCCTACATAGTACTTATATCTCAAAGGAAATTTTGACTAGCTACATTTTGATTTCTTGAAGTAACCGGTGCACCTAAACTTAATTTGACCTGTTGCCAAATCTATGGACTAACCTTGGGACAGATATTGTGCCAGTGTAAGTGTACATCTTATCACTGCAAGAAGAAGAGTAAGCTTCAACAGTGTAAGGAGCCACATTAAAGTGTCCATCATTCACCATTTTTTGCTCACCTTGAGAAATGGACGGAAACAGATGACCGGGAAATTGCACCCTGTCTGACAAATGACAGGATGGCATCGCGCCGCGTGCTGCCCACCAGCAAATCTGCTGCCACTGAGCGAAAGGACAGAAACAAATCGCCTCCCGCCGCTCCAATTACCGCGCACGCTCATCTCGCAAAATTGGTGACCGCCGCCATCTCCATAGGAATGGAAACACACCCGTGTATGAAGGCGTGTGATGGGGTCAAGGGTAAGATGGCATCTCATTCCAATCAGCTTTCAGCCTTAATTGGTTATCTTGCTAAAGTGGGAAGCCATCAGACGGGGGGGACCGGTGCGGTTAGGACATTGCTGTATAATTCAAATGGCTAAGTGGTAAATGACGGTACATTAAAAGCAGAAAAATACGCCATTGAGATACTTAATATTCTAGGGCTACAGAGCCAAGGGTTTTCTAGACAAGATGGGTTGTATTAAAGCTCTAAAATAGGGGTGTGGTATCAACTACCATCTTAAGTTACTTTCAGCTATTACGGTTAATATTACAGGTAATAGAAAACTCACCCCAAACGAGAAATGGCAGGCTGTCTGCTCATTGGTCTAGCGTCAAGTCTTGACAGGGGAGGGGCTATTGACATTTTCGCACCTTATCTCAAACTTTACCAGCTGCATTTCAATTAAATCCCGATAACATTCATTCCTAACATTCATGCCTCGAAACTTTATACTGTCATTATACACCACAGAGTCTTAAGATCAACAACAATGCGCCGCTGTTTGACAGGGCCATTTCCCGGTCGACTGATGGATTAAAATGAATTGTGTCATAAATAAACCATCACATAGAGCCATTATAAGAGACTGTCTAAATGATAGCTATTTCCTCCGAATGATGGAGGCAGTGGAAGGAGACGTGAGATGAAGGTACGCGCCATTGTACTTTTTCACTTTCAACAGAACGTCATATTTCACTTGGTGACCCATGAAGACTAATAAATGGTTTCACTTTTTTGTCACAATCGAATAGAAAAGGTGACACAGCCTTCATGCCAGGTGGGAGGGGAGCGGGGATCGACATCGCACTAACACAGCAGTATGAAATGCAAGGACGCCAAAACAATCATAATAGTCATCAATGTACATTGTTCATTTCCTCAGACAGTTTATAAATGATAGATACAGGGTGACCTCGGGAAGAAAGAAAACAGGTAACACGAAACACATTTTTCAAGGATCACTGTTTGCAAATTGCAAATTGTATTATTATATTCTCTTAAGCAAATTACACTGAGGTTGAAAAATGCAAGGATATTATGATTAGAATGGGTGCAAACTCTTGGAATGGAGCTAGATAGCCATAGTCCAAGATACTGAAAGTAGACCAGACCAACTAAATCAAGAATGACATGGTCACCAAAGAGTGGACTGCAAACGTCCTCTGCATAGCCTTTTGGCATAAAAAGCATAGGGCTGTTCCCTACAACACGGTATTTTTCAAACAGGTACAGCATTGGCACTTTGGTAAAGTCCTACATTTGGAGTGCAACGTAAACAAATAAGAGCAGTTGACTTCTGCCGAGGCAACGTGGGTTCAATTCCCACTCCGGACAGTGTGAATGTTAATCGTTGCCTTTCTCTCTTGGTAGGCTCCAGTTCCCCACCATCCAGAACAGAATAAGTGGTATAGAAAATGGATGGATGGCAGAATTTAGTAGACAAAAATGTAAGGCTGGATTGGCAAAAAAAAAAATAATAATAATTATGTAAAACTAGAGGGAAAAATAATGAAAGACTCACACGAGAAACAGATATATATCACAACATAAAGCCCAGTTCTCTGACATTGACAAATATACCTGAGAGAACACTACTCTAGCTGTGAATTGCTAATGAAATATTATATTAGAAGAACTGTTGGGTACATGTGGGTAAAGTTAATGATACAGCGCTGATAGCTCTTGGAATCGTGAATTTTGTCAAGGGACAAGGCATATACATTCACCATTACCTTCGTTCACAAAGCAGCGAGCCAATTGTACAATATCAGATGAGATATTTTCCAGTCACATTAACCTGTAGCCTGAAACAATACTGTGGCCAAGAGAGGGTCTTTGGCTTTCAGAGTCTGACGTACATTCTCCACGCTGTACATGCCTCCAGCGCATTGCTTTGGTGGAGGCCAAGGTTCAAGGAGGGGGCTGGGGTTGAGGCCATTCCCAGAGAGCTCGGATGAGAAAGTGATGTGCCGCGCCGTAGATCACAATGTGTCAGACCGCAGACTAACACTGGCTTATTGGGAAGCCAGCACGCTCTATTTAACCTCAGAGGGCATCCAGACCCACACACACATATTCACACATACAAACGGCCTTACAGGATTCCCTTCCACACTAGAGTCACTCTGCATTATCAGCCTAATTGAGACAGCTTCTCCCAAGACTTGAGAGGAGCTGAATCGTTACCCACCAATGCATGTAAAAGACTACTGAATCATGCTCTTGTGTGTATATTCTAGTCTCCTTGTTTCCTCAACATTCCCTTTTTCTCTCGTCTTTTTTTTCCGCCCACATGATGGCAGCTCACTGAGTGAAATACACTGAGCAGTCTCCATGCTGCTGCTAATTGCAAAAAGAACGTGATCCATGGTTTTTGTTTCTCTTCTACTGCAGAGAAGGAACTCCCAAACTGTGGCCCACCCAAGGGTGCCTTCTACAGGGGGAAACAGGGGAGTTCTGCTGGGCGCTGTGCTTGCTCGGTTAGGATGTTCAAAGGTGTGCATGGCTTAGTAGTAGGAAGAGTGGTGAAGGAAAGTGAGTTCTACAGTGGACCAGATATTCCCAAAATGGGGGTTAGCGACCACTGCACCAAGCGGTACGCAGGATTAAAACTGTAATGGTGATCTGGTGTGATAAAACGTGTTGAACGTGTCATTATTATACCAGCCTACCATTACACTACAGTTTTAGTTCCATCCACCCCCGGGAGGGAATCCCTGTTTCTTAGTATAGAAGGGATTGTGGTACA
Source organism: Phyllopteryx taeniolatus (assembly GCF_024500385.1). Taxonomy (NCBI): domain Eukaryota; kingdom Metazoa; phylum Chordata; class Actinopteri; order Syngnathiformes; family Syngnathidae; genus Phyllopteryx; species Phyllopteryx taeniolatus. The sequence continues at coordinate 5,413,189 of NC_084514.1, read as the reverse complement.
AGAGTACAAGAGAATGGGAAAAAAATGCTGATGTGTAGATGTCATGAGGCAAGCAGGGTTGTATGGGGCGGAGATTGAGTGTGGGAGGAAAAGGTAAATCCATGACCTCAGCTATTCCAAGGGCCAGCCTGCTCAGAGCTGACACGGACTTCCAGACTGCAGCCGGAGGTCGTCTCCGGGAGGCCAGGCGAGTCGGAGCAGCCGTCATGTAACAAGGCCGAATTAGCAATACTGCTGTGTCAGGTCGGACCCGGATTGAAGCCGGAGTCGCGACTTCCTTGCTTTTACTTCCGCTCATCCATCTGAGCACAAAATTACAAAGAAAGAGAGACGCGTGGCTCGCCCCAGTGTGTGCACGCCCTGAAGATGCTGCAGGATGGATGAACACTCCGATATATTCTATTTTCTCTCAAGACTTAATGCAAGTACCCAGCAGATGAGGTGAAAAAAGTCAGTTGGTGATGGCAATGCGGGGTGCTTCTTTCTGCTTCTTTTCACATTCTCACTTTTTCTTGCTGTTTTTCTTGTCCGTCCACACACACACACACACACACACACATCCCCTCGATTCATTCTCCTTTATCAGTGGCAGGCTGGAAACAGCTTTGAGATTAGCCAAAAGCCGATGCGAGGTGTGCTGGTCGAACACCCACGCAGATTAGTCATTGACACGTTTGTCACTTAACAATGCACCTCAGACTGGAAAATGAGGGGTGAAACAAAGAGACGATTTGCGACTCACGGACTATTTAATGGTCCAAATCCAGATGAGAAAGATTTGTACTCTAGTGAGTTCAAGAGATAAACCCCATAAAACTGTATCTTTCTAAAGGATCAAAACTCCACAAGTGTGTTTCATCTTTTCTTGAACTTTTTAATGATGCCAGCACAGAAGGGTACCAATAATGGAAATTAAACTTGCTGCATCATGGAAACGGGTCTGGCTGCTCAGTAAAATATGAGCAAAACAATTGAATTAATTAAAGCTGCGAAAAGAAGGGGAACTGAAGGCAAGTATACGGCGTTTGAAGGATATGGGAGTGTGGGGGGTGGAGTGAGTTCATGTGCACGTTTATGAAAGTAGATGGCGCAAAGGAATAGCTTCAGGGCGTGGCCTTTTTTGAACACACTAGATGTTTGGTCAAGCTCTGACCTTGTGGAATTGCGTTATGATGTTCTATTAACAGTCGTCATACTCAATGAAATTCAACTAAATACTGTCAAGTGTATGTAACCAAAATGTAGTAGCAAACGGGAAAAATCTGTCGAAAAAATTAACTTTGGAGGACTCATTGAAATTGACAAAATAACCCTAAAATGGCCGCTTCAAACCAAAATGACAAATCTGTATCTTTTCCAGGATGTTTTTTCTTTTTTTTTTTTTTTTTTTTTTTTTTAAACTGTTTTGTGAGCTTACTAACGATAGAAATGCCTACCACATTTACTGTTAGTGAGTGAAAGTGGCTGCACTAAAAATGAAAAAACTTGAGCTAATTTTGGTTGGGTTACGCCCACAGCCCCAAATAAAATATGAGAACTATGGGAAAATTGCCTCAAAATGGCATTTTTTAATAATAATAAAAGCATAATGGCTAATGGCTGACAAAGAAGCTTGCCTGCAAACTGTTTCCTTGTCCCTTCTCCATGTCTTCAAACGGTGAGTACAATTACATTCACATCCAAGGACAATTTAGAGTCTTCAATTAACCTAACATGCATGTTTGTGAAATGTGGGAGGAAAGAAATGTGCAAACGCCACACAGAAACCCTGGAGCCCGGCTACAAACCCACAACCTTTGAACTATGAGGCGTAAATCTTCTGCTAACCAATCGCCCACCCTGCCGCCCAGTTCTACTACATTTTACAATAGTTGTATTTAACTTTACTACACAGTGTTATATTTCCTTTACACTTGTATGAGGGTTAGGAATTTTAGAATGTTACATAAAACAGCGCCTACAGTTATTAAAGCTTTTATGATGGCGGCGAATCAAGTCTTAATACATTTTACGTTATTTCCTATGGGAAAAGCAGTTTTGAAATTAAAAGTTGGCTGAAGTTGTGCTGCAGTTTAACTGCAGTGCTGCACAGTGTTACTAATCCGTTTCCTCTCTCGTGGAGCTAAGCCAGGTAACCAAACATGAGAAATGCTTTATATTCTGCTGTATTTAGCCACACGAGTTATTTTGAAAGCCACGTCAATGAAGAGAATGAGTGTGAGTTCTCGGTTACCTTTTAAAATGGCTGCTGCTGCTGTAAGCGAATGACTCAACTAGATATACACACTGTATCAAATGAGATTCATCTGTAACCCAATCAAAATATATAGTGCAGTGTTCCCCCCGCTATGCTGTGCTGCACCTTTTGTGCCTCCACTATTTTGCAGATTTGCTTGTGGAGCGTATCTGTCTGTAGCAACCACCCTATATTGTGAAATTTTGTAGTTTATTGCAATCTTTTTTTCTGGGTTTTTACAGTATACTTACTGTAATGCCTTCCCATGGGGAAAAAGGAGAGCCACAGTTGCCGATGCACTTTTCAGGTGTTTATTGAACGCCTCGAGAGCAGTTAAACATAAACACAATGAGCGCACTCACCGTGGAGCTGCTGCTGGCCCCAACTCATGCCCATCACTTCACACGAAGACATGCCGACATCACACGCCCCCCTGCCAGGCCCCCCGTCTCTTAAAGGCATAAATATGTAATTAACACACAGATTATACATTTTTGTGGGTTCAAATATCTATAGAATGTGTTTGAAAAGTGTGTTTTTGAAAAAGGGTTCACATCCTTTTTCCTCCCACTGCACTCATATCAGTAAAATGAATTGATTTTCACAAGAAAATGCAGTGGGGCATGTCTTTACCGCTAGTGCAAGTCACTCCTCGTGGAGATGTTTAAAAAGGGGCTAAAAACATTTCTATTTATAAACGCTTACTAGCGTTTTAAACTCCACTCTTAACCCTCTATAAATAAACATATACATATATGTTCACCTATAGCGGGAGCGTCTGGAATGTATCCTCTATGATGAATAGGTGTTCACTGTATTGGAACGTGCAACGGCAATAATAAGCAGTTACTGTAAAACATCTGAGTGTGCCAATCCAAACTGAGCATCATTACCTTGGTATTATCAGATGTGTTGCTACAACCTGACTTTGTGACTGTATAAATGTGCTATATGCTACCCTTAGTGTACAAAAACTTGTCTTCCTGTGCATTGAATATCTCTCTCCATTAGGGCAGCACGGCAGATAAGCTGATAAATGTGCAGGCTACCATTTGAGAAGCGCAGCAGCGGCACGCCGTACCACACGCATGAAACCGTGTTTACCCTCATTGCATCAAATGCGCACGACACTGAGCTACTGTGAAATAACCCCAGTGCGCTCCTCTTTTACATGCTTGTTTTCATCCATTCTTGGATGTAGTAGCATAAGGGGGTTTTGAGACTCAATTAGAATGCACAAGGTATGCTAGCCTTATGACTCGTGATGCTGTGTGGTGTCACTGTGATTTGTTAATTGATTTGTGATTTGCGGTGTCACTGTGATTTGCTGTGTGGTGTCACTGTGATCAATCATGTGATTTGTTGTGGGCCGGATACGTCTCCCAGCTATGGGATTTGATGTTTTTACGGGCTGACAAGTGTGTTTATTAATCACCACACCCTCCGATCTATATTCCACTTCACACGGTATCACAATGCCCCTCATGGGTGAACGTGTGACAGTTGATATGGAATATTAATGTGATTTGTTGCTCCGCCAGGTCCACTGGTCTGGGCTCCGGATCGTCTTGCTGTCTGATCCTATTGGCTGGGACCTCAGAGGGTACATAAAGGCTGAGGAGCTGCACACTCAGGCCACCCTTTGGGTACTCATGTCATGGGAGGTGTTTTGTCAGTATTTATCACACGTCTCTGTGTGGTCTCAATGCCTGCTAGTAGGGACTTGTGCTGTTGCAGTTCATATGGGACAATATGTGGTCATTTCCGTCTTATAATACCAAAGAGAGGTCAAAGCGACTAGTAATAGGCAGAATAGTGGCTCCTTTATTGCCACGGTGGATGCAAATCACCAGCTCGAGGTCTACAGCAGCCAGCACTACTGTTTTAAAATACAAAAAAATCAACATAGCTATGCATACAATTAGCTTGTGGGAAGTAGTACGAAAATGGGGACATTTCTATGTAAAATCAACTCAAATCAGAATCTGCATGACTTAAAAAGTTGACGTTTAAAAAAACGAAAGCAGAAAAAGACAAAATAAAAAGATTGACCATGGCTGGAACCCCCAAGGATGCGCAGAAAAGCTTGGGAATTCCTGATCTGTATTATTGGGAGGCTCGCCCGGACATCCCATCCACCTAGTAGCATCAACGTTCACAGCCACCTTTCACAGTAGAGTACTGAAATAATGAAAACTTAAGAGAAGTTTCCTTGGGAAATAATGAAAATAGAAATAAATAGCATTCAAATTGTATCCCTTGTCAAATCTTTTTAAACTGCCCAGGCAATGTAACATTACGCAACATTGTACATCGTACACAGTAGAATTGTAACGTTCCCAACAATCATGCGAGAGTAAAAAGAAGTTAACTGTTTCTATGAGTAAAACAGTAAAAACCCTGAAAGACAAAGCGCAGTCACTCACATTTTGACATTCTAAATCACTACAGCTCTAAAAATAAGTTAAATGTATGATTAGCGATGCATCAATATAGATACTAGTATCAGTGCCCATACTGTACATCTGTACTCGTACTCTGACTGGAAAAAAATGCCTACCTACAGTGTGAAATGTCACGTGAGGTACGCTGACAAGCTTTTGTGCGACTTAAGTGGCATATCTGCTTGTTTTATTTTATCCCCGTGTACTAAACCAGGGGATTGGGGACATGTTTTTCTGTAATACCTGGAACTAAAATTCACTTAACTCTAATTTATTTATTGATCTTATGGTCATTAGCGTATTCATATTTCAACTCCCATCGTTAAGTCTTTGACGTTTATTTCGACTCGGGCTTATTATTTGTTGTGGCATTTTAATAGGTGAGACAATGGTTTGTTTACTCTCCTTATGCTGTGTTATTGTTCAATCTTCTCTCCAATGTGGTTCTGCTCCTTTGCATCCCACATTAAGGTTACTTTTTCCAATTTAATAAACATATTTATTTGAGTGATGCAAATGCATTGCTTCATGTTGAAGCAGTTGTGTGGGGTACAAGGAGATTTATCGCAGCTCATTGCTTACAGATGTATGCCAACTACGTATAAATGTGCAAATGGCCCATTCGTCGAACGGTGTATTGCATGCTTTGATAAATATAGATAGTGTCCCTGCAGAGGCCTGTTTTTCTCTTTTCCAACAGCCCAGCTAAAACCAACACACGGAGTGTTTTCTATTCAGCCACTTGCCTTTTTAAAATGCACTTCAATCAAGAGAATGGCTGCAAGTCCTCTACTCCATTTAAATGTTGCCTTTTCGAGCGGCTTCTGCTGTGAGTGAACTAGACGAGAGCGTGAAGACGTTCAATGTATCTCATAAGATTTGTCCAATTAAACCAACAAAATATCATCGCACCTAAGTGAATGGGGCGCAGCATTGAGGAGACTGCTCTGCCAGCTCAATTAGCTATTGATCAGATTGCTGGAAATTAATGGAAATGATCAACAAAAAGGGAGATAGAATCTGCATACACCTTCAGTGGAGGGGCTTTGTTTGTGTGACCAATATAGTGCGGATGGCATGCAACAGCAGCCACGAGAACAGTTTCAAACCTGGATTTATTCATATTGTTTAGGTCAAAGTGTATTAATTAAGAAAATGATATGAAAGTCTCAAAGGTTATGAAATGAGCAAAGACTAGTCAGAACATTTCTTGTTCTTTTTATTTCATTTATCCAACAGTTCCTTTCACACAGGTGTAATATTCATCAACAATCACATAGTTAGCTGCATGACACCATTAGCTCCCTCGACGAGTACACCTAATAAAATATTTGTTGGAAGAGACAAATGGTTTCAACACAACAGGGCAGGAGAAGAGAGTGTCGGGTGTGAAACTTCCCACGCCCTGTGCCACCTTTATGCGATTCCAGACATTGTCCCGCCTCGGTTATGGCTCTGATACTAACTCCAAAGCTAGGACATTTACCGGTCGACTTCAAACTCCAATCTGTGTCAGTACCTTTCAAAGAGGACAGTGGGATTGGGATAAAAAAAAAAAAAAAAAAAAAAAAAAAAAGCAGTGAAAAGGTTCCTTTGACAGCCATACATGCCCACTTGGCCATGGAACAGCTGAGCAGCCAATTGGCCCTTTACTTTTGGTCCCTTAAAAAGTAGGAGACATATATACAAACTGTTGTAATTCCTCCACCGTTCACCTGATTTGGATGTAAATAACCGCAAATTAAAGCTCTACGTCGGCAGTTAAGGCCCATTTTTGTTGCTTTCATAATAAATTTACCGCGGTGGTGTTCAAAGACAAGAAAGATGAGAATCGTGTCGACATCACAATATTTATGGACCTGACTGTATGTAGCAGACATTGTACTGCTTAGGGTGGATGGGTTTTAGTCGCAAACGCCATGCCATCGTTGTTTGAATGGAATCACTAAGCCTGCAGCGATATCGCCACAGCGTATGTTTTTTTTGTGCAGGACAGCACAAAAGAAGAATACTTACATTATCAGCATAAACTCATTGACCATATCATGAATTAATACCCCTGCGTTCTGAGCTCTCAGAATCTGATTTGAGAATACTTGCATTCAGATGAAGGTGAGGGGATGTCAGAAGGGTAAGAAATGAAACGTTCCATTCAAACAACGACGTTTGTGACTGAAACCCGTCTACCATTAGCAATACAAATAATTTGATCCCTGCTGGAATCTCTGCTACATACCGTTGTAAGCCGAGTAACAATAAACATCCTCTGTATTCTGTGTATCCTCTTCACTCAAACAACAGGGTCTTTGGCAAAATGGTGGAAGCAACTTTCGCGATTATAGCGACTCTGGTGCAAAGCGGTACACAGCAATGCTCATTTGAGCCACCTACCATTTTATGGAACTTAAAAGTACCCCTCACATTGCATTTACTGTTTTTTCTGCATGCACTACTTTTTCTGTCTGTTCATTTTGCCACTGTTGCGAATGGAAGAGGAAGTTTACTGGAAACTAACATTGTGGATCACTGACCGAGTCGTTGCTGTTCATACAGTACAAAGTAAAAATGGGGGGAAATAAGGCTGTGAAAAGGCCTGCTTTTACAGTCGGTGTGAAAGGGACGTACAGTATGTTTTTCCACAAGAAAAGGTAATGGAGCTATATAAATGTATTCTTCTATAAGCAGCTAAATAAAAGAGGTGATAGCCTGGTTGTGTCCAATATACGTATAAGTACGTGAAAGCAGAAGACATTGGAGAAAGTCTAGTAAAAGGCTCCTTGGGGAAGGGGGCACTGTAAGACATAGTTAGAAGGAATCAAGAGTCGGCCTCTGGGTAACCCTCTTTGAATATGCCTGCTTCCGTGCGTGTGTGTCCAAGCATACACATATCTGATCACTCTGTGCAGCCATCAGGAACCACATTATTCCCCGGTACTTTGTACAGTGCATTAATCACAGGGACCCTTGAGCGCTCCTTGGGATCCAAATATTCTGACCTTGAGGTTGCGAGAAAGACATTAGTCCTGATCCATTCAAAGTATTGGAGACAGGGTGGGCGGCAGAGGGAGGAGGCGGAAAAGCTTTCAAGGTAATGAAATTGTACCATAATTTAAAGGAAAAGACTTGCAGGGACAAGCCTGAGCCGGAGTTAGGGTGGGGGGGGGGGGGGGGGGAAAGATTAAATTGGATTTTTCTTTTTCCTTTATTTTAAATTATGCGTAAGTGCACGAGAGGAAGGGTGACTTTTCCTCTTTTTTCAAACAAAAGCATGATAACAGCATTAACATCCAGAATGAATCGAATCATTTCCAATCCAATTAACCTTTGACAGAATGGAAGAGTGGCCGGGAATGAGAATGGAGATTTCTAAGAGGGGCCGGAGAGGGAGGCAGCGCAGTACAAGGAGGTTTGACCTGTAGGGACTTTTGGGGGTCGACTGGCATCGAGTCCAACACAGATTATTAAGAATAGTTTTTATTATTGCAGCTTGAATTAAAAACAAAATATCATGTCACAGGAGTAAAGTTAGAGTCGATTAGTGCATTCATACTAGCACGCTGTTTGAATCAAATTCAGAATTGATTTTGTATTTTTTTGTAACCGAACTATCCATCCATTTTCAATACAGCCTGGAGTAGCAGCCAGTCAAGTTTACAACCCATAGAATAATCTGGACCAGATAAAAATGAACTACAGGTGTGAATGTCTCTTCCTTGAGGTGCACATTGGACTCCACACTAACTATACCTATCAACTATATTTATTTATAACATTTTAGAACAGGGTACAGACATGTTCCCAAAAAGTACAAAACATGACAAGGGTCGAAAAGATTTGGGTACCCTTGAAAGTGCACCAAAGGGTGCAATGAGGATGGAGGGTAGAGACGAGAACGAGGAGCTCAGAGGACGGCAGCATCCTCTCCCTCAACTCCCTCCTTTTGTCTGTCGCGACCATTCTGACTGATCGTCGAAGTGGTCCGCAGTTAACCCCACTTATTGGCGATGTTGGCTGCCGCACCCGCTCTCCCCTCCATCTATCCATTTCTAGTCCTCCCTCACTGGCTCGCACACAGCTGCAGCCGGTCCATCAAGTTAATTAAAGGCTCCATTTTGAGCTGGAGCCTGCAAGCAAATACGAGTGCCAATCAATAGATCTCGGGCTTATTTTGTGGGAGGGCGGGATGCGGCTGAGTTGTAGCCTTGGCAGACAAGCCATGTCCCTCTCGGTCTGTCCTCTGTCTCTGTCTAATTTTGCAGCCAACCCACCCCTCGTACAGAGTCTCCTTCCCTCTCCTGACTGTGTTGGCCATCCATCACTTTGCTCTCCTGTCGTACTCCGAGCTACCCACTGTCTTTCCCATCTGCCTATGAGTAGTCGCACCTCCCACGTTTCCCTTGTGCGTTGCCATCTGCACAGCGGTGTCAGCTGCACGAAGGCCGTTACCGTGTTTGGAGGCAGCTGGCACTAACAGCGAGTCCAGAGGGGATGATGCGAGCTTGGGGACCTGATAAGGAAATCGCCATACAGAATGGGAATGACCCTTGATAGAAGACTGCATTAAAAAAAAAAAAAACATCACAATAAAGACCAGGATGTATTTTCATATGTTTTGAGTAAAATGTGACATGCTGGTTGGAGGAAACGTCATCCCCGGAATGCCACAGCAGAAAGTTCACAATTAAGGAGCATTACTGGTAAGATTTTAGGATAAGGGGAGAAAAAAAAAAAACATTGTATGGGTTCACATTTCCAAGCCAGGACCAAATAAGTGAAGGGCTGTATATTGATCCACATAGCAATCTTTAGAAATAAAAGCCTCTTCACTGAGCTTCCATTTTCTCCCCGCCGAAAAAAATAAATAAATCTGCTATTGTCTCATGCCACAGCAAGAGAGCGGGGCCCACAGGCTAAACAACCATCATTAGCGTCACGTGGTGTTCGTCTGCTAAGAATTGATGGCAGCGGGTGGCCCTGCTCAAGATCACCAGACAAGTCCTCTCTGCTGGATACCTCCATTGCAACAGTCTCTCCATTCCTGCGGTTACATCATCAGCATGGAGTGCGGCGAAGCTCATCGGTCTTCCCGGCGACCGTTTGACAATTCCCTCTCCCCCTGGGGAGGCTGGCGACCCGTGCGGGCCTTGATAGCGAGCCAATGTTGTTGGAGGGCCCACCCCTGCCACCCCTGCCACCCCTCCTCCTTCGTTTTCCTGATAGTACGCCTGGTGCTTTCCCACTACTCTGATCTACACTCCCTCCTTCCTACACCTCTCACAGAAAGCCCTGAGGGGATTGTTCGTATTCTCTCCTCTTATTGTGTTTTCTTTTTTCTTTTTTTCCCTGATGACACAGAACTACAGCTTCCTTGCTCTTTGGAGTATCCATCCAGCATTCAGCCAGGGAGCTGGTGAAAACGCATGGTTAACCCCATTTTATTTTGTCTATTCAAAGGTTCCCCCGACAAAGCTCGAGCGCTCACAGCAGATAAAAAAAGTCATTCACATGGAGTAAGAGAGGAGGTATCCGAGCACTCAACATGAGTAGTAGAGTGGGTCATTTGAAGCAACGAAAGAAAAAGGTATGGTACTTAGAAGGAACAGTGAGGCACTAACAAGTATGCACAACCATATTGTGTACATTGAAAACAATATAAGCGCTTACAGGGCATCTTAAGGTGGCCTTCTCTACCCACGAAGGAGCAGTGCACCTCTCCCCGTGTATGGTCCTGCCGCCTGGTATCGCATACAGCAACGCTCTTGAGGAGACACATACTCTTGTATCCTGTATGCTGGGAGACACAGCGAACTTCTGGCCATCGCACTTACCTGAAGAACTTCTGCTGGTTGCAGATACCGCCTCATCTTATTACTAGTGACAGTGCTCCTCTTGCTCCTCCTCAAACAAAGAAGCAGTACACATCTGGTAAAACATACTCTTTCACGCGCTTGACACTGTGTGCTGGGATCCGGCAAACCTTTCGGCCACAGCACCGAGGGATGTGCCACCCTGGAGGTGCTGCACTACCTGAAGAACTTCTCTGGGCTGCAGACACTGTCTCCGTTTCTGACAATTGGTCTGTCTCCTAGTATCGCTTCTACACTATTGACACTTACGTGCTGGGGATACATCATGCTGTGTATGGATGGAGAGGAGCTGCAGTACCTGAGCGACTTATGTGGGAATATCTTGTTCTCGTAACATTATTGAGAGAATACTTCATCATTTAAAGACACGTTACACTACAAATATGCAGTAGTGCTCGTCCATGTATACTACAGTTGAAGATTTATTGGTGGATAAATGACAGATTTGTCCACAGAAGCGTTGCAGCTGCGAATTGACACCGGTGCAAACTGATTTAAGGGAGCTGTGGCACGCAATATAGCTGTCAAGAAAACAGGTTATCAACCGCGAGGTGCGCCATATCAAAATGCAAATGGTGGCAAGGTGGATCGAGAGGAAAAGAAATAATAGCTATCCTCCGATGCTTTTTCCGTATTGACCTCATCTCTCTTTGGCATCCCTCTTTTATTCCGTTTGCTTCCATCTCTCAGTCTCGTATCAAGTACGCGCTCCCTCATCCTTTGTCACCCTAACCACCTCATTTCTCAGTGTCCCCTCCCACCACCACCTCCACCTCTGCCCCTCCTCCTCTCCAACTCTCACTCTGTGTAATTCAATCATCACGAGGAGATGGATATCCATCCCGCAGGAGCGCTTATGCTCTCCATTTCCTAAAGCCCTTGATCAGATTAATTGATTGAAAACCCCCTCCCACCCCACCCCAACCCCCACGCACGCACGCACGCACACACACACACATACGACAACAACTGCCACCACATCTCTGCATCGCCTCTGCCAACTGCGGCTGTGGTGGCGTGCTTGGAAATCAGGTTTGCATTGATATTTTTTTATGAAATGCTGTTTTGCTTTGCCCCAGACAGACCTCGTAAAAGCACAAAAGGGCAATACATAAAATACAAGCGCTAGGGGGAGGGAGGGGCTGTTGGAGGGGAGGGAGCGGAGATGGGCCTGCAGAACAATCCAGATTTATAAAGCAGACAAAACAACAAGCGGGAGCATAGAGACGGAGAGATGACACGGAGATCAGGGGACAAGATGAAGCAGATGAGGCGATCAATGAAATGTAATCAACAAGGCTATTTTGGGGGCATACCGCAGGGGGTCTCCAACCAACAGGCCACACAGAAAGAATAAAACCGTGTTCAAATGTTTAGGGACATGCACATGTCAGGTGATGCATATACTTTGGCTGGATTTACTCTTCACATTTAAGTGCCCAGGTGTCTCTTGACAGTCTGTTTAGAAGTGTTTTCACAAACACCAAGCAGCGACAACACGCAAGTTGACAATACAGTAGCCCCTTTGTCACACCGTCTCGTCTCGGTGGCATCAGGCTTAACAAGAGAGCTGGCATTTTTTAACCTGTACCTTTTGGACGGAACTCACCAAAGCAGGACAGTGCCCTGTTCTATGTGCATGCATATTCACCCAGCTACAATGGCTACACGCATTCAGATAATTGGATGTGTCGCAACATCAGCATCAGCGTACGGGACAGGAACAATTGCTTTCAACACAAAGGGGCATTGGCAGTGCCTCTCAGGTATTATTCCCTTATACACAAGCAGAGTTAAGCCTCTTATACAATGTCAGAAGCCAGCAAATTTGCTAGTCGACTTCCTGTAGCGATACCTTACACAAAGGACAGCGAGCTGGGTAAAAGCCATGAAAAGGCCAGCTTAGGCATTTTTTTAAAAAATTAATGAATTATACAAGTATCAAATTCTGTTCGGTGGGTCTAGACTGACTCTTCCTACTATTGGGTTAAATAAAAGGGATCACCAATACTCCACAGGTCACCATCAGCAATGGTCTTCCCGACTTGTTGACAATGGTCTTCCTTCATGTTCTCGAGCATACCAAATTTCTATCGTAGTCCATATCATAGTCTATGGCTATGCCCTTGTGTAGTTCTGATATTCCACGGGTAGAGTATTTTTGATGTCTGCACCATATTATTTGTGTTGTTTTGCTAGAAGCATGTGCGTGCATTCATTAATCAGCCTATTTTGGATTGCCGGGGTACATCTGGTCTGTTTATGCTGAAGAAATCTGATTCATATCCACATTTTGATGATATTCAATTTGATGTTTAATTGTTTTTTTGTCTTTGAATTGTGCCAAAATTGTGCCACTTGAACCCATCCATCCATCCATCCATCCATTTTCTGAGCCGCTTTTCTTCACAAGGGTCGCGGGAGTGCTGGAGCCCATCCCAGCTATCTTCGGGCAGGAGGCGGGGTACACCCTGAACTGGTCGCCAGCCAATCGCAGGGCACATATAAACAAACAACCAGTCGCACTCACATTCACACCTACGGGCAATTTAGAGTCTTCAATTAACCTACCATGCATGTTTTTGGGATGTGGGAGGAAAGCGGAGTGCCTGGAGAAACCCACACAGGCACGGGGAGAACATGCAAACTCCACACAGGCGGGGCCCGGGATTTGAACCCCGGTCCTCAGAACTGCGAGGCAGACGCTCTAACCAGTCGTCCACCTGGCCGCCGCCACTTGAACCAAATAGTCTAAATCTAGTCTTTGTGTATCTGTATTAGCACAGCAGAAAGTGGTGCGGAAAGTGGATGCCAGCCTCTTAGGCAACGCCGACCTCGGCTCATCCATTATAACTGCGAGGCAAGCGGCTGCCATGTCAACGGAGTGCCGAGTCCCTGTGGTGTTGTCACTCTCTTCCTATACCTTCTCTGGCGCCTCCGTTTCCCTCCTTCTCTATTTGGCACTGCGATTACTGTGCTCTTCCAGGCCCTGCCTTGACATAGGGGCCAAATGCATGCACACATTTACACAATTGCACAGACACACGCACACACATCGTCGCTCGTCTCTCTTATCTATCTACCGCACATGTTCTCTATACTTGTAAGGCTTTTACCTGAGCGCGCCATTACAGTGGAGGCTTTTACCTCTCGAGAGCCAAATTGCCTTTCAGACACAACCTTTCCGTTTTCGACTTGCCCTTGACATTTAGTTTGCTTGCATTCCTCCGCGTACTTACAGACTCGCACGAGCTATGAAACCCACACTAAGTACAGTAAACTGCAATGTGATGCATAATTCGCTGTCATTTAGCGCTCATATATTTTTCTGTTTATGAGACACGGCAGCTTATCAGGAGCAGTTGCATCGCGGGGCATTTAATTGCTACAAGCATCTGATTAAAAACAGAGAGAAAGATAAGAGAAGATGATAATATTCCAGTGTGGCCTTCTGTGAATTGAGAGAGGAAATATTTACGACATGTTGTAGTCAGTAACGTATGCCGCTGCACCCTGCTACTCGGAAAGAGAATTGCGATGGGAGAACAAAGGGTACAGATTGCCATGAGAATTTCCTAAGATTTTGTACGAGTAAAACATGGTAAGAAGTAGAAAACTCACTTTTTGTGGGTGTGCTGTAAATAAGCTTGTTTTTGAATTATGAATAACATCATTCAAATAATATACAATATACTAGCCAAAACCAATTGAACTTTTGCAAAATCTTTTTTTTAAGGCAAAATATGAACACAAGCCGTTCAAGGATGCTGGTAAATGACTGATTGGTTTGCATGGAAATCCAAATTTATACCCCTCAAAAATCCTAGTAAGATTGTAACATTTATATCTGTTGCGTGTGTAAAAACAATAAATATATAATAAAACCCTCACTTTTGACTTTAGCGACGATTCAAAAAGGCCCAAGTGTAAAAAGAAGTTCAACCACTGTTACAAAAAAGAAAACACTCTACCTCAACTTTGATACCAACTCAGGGCGTATGGTGAAGCTTGAGTCTTACTGCCTTGAAATTGCGTCCGCTTACTTTGCGTGACTCGCAATATATATTGCCTTAACAACACTTGTCGAGGCTTCGATTTGAATAAGTGTCGAAAAAAGGCACATAAAAGTAAATGGTGGGAGAAAAAAAGTGAAAATAAATTGTCGCCTGGGCTGCGTCTGACATGTTCTTATTAATCTTCAACGTCGAGGTCAAGCTCTATTCCGTCTCTTCTTTGTCCTTCGCTGTCGGTGTTTCATTCTATTGCCATCTTTTCTTCGGTTTCTTCTACAGTTCAGGTCTTCCTTTTTTTCTGACTTTATTTGCCGTTGTGGCACGTATTGATTGGATAGAAGAAGTCTAAAACTAGACGCTAAATGCAGGAGAAACGATAATTAATATATGACCTAGTAATAGGAACTGGTTGAAATGTTATTATAGTTAATGTATTATAATTTAGTTGAGGAGCATAAACAAAAATCTACACACCGGTTCTTTTCCACTCTTCAAAAAACTCCTCCCCCCGCCCCGTCTTACTTTTACTCAAGACTTTATTTGCAGGGTGACTGAGCTCTCAGACCGGGATTGATCCGAAGCCGCTCTCTTGAACCAGTGCCTCGAGGGTGGCTCAGTGCAAACGCGCGGAAGCCCCTCTCTACTTACTGCTATCGCGGCTACACATTGTAACCACTTTGCTTAGCACACAAAACAGCAAACGGGGACCAGCTCTACCTGGAAGGCATTCATACAAGCCTGGAAGGCCACACAAATAAAAGCCGAGGTATTGAGGGGCGGGGGGGGGGGGGGGGGGGGGGGGGGGGGGGGGTTCAATAAAGGACCTAATGAGATATGACAGCAGTAACGTACAGCCGGTATCATATTTTCTTAGCGCCGTGCATGAACAAAGTGCAAAACAAACACATTACTTTTGACAAACGCAGGGATCATTTGAACACTTTGCATTAATAATTCATGACAGCGGCGACCCGTTTGTTCGGTGTCTCTGTTTGAGGCTTCGGAACGGAGGTGGAAAAGGGCAGCGTTTGTTTGATTCATGCATTGTTGTACACAATGACTGAACGTCATTATGATGGCGAAGTTATGGAATGGCTGGCAGCTTAGTGGGAGCTGAGCTAAAGCAAGACGGTGATTAGGAGAAGGCATCCATCCCACACAGGGAGAGCTATTCAGCAGCCTAATGGCTCTGTGGAGGCTTGCACTTTGATGCACACACTGTATACATACATACAGCACAGAAATGCATATACAATTACATACTGTGATTTATCTATTTATTTTGGATTAGTGGGCGAGTCCCTGCAGAGTTTGATTGATGGATTATCCGAGTTGTGCTGTGACACACAACGGGGGATTGGAGCGCGCTAATCCACACTGCCTCCTACAGGAGGACAGCACACATTGTAGCTTTGACTCTGTGACAAAGAGTTGATACTTGCAGCTGTCGACCAAAACAACGACTCTGATATAACTGGAAACAGAATGGATGGTATGCTGAATATCTGCTTTTGTTTTTGTTGCATCCTCTTAATTGGGCCTCCGCAGCTTTCATACTTGAACTCAAAAAAGCTTTGTTTGTGAGCCAAGTCAATGTAAAAAACTCTCCATTTGAACCAAAGTTGCCATTTATTTCAGCCCACTGAACCTAATTAACATGATAAGCCATGATTTCGAGGCTGCTGAGAAGTCGGAAATGCCCTATTTGGAGCTAATGAGACACGACCGGTGTTCCAGTAAAAAGTAAACAACAAACATGGCTGACGACTGCTGCCATGTAAATCAGAATTCCTCAGATCAAAATCAGTCTTCTTCCAAATGTGGATTCAAAAACAATATTAATTAGGGGTTGAACGATTAGCGATGTTTTGTACTCCACGCGAATGTGATGAAAGTTGAGTTGAAGTCGATGACTTTATTGATATTTTTTTTTCCAGCACAGTGCAGCGATTTCATGTGAAGACAGACTTTGAGAGACCGGCATAGAAATATAATAACAAATGATTCAAATAAAAGTCACCACTAGGCTGAATCTAGTCTAATCTCTACTTTGTGGGAGCCTGCATGTTTCTCTTCAACGAATCAACCAGTCGCATCTTGCGTCATAGCGCATAGCGTGTTGTAAAACGGGACCTCGTAGCCAGGGTCAATAAAATTAGGCATTTTCAATTTCACTTGTGCTTTTATTGCATTTGTGGATAAACTTGAACATTTTGCAAGTGACTGTGCTACCGGTCTCATTCTTAGGAAAATGTGTCCACGCATTTGTAGCGTTCGCCAGCCGTCCACTCTGACATCAGCGTCATGAAGTGACACGAGTGTCGCTTTCAGTATCGGAAAGCAATAAGTGTTGTGCTATGTTTCCTTATTGAAAAACACAATCACGAGGAGGGTGGGGGGCAAAGCTGGAATAGATTCATTGCATTTCCTATTCATTTGAATGGGCCAAGATGATTTGAGATCAGAGTGTTTTGAGTTACGAGCATGTGGTCACATAACGAATGAAATTCGTATCCCGAGACACCACTGTCTTGTTTCCTTGAGTGTTCTATCCAGTGTTTTCTGGAAGAGCGCACATGCAGGTAGTTGCAGTGACATTATGATATCGGATACGGGTCACTTGAGAAGACGTGCAAATAATCACACATCGGAATCCCAATGCGAGTGGTTTAGGAGCGTTAGTGTGCCTACCTTCCAAGCGATGCGGTTGCCTTTGGTGTCGTGCTCCAGTGCCATGGGGAACTCCCCGCGCTCATAGAACTTCCGAAACACGGTGGGCTTGGAGGGCCGCTCCTGAAAAGCCCCTGCCGGAGGGGGGCCTGCCACCTGACCAGACACGCAAAGCACACATGAATAAGAGTACAGCAAGCAGACTGAGCATGCGAGAGGCGTTATTTTATGAAATTAGAACTGACTCGCACGCTAAAATAGAGTCACTCCCACGGCTCCTTCTTTTGAGTAATTCAGGGGGGCGCGTGTGCATGCTGCTGTGCAAAACACTGGTAGTGCATGTTTGTGTGTGCATGTGTGTGTTCGCCCTGTAGCCAGAGGCATTACCAGAGGCATTGTTACCATCATCTTTCCTCTGCCTCTGTGGCTGGATATGTGGTATTACCGACTCACTGAAAGACAATGGCAGTCCTATCGCCTCTGCCACACAATGTATGCAGCTGTTAGGATTTATCCTGGTACAGCCTTCTGTTGCTTAACGCTGTAAGAATCTTCATTTTCATTTTTGTAATATTAATAAGCTGTAAACAGACCATAAGAGTAGTACCTTGAAAGTTGAACATTTTCAGGAAATTCAAAATATATGTATGCCTTAAGTCTGGTACCTTCCGTGACTGTTGTTGTGTATTTAAGTCAATTTGTTGTCTAGTAAACAAATGGACTATTATGTTAACTTCTTGCGTGAGCCAGCAACAGCGTGAGAAACACCACAGGTTGGAAGGCTCCATGACGTAATGACTGAATATTGGACCCAACATAGAACATTCCTTCTGCGCATCCCACACCATCTGTGTCGCACTCCCCACAACTGACAACTGATAGTTGCAGTCATTAATCCTGTCATTACCACCCATTGAGCAGCAGCATTTTTCGAGGAGCGGAAACAAGCGGGCATCGTTAGGGGTTAACAGCGATGTTCCACCGTACAAATTCACACGTATTCATTCTCTAGTGTTGACTGTCTGTTGCATAATCCAACACATACTTTATATTAAAAAAAGGTAATGAAAAGAAACCACCAGGATGATGAAAGGTATTGTAGCTTGAGCTACACGTCTGACAGTAGCAGAGGTTCAAAGCCCGAGTTTAAAAAAAAGGTTCAGAACGCCGCGGATTGCACTTCAGTAATTTCACAACCGTTTGGAGACTTTATTGGGCAATGCCGAGTAAAATGCAATACCGAATAAAATGTTGCAAGCAAATAACTCCTTCATCAACCTTTTTGTATAAATCATTTAATGTAATCTGTGTAGTAGACTTACGGTAGTTGCAGCAACAGTGCATGCTAACAAAAAACAATTTGTATTCTGAAGAGAATGTTGGATTTTTCATTTAAAGCATATGATTCGATATTGCTCGTCCCATGAAAAGACAATGCATCTTGTCAACATCAAGCGCAAGTGTTAAGAAACGAGTCATTGTTCGAGTCCCCCCCACCCCCTCGCGTTAAGACTCCAATTTACCAGCGCGATCTGGGCTTCCCAAATTTAGTGACATTCCTTATGGGTCATCAATTACAGACCATCAAGCAGCAACACAATTTCTTGTTCCTAAATGATTTTTTGTAGTCATAAATTCACGCTTTCTGTAGTCGTCGTCATTATCATTTCATTATCAACATCAATGCAGCAGTGACAAAGCCTTCACGTAGAGGTAACTACAACGGCAGTCAAGGCGTGCTGTATAGGGAAGCTAAAAATAGCTTAACTGAGGCAATGAGCGAGAGAGAGAATGAACCTCGACTGCACTGACTGGCTGAGTGGCTTTTATGGTCAAGAATGATGACGCTGCAGTCAATTCCGTGGCCTGTGTTCGTGGCTGAGGAATTACAAGCTTCATAGCTATTTTACTACTTTTTCATCGCTTATCCCCGCTGATGGAAAACACGCTGGCAGTCTGCAAGGGATTATTTTCCCAAAAAAAGATGATCACCCAGCTAATGATTTAGATTGCCATCACTATTAGCGTAAACAGAGTTGTTTGCAGGTATAGCAATTGTTGGCATTATAAACCACATTAGCCTTAAATTTGATCGTGTATGGACAGGCATTGATCTCTTACAACTGAATTCCAACTTGAATAGCACCCAGTACAACACAGACCGACACCAAAACCGAATAACGCTAAACTTCTTACTCATCTTCATAGCTTGCCAGGTAATACAATTGTCCTCCCATCCTGTAGGTGGCAGTAATGTGCAATCTGTCACACGCACACAGACAATTGCATAATCTGTTAGGTCAGTTCCCCACGTGGCCCCAATCCATTTGGACCGTATTAGTGAAATGTTAAGTTTATGTGCACCTTTTGCAAGACCTCCAAAAACGGCCCAGTATTTGCTGATAACTTTGTAAATTAACTCCATACATATGCACACCAATAGCTTGTCTTTTCCAAAAGTCTTTTTAACACACTTTGTCAGCATATCGGTGATATGTGAGTGTAGACTTCCGTGAGTAACAGGCTGATTTTACTTCACTGAAAAAGTTTCACGTGCAGATGACAATAACTTTCGGGCTAAAACATTGCATACATTCCAGTCCAGTAGTTGGTAGTCGCATACTACAGCCTTTTAACATAGCTCCCTATAATTTTGGGGAGAAATAGAAAAAGACAATTGTTAGCAAGCGCATTGGTAGTTGTTATTTTATATTCCAACAGTAAGTTACTGAGCCTGGGTGAAACAGTACATGTTTTCCTAGTCTGATTTTTTTTTGGGTACAGATGATTCGGTATGGGACACAGTTCCCACAGGCTGGTGGACTGGTGGACATGATTTTACTTTTGGCAGAATGTCAAACGATTTCAAAATGCATCGCGTCAACGTAAATGCAGTGCTGCACCAAAAACCCAGCGCAAGGAAAACCAATAGCAGATGCACTGTTCTGCATCGTTCATTTCCTAAAAGAAGACAAACTATTGAAGATGTACTTACTTCAACAAAAAGGAAAGATTTAAGCTCTTAAATATAAGTAAATATTTGTTTTATTATATTGAATGCCTCATTTTGTTGATTTGAGAATTTACTGCTAGCAGTTTGTAATTTGTAGTTTTTCCATTTTAAATTCATTAAAGTCATTAAAGCTGTTCCTGTTTTGTGTTCTCAAATGTGAACCAAACTGACCTTAAAACCATAGCATGTATCTAAGCACTATGAGAATACGTCGTCACATGGCACAAGAAGGCATTCTTCATTTAGCGCCGTTATCTACAGTTTATTATCGGACTGTTTTAGAATTATGGCCTAGAAGTGTTTATCAAACAAATGTTTACTGAGTACGGCATGTTCTGACTTACATCACTGCCGTAGGAATGGAACTTTGTCTGCCCTGTCCTCCCCAACATCCCACCGCATTGTCTTAAATAGGCAAAGACTTCGAAACGACAGGGGAAACAATGAACAGAAGACCACCAGAAATGTGCTCCTGCTCCGCGATGGAAGCCATAAACAAGCCTGTGAGGCGACAATGCAGAGATGGAGGTTGCGTAAGGCAATAACGGGAGGAAAAGACTGCTCTGTGTGCTTTTGGTGCACCCATCAGGGAGTCATAACAAGGAAGCAGTGGTCAGAGGAGCTCCGGGCTGTCATTTCTTTCCCTCGCCTTCACTCTTCCTCCAGATCTGTTTCCTTCCTAATGCTGTTGTCCGGCCCAGCTGAGCTCCACCAGAAGACAATTCCAGCTGCTGCGAGGCAATAAACGCACAAGCGTGTGCACCACACATGCTGAGCCCACCGTGGGCAAGCTCCCGCAGAGGTGATTGAACAGCGACGGGGGTCTCGCACTGCTGTCATTTATAAAGGTGTCATCATGAGGAGAGTGGGGGGGGAAAAAAGAGAGATGCTCCCACTAAACCACATTAGTATGGCACCTCCATAGATTACCTGCTTGGAATTGAGACATAGACCGAGGGTGGCAGTGGAAGGTGAAAGAGGAAGGCGGGGGGGGGGGGGGTGAAGATAGGACCCCGATAGAACACAGAGAATAAATTGGTAAGAAATGTCAAAGAGAGAACAAAGATGCCAAGGAGCGAGGAAAATGAAAAATGGAGATGAAGCACAGGTGACGAAGAGCTGATAGCGAAGGAAGCAAGAGACAGGGGAGACAAAAGGTTGTGGCTCATCAATTCTTGAGGGTGAGTTCAACGTAGACGATCCATCACTGTACTGGACCCTCCGACTGGTGAGCTCACGCTTGCTCATCTCACCAGCTCGCTCCGATCTCCAGCATCACCCCAAAACACCTCAGCCAAAAACATCCTCCTGATGGATGCGTGGTGAGGGTCTGCCTTGCAAATGAGGCCATGTTAATCTCGCTCTTCATTTCTGTCCATCTCTCTTGCTCTTTTGATGCAATGCCTTTGCATGGCAAACAGCCTGCCACGTCGCATGGGGCGCATTGCGTCACCTGTTTTGCTGACAGCAAAGGGGGCAGGCAGACACCCGCTCGAGCTTGCTATATTTCACTGGCGTTCTCGGTTGAGAGGTTATTGAAATCTGCCTTTCCTGGGGGAGGGAGCAAGGTAGGCCAGTCATGGAAGATGGAATAGACAGGCCCAGGCTTTTCTGATAAGGTCAGCTTGCACAGCATCTTGAACAAGCAACAAATTAGCGTGCTTTATTTGCGGTGGAGTGGGCACCAGAGCACTGGCGAACCTGTTCTTATGAGAATAGTATTTTGTACAAAAAGTAATGTCGAAATTAATCGTTTGAGTCACTAGGCGAACTTCTAGAAATGCAACATTTTGTGTTTTTTGCACGTCCATGATCACTTGTGTTTACTTCTCAACACCTAGAGCAACACAACTAAAATAAAGTGGAAGGATATCATTACTCAGTTTAACAAATTAGACTATTCTCATCAGACTTTAGTGGGATTTTGTACAAGAAATGATGATGGGTAGGATCTGAGCCATCAAGTTTTTGAGCAGAAATAACTAGCTCATAGAGAAAGCGGTAAAATAGCAGAAGCGCATGTTGGTAGCCATATTCGTGGAATGTGTTTTTGGTTTCTCATTGTAGGGTTTTATGCTGAAAGATAGCTCAGTCTCAGTTAAAAACAGTGATT